>NC_133324.1:365263950-365575422 GCF_042186555.1 Aquarana catesbeiana | reverse complement strand
ATAGCTGGGCTTCTGTCTGAGCTACTTGGACAGCTTGTGCTCCTGCCCAGGCAGCTTTTTTTTCCACCTAGTGTCTGGGCAGCTTGCACCTCTGTCTGTTCATGGGCTTACAAAATAGATTACAGCGCACACATACAAAAATGACATTTAAATCCTGCAAGGCTGCATTTAAAAACATCTGAACATATTCAAAAAATATGGGGGCTTAGTCACACTATATGGTCATATAGTGCTAAGCCCACTTACTGCGTCAAAGTACCCCGTTATCAGTGGGTCCTACACTAGTAATAGAATGAAAGATCCTACGTCTCAACCATGGGAGACAAACTCCTCTATGTGGGAGAACTGAAGGGATCCCTCCTATGAACTGGTGGACACTAATAAGAGGTAATAAGGGGGGTTGGGGTGCTCCGGCCCAAGGAACCTGGTCAAAGTCCATACAATATATATACAAAATCATACTCGGGGGCACACCCTAAAAATGTGTTTACATTCAAGATAGTGCTGCTATAAGACCAATAAACAGTACAAAATAAATTACAGCGCACACATACAAAAATGACATTTAAATCCTGCAAGGCTATTTAACCACTTGAGGTCCGGGCCATTACCGAATGACGGCCACAGCGCGGACCTCAATTTCCGGGAGGCAGTCATGGGACGTCCTCCCCTGTGCACGCGCACCGCGAGCACCCTGCAGGGCGCGCGGTGTGCGTGCTGTGATCACCGTGTCACGGAGACTCGGATGATCACAGATCCGAGTAAGGGGCCGGCCCCTTTCCATGTGATCAGCTGTCAGCCAATGACAGCTGATCACATGATGTAAACAAAAGCTCGGTGATCGGTTTCGTTTTCTCCTCACGCTGACAGCGTGAGGAGGAAAAAAAAGCCGATCACTGGCTTATGTCAAAGGGACATCGGTCCCGAAGAGGAAGGAGGCACATATGCCTCATCTGTGTCTGCAAATGCCATCTGTCATTGCCACCTGCCAGTGCCCACAGTGCCCAGCAGTGCCACCTATCAATGCCCACAAGTGCCACCTATCAATGCCCACAAGTGCCACCTATCAATGCCCACCAGTGGTGCCAATCAGTGCCACCTAGCAGTGCTGCCATCAGTTTAAGCAATCAGTGCCCATCACTGCCACCCATCAGTGCCCATCACTGCCACCTATCGGTGCCCATCAGTGCCGCCTCATCAGCATACATCAACGAAGGAGAAAAATTACCTGTTTGCAAAATTTTATAACAAAATATAAAAAAAAAAATATATATATATTTTTTTTAAATTTTGTCTTTTTCAATTTTTTTAACAAAAACTAAAAACCGCAGAGGTGATCAAATACCATCAAACGAAAGCTCTATTTGTGGAAAAAAAATGATAAAAATTTCATTTGGGTACAGTGTAGCATGACCTCGCAATTGTCATTCAAAGTGGGACAGCACTAAAACCTGAAAATTGGTCTGGACAGGAGGGGGGTTTAAGTGCCCAGTAAGCAAGTGGTTAAAAACACCTGAATATATTCAAAAAATGTGGTAATTTGGTCACATTATATGGTCATTTAATGCTAAGCCTGGTTGAGACGCAAGATCTTTCATTCTATTACTACTGTAGGACCCACTGATAATGGAGTACTTTGACACAATAAGTTGGTTTAGCACTAGATGACCATATTTGTTTGTCTATTGTACGGATCCTGACCAGATCCCATGGGATGGAGCACCCCATCCCCCCCGCTATTACCTCTTATTAGTGTCCACCTGTGATATAGGAGGAGTCCTTAATTCTCCCATATAGAGGAGTATACTGTATTTCTCCCATGGTTCAGAGAAGCAGGATGTTTCATTCTATGAATAGCGTAGGACCCACTGCCAGTGGGGTACTTTTACGCTGTAAGTAGGCTTAAGCATCATATAGCTATGGTGTGACCAAATCCCCATATTTTTTGAAAATGTTCAGGTGTTTTAAATAGCCTTGCAGGAGTTAAATGTAATTTTTGTATGTGTGCGCTGTAATATTTTATTCTGTTTGTATAGTCTTATGGCTGCACCATCTTTAATGAATTTCTTAGGGTGTGCCCCCCAAGTATTTGTTTGTCTATTGTATGGATCCTGACCAGATCCCTTGGGATGGAGCACCCCCCCTCCCCGCCATTACCTCTTATTAGCGTCCACCTGTGATATAGGAGGAGTCCTGTACTTCTCCCATATAGAGGAGTGTATTTCTCCCATGGTTCAGAGAAGCAGGATCTTTCTATCTATGAATAGCGTAGGACCCACGGTCATTAAAATGAGTTAAATGTCATTTTTGTATGTGTGCGCTGTAATATTTTGTTCTGTTTGTATGGTTTTATGGCTGCACCATCTTTAATGCATTTATTAGGGTGTGCCCCCCAAGTATTTGGTTGCCCAAGTCTGAATGGACACACAGAGCTGCAGTTTGGCTCGGGTTCCCCCATAGCAAGCTGCTTGCTGTGGGGGCACTCGGTAAGAGGGAGGAGCCTGGAGTGCCAAGGAGGGACCCGAAAAGAGGAGGATCTGGGCTGCTCTGTGCAAAACCACTGCACAGAGCAGGTGAGTATAGACATGTTTGTTATTTTTAAACATAAAAAAAGATACTTTAGTATCACTTTAATCTTAGAGGACTGTCTTTCCGCTGAAAATGGAAAATGTCTGTAAGTAGGCACAGGCTTAGTGTTCCTAATGGCAAAATCCGACCTGCTAACACTACATTGTCATTAAAGAAAAGTATAATTTGTCAAGCATGGGCTGCAATAATGTTACATCTGACCCTTGTCATCATCCAATGCCTACAATCATGTCATAATGGCAACTGGAAAAACCCTGTGGCAGTGGGGCTAGAGATGTTCTGATGTTGACTAGATATATATTTGTCAATCAGATACTAAAAACTGCATCCACTTTCCCATATTTGTAGTTCTTTAAAGATCCCAGTAAAAACTAAGCATACAGTCTTTATTTGTCACACTTTTATGATTTATATAAAGCTACAATAATTATATAAAACAGTAAGGAGCTATTGACTTGCTTTTCACCTTTCCCTTAATTTTACTGCCTTTTATTGTAAATTGCAGTGAAGTGAAAGATTTCTGATATATCTGTACTATAATAAAATGATGTGATTCATGCACATATGCTGAGAACATCCAGAATAATAATTTTTTCTTGCTGCAAATACTTTCCTACAGGGGCTAGTTTGCAATAAACTATGTGAATTGTAAAGTTTGATTTCACATATTTATTAAATCTACAAAGTACAAAAATAGTCGTGCAGCTTAGGGATGAGCCGAACACCCCCCGGTTCGGTTCGCACCAGAACCCGCGAACGGACCGAAAGTTCGCACGAACGTTAGAACCCCATTGACGTCTATGGGACTCGAACGTTCGAAATCAAAAGTGCTCATTTTAAAGGCTAATTTGCATGGTATTGTCCTAAAAAGGGTTTGGGGACCCGGGTCCTACCCCAGGGGACATGTATCAATGCAAAAAAAACTTTTAAAAACGGCCGTTTTTTCGGGAGCAGTGATTTTAATGATGCTTAAAGTAAAAAAAAAAAAGTGAAATATTCCTTTAAATATCGTACCTGGGGGGTGTCTATAGTATGCCTGTAAAGTGACGCGTGTTTCCCATGTTTAGAACAGTCCCTGCACCAAATGTCATTTTTAAAGGAAAAAATCTCATTTAAAACTGCTTGCGGGTTTAATGTCATGTCGGGTCATGGCAATATGGATGAAAATCAGTGAGACAAACGGCATGGGTACCCCCCAGTCCATTACCAGTCCCTTTGGGTCTTGTATGGATATTAAGGGGAACCCCGCACCCAAATTAAAATAAGGAAAGGTGTGGGGCCACCAGGCCCTATATACTCTGAACAGCAGTATACAGGCGGTGCAAACAAGACAGGGACTGTAGGTTTGTTGTTAAGTAGAATCTGTTTGTAATTTTGAACATTTTTAACGTGTTTAGCTCCAGCCAAAAAATCTTTTCTAAGCTTTTTGGAAAACATAGGGAAGGGTTATCACCCCTGTGACATTTGTTTTGCTGTCTTTCCTCCTCTTCAGAAGATTTCACCTCACTTTTTTGTCCCAATGAAAAATGTTTTTTGAAAATTTGGGTTTTTTTGTGGAACAAGGATTGGAAAGCATCAGTGGAAAGGAGAACTTGTTTTCCCATATTAACTCTTACAGGAGAGAATTTCCCTTCCTAGGGGTAGATTTCATCTCACTTCCTGTTGTCTCCTTCCGTTTGCAAGTAGGAGTCGTTTGTAAGTTAGATGTTTGAAAGTAGGGTCCTGCCCTATATACTCAGCAGAAATTTGGGCCTTAGGTGTTGCTGTGGCCACAACACTGTAAGCCCTCACAGGGCCCTGCTGTGAAATATTAGATCAAGAATTGTAATTACATGCCCCTGTTGAACAGGAGCTGAAAAATTAGGCCTTAGGCACTGGTGCTGGTGCCACAACACTGCAACCCCTCACAGACACTCTAGTTGGAACGCAGGAACGAGCCCTGCTGCAAATTATTGCTTCAAAAATTGTAATTACACGCCCCTGTTAGACAGGGGCAGAAAAATTGGGCCTTAGGCACTGGTGCTGGTGCCACAACACTGCAACCCCTCACAGACACTCTAGTTGGAACGCAGGAACGAGCCCTGCTGCAAATTATTGCTTCAAAAATTGTAATTACACGCCCCTGTTAGACAGGGGCAGAAAAATTGGGCCTTAGGCACTGGTGCTGGTGCCACAACACTGCAACCCCTCACAGACACTCTAGTTGGAACGCAGGAACGAGCCCTGCTGCAAAGTATTGCATCAAAAATTGTAATTACACGCCCCTGTTAGACAGGGGCAGAAAAATTGGGCCTTAGGCACTGGTGCTGGTGCCACAACACTGCAACAAGCTATCAGCGTGATGATTGAGGAGGAAGAGGATAATTACTCAGGGATAGTCACTCAGCATCAGCATAGGCAGTCTTTGAAGGGATCTGAGATTTCAAAAAAAATTATTCGGTTACATCAGCATCAGGTGCTTGGTAGCTGGTGGTGATCCAAGACTCATTCATTTTTATGAAGGTCAGCCGATCGACCGAGTCGGTGGACAGACGCACCCTGTGATCGGTTACCACGCCTCCAGCAGCACTGAATGTGCGTTCCGAAAGAACGCTGGATGCAGGACAGGCCAGTAGCTCAATTGCATACTGTGCAAGCTCTGGCCAGTGATCCATCCTCAAGACCCAGTAACCCAGAGGATTTTCGGTGGGAAAGGTGTCCAAGTCTGATCTTGCCCCTAGGTATTCCTGCACCATGTAAAACAGACGCTGGCGATGGTTGCTGGAACCGATCATACCTTGGGGCTGCGGACCAAAAAATTGTCTGAACGCATCGGTCAGACGGCCACCTTCTCCACCGCTCCTTCTTTGACTGACCGAAGCCTCAGCAACACGTTGTCCAGAAACAGGAGTTTGTAACCTCCCAGTCTCTGGGAACGCGTTGCACAGACCTTTCTGCAAGGCCTCCCGAAGATGTTTCATCCTCTGCTCCCTCTGCGATGGCAAGATAAGGTCCGCAACCTTACCCTTGTAACGTGGATCAAGGAGGGTTGCCAGCCAGTATTGGTCCTTCTCCTTGATACCACGAATACGAGGATCCTTACGCAGGCTTTGCAGGATCAGGGAGGCCATGCAGCGTAGGTTTGCTGAGGCATTCGGTCCGGAGTCCTCTGGGTCACTAAGAACGACATGGTCCGCAGCCACCTCCTCCCAGCCACGTACAAGTCCATGTGTTTCTTGGGACTGATCCCTTAAAGACTGCTGCTGATGCTGAGTGCCAGGCTCCACCTCCATACTGACACAATCTTCCTCCTCCTCCTCTTCCTCCTCGTCCTCTTCCTGTGTGATCGGCGGGCACGCAGGAACACTGTCTGGATAAAGGGGGCCTTGAGAGCTAAGGAAGTCCTCCTCTTCCTGCCTCTGTTCTGCCTCAAGTGCCCTGTCCATTATTCCACGCAGCGTGTGCTCCAACAGGTGGACAAGGGGGACAGTGTCACTGATGCATGCACTGTCACTGCTCACCATCCTCGTGGCCTCCTCGAATGGTGACAGGACAGTGCATGCATCCCTGATCATGGCCCACTGGCGTGGGGAAAAAAAACCAAGCTCCCCTGACCCTGTCCTGGTGCCATAGTCGCACAGGTACTCATTTATGGCCCTCTGCTGCGTGTGCAGCCGCTGCAGCATGGCCAACGTTGAGTTCCACCTGGTGGGCATGTCACAGATTAGGCGGTTCTTGGGCAGGTTAAACTCCTTTTGGAGGTCCGTCAGCCGAGCACTGGCATTATATGACCGGCGGAAATGCACACAGACTTTCCTGGCCTGCCTCAGGACATCCTGTAAGCCCGGGTACCTGCCCAAGAACCGCTGCACCACCAAGTTAAGGACGTGAGCCAAACAGGGCACATGGGTCATTTGTCCCTGTCGGAGGGCAGAGAGGAGGTTGGTGCCATTGTCGCAAACCACCATTCCTGCCTTAAGTTGGCGTGGCGTCAACCACCTCTGAACCTGCCCCTGCAGAGCTGACAGAACCTCTGCCCCAGTGTGGCTCCTGTCCCCCAAGCACACCAGCTCAAGCACCGCATGGCATCTTTTGGCCTGCGTACTTGCGTAGCCCCTTGAACGCCTACGGAGCACCGCTGGTTCCGAGGAAGAGGCCATGGAGGAAGAAGAAGAGGAGGGGGTGGAGGAGAGAGGTGTGTCACAATCAGCATTTTGGAGGCGTGGTGGCGGAACAACCTCCAACACTACTGCACCTTGTCCTGCATCCTTCCCAGCTGCCAGCAGAGTCACCCAATGCGCCGTGAAACTTAGGTAACGTCCCTGTCCATGCCTGCTGGACCATGAGTCAGCGGTAATATGCACCTTACCGCTGACCGCCCTGTCCAGCGAGGCATGGACATTGCCTTCCACATGCCGGTAGAGAGCCGGAATCGCCTTCCGTGAGAAAAAGTGGCGTTTGGGTACCTGCCACTGAGGAACCGCACATTCCACAAACTCACGGAAGGGGGCAGAGTCTACCAACTGAAAAGGCAGCAGTTGAAGTGCTAGCAATTTTGCCAAGCTAGCATTCAACCGCTGGGCATGTGGATGGCTGGGAGCAAACTTCTTTCGGCGGTGCAGCAGCTGGGGCAGGGAAATTTGCCTGGTACAATCTGACGTCGGTGTACCAAAAGCAGATTGCCCACAAGTACTTGGCTGTGACACACCTAATTCTACACCTTCATTCCTCTCACTGCAGGTCTCAGAGAGGACTGAAGGTCTAGTGGGGTTGGAAATCTCAGCTGATGAGGAGCAAGGAGAGATCCTCTTTGTTCTTTGGTGTGGGTCTTTTAGATACGCTTGCCAACGAACTGCATGGCAGGTCAACATATGTCTGGTCAAGCATGTGGTACCCAAGCGGGAGATATTTTGGCCACGCGAGATACGCTTGAGACATATGTTGCAAATAGCAGCGGTGCGATCTGATGCACTCGTCTCAAAAAAGGCCCACACCAAAGAACTTTTTGAATAACGCGCAGAGACTGCAGCGCCCTGCACATGTGGAGCTTTGGGGTGTGATGCAGTCAATGTGCTGCCCTTAGGCTGGCCCCTGGAGGGCATCCTGCCTCGTTGGTGATGTGCTGCCGCCTCCTCCTCCTCCTCCTCCTCCTCCTCCTCCTCCTCCTCCTCCTCCTCCTCTCTCCTATCAGGCACCCACGTTGAGTCAGTGACCTCATCATCCCCTCCCTCCTCATCACTGGAGCAAACCTGGCAGTATGCTGCAGCAGGGGGAGCATGACTGCCAGATTGCTGTCCTTCTTGGGCACCCCCTCTGTCCGCGCTCATGTTACTGCCTTCATCGAGCTCAGTATCGTCATCAGAGCCTTCCAAACGCTGGGCATCCTCCTGGAGCATGTACCCAACACTGTGGTCAAACAGTTCGAGGGAATCCTCATGAGGACATGGTGGAGCTAGGGAAGGAGTCACTGATGACATTGAGCTGAGGGAAGAGGCCGCTGCTTTGCCAGACAAAGCACCCTGGGCATGGGTGAGAGAGGATGAGGAGGATGAGGACGGCTTGGTCATCCACTCGACCAAGTCTTCCGCATGTTGCGGCTCAACATGGCCAGCTGCCGAAAAAAAGGCCAAGCGTGTCCCATGGCCACGTGCTGATGAGGATGCACCGTCTCCACGACCAGCACTAGACACAGAGCCTGCTTGCCCTCTCTTATTGGCTTGTGACTGTCTGCCTCTCCTTCTTGGCCTTCCAGACATACTAATGGCCTGTAGCTGCACTAAGCTGGGATAGAACACCTGTAATTTTCTTCAAGTAGCTTTATATACTGTAACCAGACAAGCCTGCCTGTCAGTAGGAAGATAAGAGGAACGGATCTAGCTGAACACTGTGAGCAGGACGCACTGTACTAAATGTAAATAGTCTAGCTGCCTGACCGTGGTACTAATAGGATCAAATAGAACACCTGTAATTTTCTTCAGGTAGCTTTATATACTGTAACCAGACAAGCCTGCCTGTCATTAGGAAGATAACAGGAACGGATCTAGCTGTACACTGTGAGCAGGACGCACTGTACTAAATGTAAATAGTCTAGCTGCCTGACCGTGGTACTAATAGGATCAAATAGAACACCTGTAATTTTCTTCAGGTAGCTTTATATACTGTAACCAGACAAGCCTGCCTGTCAGTAGGAAGATAACAGGAACGGATCTAGCTGTACACTGTGAGCAGGACGCACTGTACTAAATGTAAATAGTCTAGCTGCCTGACCGTGGTACTAATAGGATCAAATAGAACACCTGTAATTTTCTTCAGGTAGCTTTATATACTGTAACCAGACAAGCCTGCCTGTCAGTAGGAAGATAACAGGAACGGATCTAGCTGTACACTGTGAGCAGGACGCACTGTACTAAATGTAAATAGTCTAGCTGCCTGACCGTGGTACTAATAGGATCAAATAGAACACCTGTAATTTTCTTCAGGTAGCTTTATATACTGTAACCAGACAAGCCTGCCTGTCAGTAGGAAGATAACAGGAACGGATCTAGCTGAACACTGTGAGCAGGACGCACTGTACTAAATGTAAATAGTCTAGCTGCCTGACCGTGGTACTAATAGGATCAAATAGAACACCTGTAATTTTCTTCAGGTAGCTTTATATACTGTAACCAGACAAGCCTGCCGGTCAGTAGGAATTTAACAGGAACGGATCTAGCTGAACACTGTGAGCAGGACGCACTGCATTAAATGTAAATAGTCTAGATAGAAGATAACAGGAACAGATCTAGCTAAACTGAATACAGTGTATATATATATATGCAACACCTGGGATGCATATATATACACAATACACTGTAAGTGCAGCTAACTGACTGACTGTTCTGCCTAATCTATCTAACTCAAATCAAATGACACTGTCTCTCTCTCTCTCTATCTCTCAGCACACCGGAACACACACTACACAGGGCCGCCGTGCAGGCGGCCTTATATAGTGTGGGGTGTGTACTAAATCCCCTGAGCCATAATTGGCCAAAGCCACCCTGGCTTTGGCCAATTACAGCTCTCTCTACTGACAGCGCTGTGATTGGCCAAGCATGCGGGTCATAGTGCATGCTTGGCCAATCATCAGCCAGCAATGCACTGCGATGCCGCAGTGAATTATGGGCCGTGACGCGCCACACGAATTTAGCGCGAACGGCCCATAACGTTCGCAATTCGGCGAACGATCGAACAGCCGATGTTCGAGTCGAACATGGGTTCGACTCGAACACGAAGCTCATCCCTAGTGCAGCTGTTTAATATTATTAACTAAATGATGCTAGGAAAATGCAGATGGACTGATGAAATGTAATATGGTTTAAAGACTAACTACTTTGGATTAAAAGTTTTAGAATCAACCATAAGAATGACATTAGAAATAAAGCATCTACTGTCTTTTGTATGCAACCTCGTCTCCTGTTTCCAAAGCATTCTAATGCAAACACATTTCTTTCCTGCTCTGAAGGCATGTGTGCCTCTAAACGGTAAACACTCATTATATGACTAATATGAGTGTTAATGGTTTTAAGAAATGCAAATTAGATTGAATAACCTTTAATTTTCCATTATAAAGTTCATAGTGACAAGGGATCAACGTGACAAAAATGAAAAGATAATTACTTTGTGACACGCCAGCTGAAATTATCTGCCAGCATCAACTGAACCACAAGTACAGATGATGCTCAGAAAAAAAAGGTCATAATTATTTTTATTGTCAACAAAAAGTACTAGAATTAAAGAGAAAGGGTGGCATTGTTGGGTTTTGAAGGGAAAAGTAAAGATATACTGAAAGCCAAATTGTACCTTTAGTTTTTATAGCACAGAATATGTAAGCTGCATACAAATTTAACTTTTCAAAACTCTTTCTTTTATTTTGGCTTAATGGTGCTCCAGTGCCACCCAAGCACCCCTTTCCCCAGTAACAAGTTGTAAATGAGGACCTCTGTCCTCTAGAAGAGAGCAAAGTACTATCCCTAGTGGACCAACATCCCCCCACTCATCACAATTATTAATGTAAATTAAGCAGGGAATGTGAGCATTTTATCTTGTTCAAATACTTTTATTGGTAGGTAAGTAGTATACCATACAGAATATAACAATTTTCAAAAAAACCTCAAAGGCAAAGGGGGTAAAACGAGATGCACAATATGCATCAAATGTATTGGGACTCAGCCCTCAGAGTCAAGACCTGAAAGGTTACAGGAGCGAAAATGCAAAACATATATAACTCAAAAGAGGGAAGCAAAAAAAATGTTACACATGCAAATGTAAAATAACCCCATAATTGTACAGGTGGGACTAACGTCCTGTCCAATCTCAGCATATAGAGGGTCAACTCAAACTCATTGAAATCCTCATGTAAGAAGGGCTAATCAGTCCAACATAAAGGGAATTGAAAGTGGAGGAGAGAAAAAAAAGAAGAAGGGGGAGGCAAGATGTGAAGAAGGAGAGGTTGAACCAGATGAAGGGGAGGGGGAAGAGGAGAGAGAAGACTAGAGAAAAAAAAGGAGGGGAGGTTAGGATGAGAGGAGCAAGAACCGATCTGGGGGGTAAGGAGGAGGAGCAGAGATCATCAGCAGAGGGGCTCAAATGGCTCACGGTCAGAGTGGTCAAGGGGATAGTAACGATTCATCGAAATCAGCTGGGAGAAAGTGGTCTACCCAGGGCTTCCAAAAGAGTTCAAACCTTTTAACTGATGATTCTATTTTTGTTTTTTATGATATTAAGGAGTGGAGTTTTCCAGGCCTTAGCGATGGTCTGTTTCTCTGCAGTAGTAACCTGCAGGAGAGGTGTAAATTCAGGTGGGTTATAGGGAATGTGAGCATTTTAATTGGAGAGCAGCAGTTGTGACTGTAGAGAGGGCATGTTGGACTGCTAGATATGGACTGCTGGTCATCTTACACAGAGGGCAACTATCCTAATCCTCACCCTGCTTGGTCAGAAGGGAAGTTTGATTTGGAGACTGAAACATAAAAAAAAAATTAAAATAGGGCCTTCAAAAAAATGTACTTCAATTACACTCTCACTTTGCTTCCAGCTTTCCATACTTGGATCGAAATTTTGGCTGGGACTGGCCGAATTTCGATCCATGAATGGGCAGGGAGGTTGTACAGAAGTCGATCTACCGAGTCAAGACAAGTAATGTTTTGGCAGCTATAAATGTACATTTCTTTTTAGCTCTATTTCTGCTTTCTTACCTTTATGTACAGGTTGTTACACCATGAAGTCAAATTTTGGATTAGATAAGTCACTCAATTTACAATATACTGAATGCCAAAATTCACAAACAGCACATTAGTAAGTTTGGAATGTTCAGTAACTTTAGCTCTCTCACCAAGGCTCTTCTCCCCCGATAGTTCAGTTTTGCCAGACGGCCAGCTCTAGGAAGGGTTCTGGTCATCCCAAACGTCTTCCATTTAAGGATTATGGAGGCCACTGTGCTCTTAGGAACCTTAAGTGCAGCAGAATTTTTTTTGTAACCTTGGCCAGATCTGTGCCTTGCCACAATTGTGTTTCTGAGGTCTTCAGGCAGTTCCTGTGACCTCATGAGTCTCATTTGCTCTGACATTGCACTGTGAGCTGTAAGGTCTTATATAGACAGGTGTGTGGCTTTCCTAATCAAGTCCAATCAGTATAATCAAACACAGCTGGACTCAAATGAAGCTGTAGAACCATCTCAAGGATGATCAGAAGAAATGGACAGCACCTTAGTTAAATATATGAGTGTCACAGCAAGGGTCTGAATACTTAGGACCATGTGATATTTCAGTTTTTCTTTTTTAATAAATCTGCAAAAATGTCAACTATTCTGTGTTTTTCTGTCAATATGGGGTGCTGTGTGTACATTAATGAGGAAACAAAAGAGCTTAAATAATTTTAGCAAATGGCTGCAATATAACAAAGAGTGAAAAATTTAAGGGGGTCTGAATACTTTCCATCCCCACTGTATATAGCCATATTTGGTCAATGTAATTTCACAAATATAGTCAGTGGCATCACTGTTATCCTAGCCTTTGCCTACACACCGAGGATACATGTCATGTATATAAGCAGTAAAAAATACACTTCTATATAATATATTTGGTTCCTGCCTAACAGGGGGCCGAACAGGCAAATGTTTATGCGTTTGGATGAGCACCCGAACAGCCAAAGTTTGGTCCAAACTGTCGACTTATCTCCAGTGATCCTGTGGAGACTGGAGGTTTTTTTGACAGCATTCATGTTAGTCTGCAGAAGGCACTTCAGGTACGATTGCCAGCAGCAAAATAAATGTGTGGTGTTTAATTGGGAGGTTGACATCTAGTGGCCGTCTTAGAAACTGCAGCTTTCAATTAATTTTGTCTAAATAGTGTATAAGTGTATAAATAGACGACTGCTTTTAAGCCCTCCCATTCTTGATAAAACCCACGCGATTGGGTGAAACATGTCGGTAATGTCACCACGGCAGTGAAATTTTACACCTCATCAGCGCAAGCACACCACACACCATGAGCACAGTGGGAGTCATCTTTACATAAGGAATCAGGACGGTGTGCCTAGACGGCTCAACAAACGCTACAGCACCACCAGTGGACCTACACTGTGATGCTCCCTGGACTTCCGTGTGGCAATCGAGTACCGTGGACGACAGGATCTGTGCAGTGTGAGATTCCCTTTTATACGGACCCTCACGGAGACACCTGGGACACCTATCAGATATCAGAGACTCTTGCATAAATGGTGGGGTGAGCGGACCATTGGTCCTTTGACTGTCTATTTACTGCACAATTACCTCTGTCCTGACCTGCAGATAACTTCCACCCACTGCCCTATTTATTAAACCTACCACTGGGTTACCCCACTTAATACGGCTTGGCCTGAGGCTGAAGATCTGAATTATTGACATGTTAGTGGCTGTATGCTGCCCTCTATAGTGTATATCACCAGCTGGATAACAGTCAATTCAGCCAACCCAGCGGCACTGGCTTTATAAGGCTTATTACTCAGTGTGTGGGTTTTTCAATTTAACACCCCAATATCCCCCAGGTGGGGGCTTGATGGTCAATAGTGGCGGGATATATACGTTTCCTAATTGTGCCAGTCACCAGGACTTATGTACCTACTTAACCACCACTCATTGTACCTTATACTTACATTCATTTGGGTGTATATGGTGTGTGCTTGTTGTATGATGTGACACAGCTGCTTTTATATAGACAACATTGTCTCATTTTAACATTAGTCTAGGTGTTGGTGGTGGGTACCCAGTTTTTGTGTTCTTGTTATTATTAACTGTGCAATAAAAATGTCCTTAATAAGCAGCTTGGTCCGCCCGTGACTTTCTATTCAGGGGGTCCCTTTCCCCCTGTACTTCTATTTTTGGCACTTCAGGTACCATTGCAGTCTGGAAGTGGTAGTGTTAATCTGTGCAATACTATAATTATCAGAAACAATTACAGTATCATAAAGAAAAAAAAAATAAAATATATTTTTATTATATTATACATTTTAACATTTTTGCACAACCTATAATAAAAAATATGAGTAGGGTTTCCTTTTTTAAACAGCATACCTCACAAAAGCTTTATATTTCCATAAACATTTATTTATTTTGTTACAGGTATTTATATAGTGTTGACAATTTTTTCATAGTGCTTACATATACTCATTCACATCAGTCCCTGCCCACAAGGAACTTACAATGAAAGGTCCCTAACTCACATTTATACATACACATACTAGGAACAATTTAGACAGAAGCCAATTAACCTACCAGCATGTCTTCATAAAAATATTTAAGTATTCAGATTAGTGTAAAGTTATTTTCAAGTCACTTCACGCATGCAGACACTGTTAATTTGGTCTGGGCATCTTGACTGTAATGACCTCTGTTTACAAAAGGTTTAAAGTGGTTCTAAAAGTAAAACGTTTTTTACCTTCATGTATTCTCTGCATGAAGGTAAACAATGTTCCACTTGCTCTTCTAACCCCCCTGCCCTGAAACACTTACCCATCTCCTCTCATGATGTAGTGCTGTCCCGTCTGCAGCTCCATTCCACTGACTTTCCCTTCTCTTTGGAGTCACAGGAGCCAGCAGCAGGAGCCATAGGCACGGGGAACAGCGTTGGGCACAGCATGGGAACTGCTAAAGAAGAGGTAAGGGGCCGGCTCTGTGCAGTATTGTTGCACAGAGCATTTAGGTATAATATCTTTTTTTAGTTTAATAAGAAAAAACGTTTGTGGCGGAGGCTTTGCACACCTCCCCCAATATTAAGGGATTTCGGATTGGTTGGTTGGAGGAGAGAGTAGCTCTGTATGCAGATGACTTTCTATTATTTTTGAATGATGCTGGACCCTCGCTCCAAGGGGCCTTAGAGATATTGGATTCTTTTTCAACAGTAACAGGGTTGAAGGTAAATTGAACTAAGTCCTTGCTGTTCCCAATTGATATGGAGGCCCGTAGCATGGCTTCGAATGATATTCCATTGCAGTGGATAGAGAATTTCAAGTATTTAGGAGTTGTAATTTCCCGCCAAGCTTCTGAATCTATTTCCCTGAATTTAACTCAGATTCTAGAAGACAATGGGTCAAAATTGAAAGCATGGAATTCTCTACCATTGTCCTTATTGGGACGTATTAACCACTTCAGCCCCGGAAGGATTTACCCCCTTCCTGACCAGACTTTTTACAATTTGGCACTGCGTCACTTTAACTGCTAATTGCACGGTCATGCAATGCTGTACCCAAACAAAATTTGCGTCCTTTTCTTCCCACAAATAGAGCTTTCTTTTGATGGTATTTGATCACCTCTGCGGTTTTTATTTTTTGCGCTATAAACGCAAAAAGACTGAAAATTTTGAAAAAAAATGATAATTTCTACTTTTTGTTATAAAAAAAATCAAATAAACTCAATTTTAGTCATACATTTAGGCCAAAATGTATTCGTCCACATGTCTTTGCTAAAAAAAATGTCAATAAGCGTATATTTATTAGTTTGCGCAAAAGTTATAGCGTCTACAAACTAGGGTACATTTTCTGGAATTTACACAGCTTTTAGTTTATGACTGCCTATGTCATTTCTTGAGGTGCTAAAATGGCAGGGCGGTACAAAACCCCCCCCAAATGACCCCATTTTGGAAAGTAGACACCCCAAGAAAATTGCTGAGAGGCATGTTGAGCCCATTGAATATTAATTTTTTTTGTCTTTTTTTGTTTTTTTTTTTTTGTGATTGAATACAAAAAAAAAATTACAAAAAGTTGTCACTAAATGATATATTGCTCACACAGGCCATGGGCATATGTGGAATTGCACCCCAAAATATATTCAGCTGCTTCTCCTGAGTACGTGGATACCACATGTGTGGGACTTTTTGGGAGTCTAGCCGTGTACGGGGCGCCGAAAACCAATCATTGCCTTCAGGATTTCTAAGGGCGTAAATTTTTGATTTTACTCCTCACTACCTATCACAGTTTTGAAGGCCATAAAATGCGCAGGTGGCACAAACCCCCCCCCCAAATGACCCCATTTTGGAAAGTAGACACCCCAAGCTATTTGCTTTGAGGCATGTTGAGTCCATGGAATATTTTATATTTTGACACAAGTTGCGGGAAAGTGACAAATTTTTTTTTTTGTTTTTGCACAAAGTTGTCACTAAATGATATATTGCTCACACAGGCCACGGGCATATGTGGAATTGCACCCCAAAATACATTTAGCTGCTTCTCCTGAGTATGGGGATACCACATGTGTGGGACTTTTTGGGAGCCTAGCCGCGTACGGGGCCCCGAAAACCAATCACCGCCTTCAGGATTTCTAAGGATGTAAATTTTTGATTTCACTCTTCACTGCCTATCACAGTTTTGGAGGCCATGGAATGCCCAGGTGGCACAAACCCCCCCCAAATGACCCCATTTTGGAAAGTAGACACCCCAAGCTATTTGCTGAGAGGCATGGTGATATCTGATCCGATCAGATCTATACTAGCGTCCCCAGCAGTTTAGGGTTCCCAAAAATGCAGTGTTAGCGGGATCAGCCCAGATACCTGCTAGCACCTGCGTTTTGCCCCTCTGCCCGGCCTGGCCCAGCCCACCCAAGTGCAGTATCGATCAATCACTGTCACTTACAAAACACTAAACACATAACTGCAGCGTTCGCAGAGTCAGGCCTGATCCCTGCGATTGGCAACTATACAGACCACTAAGGGAGGCGTATGCTGCGTGCGTGGGTGTTAGCGGTACTGGCGCTAATCTGACGCTGCCTGGGGCGACGCATATCACCGCCGGGTGATCAGGGGGCTAAACCTTTATTCGGTAATAAATGGTGGGTGCCCTGACACTATAAAAAATAAACAAACTAACCAGCGTCACCCATAACGGTTATACGGTGATCAGTGGTGAAAGGGTTAACTAGGGGGCAAGCAAGGGGTTAAAACCTTTACTAGGTAGTATATGGGGGTCCCTGTCGCTATAAAACAATGATGGCGAACCTAAATATTTACCTCCCTAACTAACGTCACCAGTGACACTAATAAAGCGATCAGAAAAATGATCGCTTAGCGACACTGGCGACGGGGGGTGATCAAGGGGTTAAAACTTTATTAGGGGGGTTAGGGGGGCATCCTAGACCTAAAGGGGGCTAATACTAACTGCCCTACCACACTAACTGTCACAAACTGACACCATGCAGTAATCAGAAAAAAAAAAACTGCTTGGTGTCAGTGTGACAGGGGGGGAGGGGTGATTAGGGGGTGATTGGGGGGGATTGGGGGGTAAAGGGGGGTGTAAAGTGTGCCTGGCATGTTCTACTGTATGTGTGTGTGTTGTGCACTCACATTACAGTCTTCTCTCCTCGGCGCCGGAACGGAAACTGCCGAGCCGAGGAGAGATGACATCACATCCTCTGCCTCTGTGTACTACACAGAGGCAGGGGAAGATTCCGATTGGCTGGGAGCGATCGCGATTTTGCCTGCCCGTGCCATTCTGCCGACGTATATCGTCGTTAGGCAGTCGGCAAGTGGTTAATCTCTTAAAAATGAAAATTATATCAAAATGTATGTACTTATTTAGACATTCTCCTCAGTGGCTCCCTGTATCCTTTTTTACAAGACTAAATCAGCTTTTTTCATCTTTTTAATGGGGATTGAAGAACCCCAGGTATAAATTAACTATCTTGATGCACCCTTGTGAACAGGGAGGCTTAGCCTTTCCGGATTTAAATAAATATTTTTTGACCACTCAGTTGGTTACGGCCGTATAGTGGCTAAGCCCAGATATATATAACTCCTCCACTCGGCTGGAAGCAGCAGTGGTAGGCTCTATAGAAGCTCTTAAAGCGGGATTCCGGCCAGCGAACATTTTTTTTTTAAGTCAGCAGCTACAAACACTGTAGCTGCTGACTTTAAATAAGTACACTTACCTGTCCTGGGTGCCCGCGATGTCGGCCGCCCGAGGCCGACCCGTCCCTCGACTCTCGGGTCCCGGCACCGCCATCCTAACTAAGGGAAACAGGTACTGCCAGTTTCCTACTGCGCACGCGCGAGCGGCACTCTGTGAATGGCCCTGTGGTTTTCTGGGAACACACACAGTTCCCGGAAGGCAACGTGGCCGCTCACCGAGGAACAGGACACTGCGCTGAATAGGAACAGGCAGATTAGGAAGACTGCCTAGCAACAAGGGTTCAGGTAAGTTTAACATTTTTTTTTCAAATTTTGTTTTTACATTTTTTTAGGATTTTTGGTGCAATTTTTTTTTTTCAGGGTGGCCCTCCACTTTAAGGTACTTTTATTTAGGGGCTGTAGGGCACCCTACCAGCTGACTGCTTTAATGCTCAATATCATTTAAGGTTGGGAGGCTGGTCTCAGATGCAAGCATTATCCAAAGGGTGCGATTTCTCCAAATGCCCCTTTATGGTTTAATCCTACTCGCCCCCAATTTTTTAAAGTACCAGAGCCTATTGTATGGACTAAACATAATATCAAATTACTTTCTCAAGTGGTCACTGATCGCAAATTATCTACCTTTTCCAAACTTACCTCAATCTTTAACTTACCTAGTTCTTATTTATTTAGATATTTGCAGCTTCTCCATATTTTTCATGCACAGTTTCTACAGGCCAGCTTAAGGTTTGTATAATCATCTTTAGAATCTGTACTCAGGGTTGAGTGCCTTGATAAGTCCACCTCGAGACTGTACTCTCATCTTACTTTAATTTTTATTTTGCCATTAGAAGGTCTCACAGCTAAGTGGATGCGAGATATACCAGATTTGGATATGGAGGACTGGAGGGGTGTGTGGGATTTCCCTCTGCAATCTCTGGTATCCTTGAGAGACCGCATGATTCAATTCAAATTGGTACATAGAGCATATATTACGCCGTATAGACTTCAAAAGATAAATCCTGCGTGCTCCTCTAATGCCACGTACACACGGTCGGATTTTCCAACGGGAAATGTTGGATGTGAGCTTGTTGTCGGAAAGTCCGACTGTGTGTATGCTCCATCGAACATTTGCTGTTTGACTTTCCGCCAACAAATGTTTGATAGCAGGTTCTCAAATTTTCCGCCAACAAAACCTTGTTGTCGGAAGGTCCGATCGTGTGTACACAAGTCCGTTGCACAAAAGTTCACGCATGCTTGGAATCAAGCAGAAGGAGCCGCACTGGCTATTGAACTTCCTTTTTCTCGGCTCGTCGTACGTCTTGTACGTCACCACGTTCCCACGTTCGTAATTGTTGGCCAACATTTGTGTGACCATGTGTATGCAAGACAAGTTTGAGCCAAACGCCTTCGAACAAAAATACACGGTTTTGTTGGCGGAAAGTCCGATCATGTGTATGCGGCATTGGCGGTGCGGAGCATCTCATGGGGAATTTAAAACATTTACACATTTACAATATTTTGTACTTTTTGCTATAATAAATATCCCCAATGTTTTTTTAAAAAAGCTAATTTTTTCCTCAGTTTAGGCCGATATGTATTCTTCTACATATTTTTGGTAATAAAAATCGCAATAAGCGTATATTGATTGGTCTGCGCAAAAGTTTTATTATTATTTTTTTTTACTAGTAAAGGCGGTGATCAGCGATTTTTATCATGACTGCGACATTATGGCGGACAGATCGGACACTTTTGACACATTTTTGGGACCATTGACAATTATACAGCGATCAGTGCTATAAAAATGCACTGATTACTGTGTAAATGTCACTGGCAGGGAAGAGGTTAACACTAGAGGGCGATCAAGGGGTTAACTGTGTTCCCTAATGTGTGTTCCAACTGTAGGGGGATGGGAGTGACTGGAGGAAATGACAGATCGTTGTTCCTAGCTGTCTCTCCTCTCTTCACAGAACAGGGATGTGTGCGTGTTTACACACACACGCATCCCTGTTCTGGCTCTCGTGGCCGGCAGTGCATTGGCACCTCCGCAGTGCAGCGCGCGCACCTGTTATCCTTCTTAAAGGGACCGACGTACAGCTATGATGGTTCGTGGGATCGTGCCGACCTGCTACAGTATAATGTCGGTGGCTGTTCGGCAAGCGGTTAATAGGGGCAGCCCTAGAAAATATGATAAAGTCTGGGCAAAGTGGCTGGACAAACCACACACGGCATCTAATGCCGATGGAGGTCAGTAATCATAATATGGGTGTTCCTGTATAAGGGATGCTTGGGGCCATTGGTGATAGAAGGGATTAATATTTGCTTTCTCCCCCCCTCTGTATATGAGGTGAGGATGATATGTCAGTGGACAAATGGGAAGGCCTAGATTTAGGCCTAGATAAAACGGTGGCAGAATGGCTCCCCTGCACGAATTGCCATAGCTGTACGGTAGGCCGCTTTAAGAGGTATAGGGAGCACGCCCGCCACGCTACTGAGAAGCCGATGCGCATGCCCGGCAGCCGCGATGTCCACTGGGCACCCACGATTGCTCGTGACAGAGCAGGAACGTGGATCTGTGTGTGTAAACACACAAATCCACATCCCGTCAGGTGAGAGGGGACAGATCGTATGTTCTTAGTATATAGGAACACCGATTGGTCTCCTCCCCCAGTCAGTCCCATCCCCCCACAGTTAGATCACACAGCGAGGGAACACATTTAACCCATTGATCGCCCCCTAGTGTTAATCCCTTCCCTGCCAGTGACATTTACACAGTAATCAGTGCATTTTTATATCATATCATACCAGCCGAAACCGAGGAAAAAATGTATATACATATCAGCCTAAACTGAGGAAAAAATTAGTTTTTTTAGCCGCTGGCCGATTGCCGCACAAAGATGTACATCGGCAGAATGGCATAGGCAGGCAAATGGGCGTACAGGTACTTCCCTTTAAATTTGCCGCCTTTCGGTACGCACGCACCCGCCGCACGCCACTGGTGCATGCCTGTGGGTCCCGGGAACTCAACGTTCTCCGGCGGCCCGCGGTTGTGGTGTGGAGAGGTAGAACGGGTAGATGCCTATGTAAACAAGGCATTTCCCCTTTCTGCCTTGTGTCATGACAGGAATCTACTGCTCCCTGTGATCGGGAACAGTGATTGCTGTCGAGTACAATGTCGCAGAACCGCGCAATTGTCAGTTAAAGCGAGGCAGTGCCGTATCGCAAAAAATGGCCCGGTCAGGAAGGGGCTAAATTCTTCTGAGGCTGAAGTGGTTAAACATTTTTTTTCTATCAAGAAATTATCAAATAAACTTTGTACTTGTACAAATATATTGGAAATCTGTACTGAAATCATTTTTAATTTTATACCTAAATAAACACATATAAACAGCTTTTTGGGCGAGCAAACCTACAGGTTGTTTTCCAAATCTCTTTGATCTCATATAATATTACTTCTTTTAAAGCAAAACTAATTAAACTCCAGGCAGAAATAAAAAAAAATATGTTATGCATTCCATTAATGTGTTTTAAATACATTTACTGTAAGTACCCACATTTGTTTTCTTCTGACCCTGGCATCTTTTTTTCCCCAGCCATTAGGTGGCCAGAAATTATGCAACCCCTGTGCATGTGTGCATAAATTCCATTATCCCAACACTTAACTGCATCTTAACTTGCAGATATTGACGTACAATGAACTTTACTGCATGCAGTGTAATTTAAAGTGTGTCTATGGTAAAATTTATAATCACATATTCGTTTCCACATTGTATGTCAACTATTTTTAGTCTACTCCTACTAATCCACACTATCTTAAGTAGGTTTAAAAATTTACTTTTTGAAGATTCCTGCACATTTCTGCAATTACAACCACCAGACCATGGTTGTGGGGAAGAAGCCCTTGTTCACATCAACATGGGGACACAGTGCTTTGGGGGGAGCCCCCTCTGCCCCAAAGCACCCCCCTCAGTTGAGGGCATGTGGCCTGGTATGATTCAGGAGGGGGGGGCTCTCGCTAGCCCCCCCTTTCCTGACCTGCCAAGCTGCATGCTCGGATAAGGGTCTGGTATGGATTTTGAAGGGGACCCCATGCCATTTAAAAAAAAATTGGCATGGGGTTCCCCTTAAAATCCATACCAGACCTAACAGGCCGGAAATGGATTTTTGGGGATCCCACGCTATATTTTTTTAAATGTTGGCATGGGGTTCACCTTAAAATCAATACCAGATCTGAAGGGCCTGGTATGGATTGCAATGGGGAGGGGGGGCACCCATGCTGTTTTTTTTTTTTAATGTTTAAACCGCCATTTGTTTTGTTTACATTCTGCTGTCAGCGATGAGTCCCGCTGACAGCAGATGAGTCAAGGATGCCAGTGACCCCCGCACTCCTTAACAACCAGCTATTCTTATTTCTGAATATACAAAAGGAATGAAGAAGATACAAAAAAATTCTGAGATTCCAAGAACAAATTGGTCCAATGCTTTAGTATTGTTTTTTTAGAATAGAGAAAAAAAAAACAGCGTGGGTCCCCCCATCCCCCCCCCTCCCGAATCCATACCAGGCCCTTCGGACCTAATGTGGATTTTGAGGGGAACCCCAAGCCAAAATTAAAAACAATCAGCTATTCATCACACAGAACTCGGATCAGTCGATCATTTTTTCAATAATCCAATTTTTAATTGCTCCGAAAATTTCAAATTTGTTGGAAATTGAATAAACGAAACAAAACTAAATGAAAATAAACAAAGCTAAAGCACTTCCGAAACAAATCAACTAAACTAAATTAGTAACATAAATCTATCTGCAATTAAACTAAACAAATTTTTCCGTTCTGCATGTCTAATTGACACATGCCATTGCGTTTAAAATAAACTAACTAAAAAAAATGGTAAGTACAGAATGCTTATTGTAGCTCCTATAAAGGTTCACTTTGACATTATTTGTACAGTCAGTTTATCAAGGTCATTTTATTCTTTGTAATAGGCTTAGGTATGCAAATCTAAAACCTGTTCTAATATATATAACTAGCTACCATAGGAGAGCCTGTTCTCAAAGTGTCAGGATATAATCATTAACAAGATATTGTCCTTACAGTTTGGTCATTGTGACCGGTACTTTAAAAATATCTAATCTCACAGGACATTACCTAGACCATTTGCAATGCCTCAAAGGGTATTTGCAGGGATTAAATCTGACCTGTCTGAAAATGACAAGCAGTGACACTTCTTTCTTTATACGCCATTACATCAGTGGACAATATTCCAAGTATATATAAATAATGATCTAAGAACACAAACTTATATTTAATTAGTGTTTCTCAGTAATGTCAGATGTATCTAAAGATTTCACACTCACAGCTAATTGGCAAAGGATGGCCAGCAGCTGACTTTGATTCCCATCCTGTTTTATATCTCTTGCAAAAGTCCACTCAAGAAACGATTTATGGCCAGTTCCGATGGGAAAATGTCAGCAGAAGTCTATAATGATTTAGACTGCCACTGTGTTATTGTTGGTATCTGCTATCCAATTAATGCTACAAGGTAGCAGGTTGTTTTGTGGCAGAACACATACTGAAATATATATATTTTTTCAGTAGAATGAGGGGTACTTTGACAGCTACATGTCTTTTTGTTTATTACATTCTCACTGTATTCTACTGACCAAAATTATAAAGATGTTTTCTTTCAAAAATGTAGCACATAATCATAAGAATACTGTTTGAAGGGAAACTATATTCTTTTTACAGTTCTTAGATATGCATGTCAATGTGATCACAGCACAATTCAACATGCTAATGTTCGTTGCAGTGCCAAAAATGTTTCATGTACAATTTTTGTTTATTGTGGTGCAATTTAATAGGCTGCTGTAACGCATCGCATAATTACAAATGCATGTGTGATTTATGAACTGCTTCAGACCAGACTGGTATGAATGGACCCTAAAAGTATATATTTTAAGCATTGTGCCAATGGGGAGACTCATCAAAAATGTTTGCGGTGTGGTAACGACAAAGCAATGTTGCATATGCAGTTCATTGTCTAGATTTCCATATATTTAGAAAAAGATAACAGCAACAAAATAGTATTTGCAGAGGTTAGTATGATAATATCAAATATGATATATAAAAAGCATTGCCATACTTAATTTTGTTAGAGTCTGTTGTGCATTATGGCCTTTCTCTTAAAGTGAGGTTATCAGGTATAGTAATGTCACACACTGTTATAATCCATATTAATAGGGCACAATACTTTCCCTCAAATGCTTAAAGTGGAACTTTACCAAGGAGGGTAAGTTCCACTTGTTTGCACCCCCCTCCACTGCCACATTTGGCACTTTTTGGTGGGGGGAGGGGGGAACAAGTGCCTGGTTTTGAAAAGTAACCTCTCCCACTTCTGGTCAGATGTGCCGCGATGATCTGAGCCAGAACTTTGAACCCCTCCTCCTTCCCCCGCAGGTTTCTGGGACACATTTCAGGTCCCAGAAGACTGTGGGGCGATTCACAAAGCACAGCCCGGCTCATGCTTACACAGTAGGAAACCAGCTGTGAAGCTGCAAGGCCGGTTTCTTTACCTTAAATGCCAGTGCCTGCACTTGAACCTGATTGAAGAGTGGCTCGGTTTAGGACATCACTGGATCCCTGGATAGGTAAGTGTCCTTTTATTAAAAGTCAGAGGCTACAGTATTTATAGCTGCTGACTTTTCATTTTTTGGGAGAGCCTGGAGCTCCTCTTTAATAAAGGTATTTACATTACTTTTACCAAAAACTCTGCACTTGCCCTTCACAGGTCCCTCTTCGCCAGTGCGTCCAAATCAGGATGCCTTCTTTAATTGCCACTGAGATGTCACCACTAGGTGTAGATTTATTATTTTTCTTGTTACAGTCAATGAATCCGCTATTTATCCCCTTCCACATTGGTGCTTTTACAGGCACTGGAGGTCTTGGGGAATGTAGATGTACTGTAGCTATCTATATCTCTGAACCAACTGATTGCTTTTATATGAAGGTAACATCTGCTTATGCATTTTTCATTGTATGCTCAGTTTAAGTTGCCTAGGTCTGTGATAGGTTTCCTAATCTACTTCTTCACTTTAGCGTGGTTGCTAGCATTAAATCTTAATTGATGAATTGACTAGTCACTTGGAGTCACTTCTTAAGATGTTTATGTAATCACTGTATTGAAATCTGAGTTTTCTT
The DNA here is from genome assembly GCF_042186555.1 of Aquarana catesbeiana. Lineage (NCBI taxonomy): Eukaryota > Metazoa > Chordata > Amphibia > Anura > Ranidae > Aquarana > Aquarana catesbeiana. The sequence goes on along the minus strand of NC_133324.1, from coordinate 365,550,269 downwards.
TAAAAGAAAAGTCTTCATAATATTCACGATTAACTCTAAAATATTTGACACATTTACGCACTTAATAAGACAGTGAGTAAGCCTTTAAGCACCCGATCTGACAAACCCGTTAGCTTTCTGAAAGCTATTGCTATCTTAATTTAATAATGTAAAATATATCTCCAGTTCTATAGCATCTAACGTAGACCTTAGAACTGGCATTTAGTCTCCCGCATTACATCAAATTAGCACTGGGTGCTTGGATTAATCTGTATGTTATGTCTACATGATCGGTGGAACTGTCTGTACTGAATATGCTGTAGCCTCATTAACCACTTCTAAGTGAGAGGTAATAGCAACTTTTATGTTTGCAAATATATTGATTTCAGTAACATGAGCTAAAAGTTCAAGGACAGCCTATTCCATATTCTGTTCCAAATGGTATGATAACGCAATTTGACCTGAAGGACTTTAAAGGGGGCAGAAAGAGTGTCAGGTTTAATATAGGATTCAGATTCTTTCGTAATGAAGTCTTGCTGGACTAGATAGGAAGAGAAATGTTTACAACAGCCCAAAAATAAAGTTTATTGCATTGTCCAGCTGTAGTGTTGTCTAACTTACCCTAACAGATTCATAAAAACATATATAGCCAACAGTAAATGACTGATGTTTAACGTTGACAGTTTGAAGGGCATGGCACACAGGCAATCAAGACAACTGTCAAATGGAAATACTTTAAGCTAATTTGCCTAACCAACTCATCTCCTATCACACAAAGTGCAATGCTGATGTGAAAACTTAAACAACTTAGACCAGCTACTCAGATTAAAACTGAACTCTATGCAGATATATAGAACATTATTTAATTTAATCCAGTTTGTATTCAGTAAATACAGAAAATCTGCCTGGATATCAGTCTCCTGTAATTCCACATAGAAGCAATTAGACTGTGAGAGGGTGGAGCAGATCTTGAACCAAACAGGGCTAACTGTACTCAGCCTAACACAGTAAATGTGCTTACAGGGGGATAGGCCATAGGGTGACCCTGTTAGTGTGCTGCTGCTCTCTTATGGTTCAGTCATAGACTGACCAGCGCTCAGTGTCCTTAATGATAAACCTCACTCAAAAAGTGATGTGCTGCTCATTGTCTTCCTTCCCTCAGCCTGTAACTGAGTTTCAAGCTTTTTGGGAGGGGAGGACTAACAACTTTTTTGTCAATATGTGCTCCCCACTTCCTCAATCCTCGCCTAGGGGACAATGACATCTGTCTATCCCATCTCCTTCCCCACCCACAGTCTCTTGAGATAAGCCACATGTTTCAGGAGCCTGCAGGACCAGTCTCTTTGTGCTGCGAGATCTTGACATGCACACCAGGGGGCTAGCTAGGATTTATCAGGAGGGCACAACTGGTCTCCAATTTCAAGATGCTAGCATCGGGGTCCAGCATCAGTGAGAAGAATCTGCTTTATTTAGACAGCACTGGACTACATGTACTGGTAAGTTTTTTTTTTAAGTAACTAGCTACAGTATTTGTAGCTACTGGCTTTTCATTTTCTAAATAATGGGTGAGGCGCCCCCTAAACTCTGTGTCTCATAAACAACTGAAATAAAAAAAACTTGTTTTCCAACATTTACATTTTTTGTTGCTTCTCAGTGCTGTTAATCTACTCAAGCAACTTTTCAGCCACTTCATATCTACAGTGATTAGCGGGCATGGTGAAAGGTGGATGTCAGAAAGAGAGATTGCAATCTGGTTGCATGACATTGCTCAGGGCATTTTTCCTGATGCTGACAACAGTGAACCCATGGCTCCCAACTTTCTCTCATTTGGGGAAACTGTCCATCTGACCTTTTTTATGGCTTCAAATCTCTCTGTACATCTTTCCTCCTTTTTTTTTAAAGGGTACCGTTATTAATTTTTTTTTCCTTGCGTGAACAATAAACATAGACAAAAGAAAAAAAAAACGGAAAACCATACAGAACAAAGCAAAAATATCAGATTATCCATATATGACAATACCAGATGGTGTAATAGGGACCAAAAAAGGAAGGTCATAACATAGCAAATACGATATTACATGAAATATAAAATGCAGCCAATGACAGAAAAGGGTTATGAGCATAGAGATACATAACATTACTCTGGAGCAATAGTATCTTGGGAATCCAACCAGGGAGACCAAACTTTAGTAAATTTCTTGGGGCAGCCTTATGCTTCGTGGGTTAGTTTATACATAGGTATAGCTTGGTTAAAAAGATTAAGCAATAGGGGTAAAGAGGGTGGGGCCTGAGACTTCCAGTGCATGAGTATCCATTTTATGGCATAGAAAAACAGTAAACGTATTAGTATTTTCGTCCAAGTAGGGGGCTTTCCTCCTTAATTGTACCTACATTTGGTCTGATGTATAGACCTCTATGAGGTATATAAAAATTTCTTTACTGTCAAGAGTATTTTACTACACTAACCCTTATATCCAAGCGCTCTAATTTATTACATTTGTTACATAATTTAAAATTATATTATTATATATTTTAATAAGCAACCATAAATAAAGTGTATTAATTCTTTATGGTCCACATAACAGGGACATGACAGTGGTGTATCCTTTGCCTACAAATATTTTGATATAATTTGTCTCTCTTACCTATTTCAGAAAGTTGGGAATTATGGTGGACTATACCTATATCATGTATGTTGAAACAGTCGCTTTTATTCTTTGTTCACATATGACAGCGTGAAAGTGCAGGAGCACAACTGGAAGTCAAGAGGTTGTCACCCTGTAACAGGAAGTGCCTGAACAAGGACTTTCATGACAGCCTCACCAGTCATTATTTTAGTAAAAGTTGCAAATAAAAGATGTTAAAAGGGACTTTTGAAATTACATTAAAGTGGTTGTAAAGGCTGAAGATTTTTTACCTTCTTGCATTATAGGCATGAAGGTAAAAAACCTTCAGTGTGCAGCTCCCCCCTCAGCCCCCTAACACCTACCTAAGCCTGATCGCGATCCAGCAATGTGCACGAGCCCCAAGGCTCTCCTGGGTCTCTTCCTCCTGATTGGCTGAGATTCAGCAGTGGGAGCCATTGGCTCCTGCTGCTGTCAATCACAGCCATTGAGGCGGAAGTGGGGGGCAGGGCTGCAGGGCTGAGCCACACTCTTTGTGTCTTATGGACCCAGAGATTTGGCTCGAGAGCGAGCATGCACGAGTGCCCACACAGCAAGCTGCTTGCTTTGGGGGCACTAGGTAAGGGGTAGGGGCCCAGAGCACCGGCGGGTCACCCAAGATGAGGAAGATCGGGGTTCCTCTGTGCAAAACCCCTGCACAGTGCAGGTAAGTATAATATGTTTGTTATTTTATTATTATTAAAATTATTTGAATACATAGTGATTGGGTTTACATATATTTTAAAATGTAAAGTCATATGGTTGGTTGCTGCAATCTGCACACTATTATTGTCTGTATACAAGTTTTTAAGCTACAGCATACTATTCACTATAATCAAATAGACAATAGTTTTAATAAAGTGTAATTGTAAACTGTTCATTGTGTAATACAGAAAAATTGATACTGAATTTGGACATAAACAACCTGTTCATCTTCTATCTTTACATTTTACAAATAAGTATGATAATAATATGATAATAATACAATAACTTCTTCCTTCAAATTTTACAAATAAGCCAATTTATATACATTTGTTTAGTTCATTTTGTAGAAAATGCACGTTAACAGAGGTAAATTCATAGAAACCCATGTGTAACGGCCCAGTAAATTATTTAATTGATGTTGTAAATGAATGTTTATATGCATAAACTAAAGTAGACAATGCACTTAAACCGAGGACAAAAAAAACCCCTTTCTCCCTTTTTCCTACTGAATACTTCTTCAGAAGAAAACTATCCATGTGTGGAAAATGTAGTTTGGATCAGACTTAAAGGATCACCCTTTAAATGACACAGTGGGCCTAAAACTTTCTTGTTTTACATCAGCAACCCTATTTACATACATCACATGTATGACATTTATGTATACCCCTATGCTTGGATGTGATTATATTTTTATAGCTATCTTATATGCCACGCGATTAATTCAACACTGTTTGAAAAAATATAAATATCAAGTTTGATATATTTGATATACTCATGAGACCCCTTTCATGCACATAATTGTCAACTGCTACATATAAATATTTTGTGCCCTGTGCCGTTATTTTAGAGAGATAACCTTTGCTTTTTTACCTTGCATCTTCTTACAGCCAAATGTTATGAATAGCAAAACATAGAGCAGGGAGCAATGCGTCTTCACATTTTATTAACCAATATAAATTAGCAGTCACAGTGCACCGAGTAATTGTATTCTGTGCCAGAGAACAGAATATCAGTTGACTGTTTTAAAGAAGAAAAAAAATGGCCACATAAAAATTAAAGCTGTTAATTTTCCTATATGTCACATTTTTTTTATGAATGCTATTTAGCAAAGTATACCTAGTTGCCAATATTTTTTGCAAGCAAGTTTAAATCTGGAGATCAGTTTAATGATACTTTTTTTTAATCACTATAAAATTAGTCCAAAATGTGTCTTTTTTCTAGATTCTTCTAAATTAGTAATACATTTGCATATCTATCTATCTATCTATCTATCTATCTATCTATCTATCTATCTATCTATCTATCTATCTATCTATCTATCTATCTATAAAAAACAGGCAAACACAAACTTTTCATGATTATGTGAACCTTTGAGGGTGTACAGTAAATATAAAACCCAGCATTGCAGCCTTGCTTTAAAGATGCAGAATCCTGAAACAAGCTGGTAGTCAGTAAAGTCTGAATATTTAGAATGAACATTCAGAAGCTAGTAAAGTCAGAATCGAAATAGCAGCTTGGATGTCTGCATCTTATAGAATTTTTCTCTCCATACATGTCAATGGAAGTGCAAAAGCAGCTTGATGGAGGTCAACTGCAGGGTATGTGGCACATGAATGTACTTTGCATTAAGGCAGCCAATTCATTTAAGTGGGTTGCCTAATGCACCCATAGGTGCATGTAGCATTTTTGGCAAGTCATTGTTCCCTGCAAAGTGTGTCTGTTGGGAAGGTGAGTTGGGTTGCCTTTTAGAATGAATGGCACAGCACCGCACTAATGTGCATAATGCAATGTGATGGTGTGATTAAGTCCACAAGAAAACCTGAGAAAATATTTGCATCCGGTGGCTTAATTTCTCTCCAGTCCCTGGTCTTAAAGGCAAGTCATAATTTTTGGCTTTGCTGTGGCTTTGCTAATTGCATGCTTGTTCTGGGTTGATGTGTCATAAAACACTGAAGCTAGAATCTTCCCAAAGGTCAATAAGAGCAGCCTACATGTTCCATTCCATATAGGTTTGCGCAAAAAAAAAAAAAAATGCTGGCAGGGGACCTCAGAGGTTATAAACATGTCATACTTACCTTTTCTGTGCCATAGTTTTGCACAGTGCACCTCCAACTAGCCTCTTTTAGGGTCCCCTGCCGGTGGTCTCCGCTCCTCCTTTCCTATCTGTGCCACAATAGGAAACATCTTCCTATGGCGATGCACAGTGTGGCTCTGCCCTGCCCCCTCCTCACTGGGCTTCATTGACAGCAGCAGGGGCCGCTTCCTCCATGTCCACTGAGGAGAGAGAGAGCTGCTCTCGGGCACAATGCTGAATAGAGATCGAGCTCAGGTGAATATTTATGGGGGCTGGGGAGCTGACAATAGAAGTTTTTTTTTAAACCTTAATGCAGAGAATGCATTAAAGTAAAAATACCTTTAGCCTTAACAACCACTTTAAATTTGGACCACACACTGAGCTCATCCCCAATCTTCAGTAGTCCATTTTCTAGCTAGCTTCACTACCCACTCTCTTTCTTCCTTGCTTCTCTCTCAGCTCTTTCTCTCTCTTTTCCCTATATTTTCTCCACTCTTCCACTGCCCACTGCTTATTGTTTCAGTAATGTTTCTCCTTAATCTTATTTCTACTTTTTGTACTTTTCCATCTTTCATAGATTTTCTGAAAAACAAAATTCAGTTAGGAGGAACCTTGCAAATGACCAAAGTCTTATAATAATTTGATTTTATAAATCTATAACCACCCCTTTCAACAGGTTGTTAAAGTAGAACTATGGGCAAAACTTATTTTTTTAAAATTTTGGATAGATTACAGTTTTTCTCCATTGTTTTGGCTCATTTCTTGAAACAGAAATGACATTCTCAAAACAACATGGACAAATCTCCAAACCACTTGGCAATTGTTCACAACTGAATTGAATTTCTCATTCATTTCATCAAAATTGCAAATGTCTCAGTACATGTCTCAATGTCTCAGTACATCTTTCAAATGATTAAGTACAAGTAGCCTACATTTAGCACAATTTCCAAGTGAATAGATCTTGTTGATCTAAACTGATTGTCAATTCTCAGTCTAATGGTTGTTCTCTCCAAAACGTGTCAGCGTCATTTCATTGTTTAAGTCATCACATGCACAATAGTCTGTTCAATTGTCAAAATTATTCAGGAACATAATACCATGAATACCATATATGAATCTCTTGGAACATTTGATAAAATGATTACAGCAATTGACAGTCAGGTGCAACTAGAACTTGACTAAGGGTCCTTTCACACTGGGGCGGTTTGCAGGCGCTATTGCGCTAATAATAGCGCCTGCAAACCGACCCGAAAGTGCCGCTGCTTTCATTCCAGTGTGAAAGCCCTCGATGCGCTGGCAGGGTGGTAAAAAAAGTCCTGCCAGCAGCATCTTCGGAGCGGTGAAGGAGCGGTGTGTATACCGCTCCTTTACCGCTCCTGCCCATTGAAATCAATGGGACGGCGCGGCTATACCGCCGGCAAAGCGCCTCTGCGGTGGTTTTACAGTTTTTCTCCATTGTTTTGGCTCATTTCTTGAAACAGAAATGACATTTCACCTTCAAAAGCTCATATCTTTCCCAAAACAGTTCACTCATGTGTCAAAAATAAATTTCTTTCTCATTCAAATAGTCAGTGCCTCCAAAATGCTTCGTCCCTTTGGCATTGTGTAAACACTGCAAGTCAAAATGTTTAGATGTTTTGTCTCTAAGGCAGAGGAACATTGAAATATCCCTCATGTCCACCTTTCAGTCTTAGCCCAGTCCTTCATTGACAATGGTTACTGTACAGTTTTTGTCTAGCTAACTGAATACAATTGTGTATAAAACTGAAAAAAAAAGAAAAGATTTTAGGATAAGAGTAGCCTCCAAGGTTTGACATCACACATTGCACTCATACTGCCAAGGAAAAATTACTTTACAGTATTGTAACCATTATCATTCACACACAAAGTAACTTCCATACATCAGAGTAAAAAGAAAATGTATGCAGCATAATATACGGAAATATAAACACACAAACATAAAACAAGGAAAATTACATTTAGCCTACAATGCTGTAAATAAAGCTGGAGTTTCACAACTACTGTAACATCTCTTCACTGGCCACCGTCCTCACCCTCCTGCCCATCCACACGCTGCTGTCTGTCTGGCCAAAGATTCTCGTCAACATCGCAGCGTATATCCTCCCTTGCGATGCAACGAGGGAAGAAACGGTGTGCATGTCGCAACCATCCCCTACACTGATCTCCTGTAATATCCTCACAGGCAGCATCCATTGCATGGAGCAGAGACCTCTGATCTTGAGCCCGATGCTCATACACACTCTACCTCCAAGCGGAGAAAAACTCCTCAATAGGGTTGAGGAAAGGAGAGTAAGGTGGTAGGAGCACCATATCCATCCTTGGATGAGCAGTGAACCAGGCCCTGATAAGCAGGCCACTGTGGAAATTCACATAGTCCCATACAATTATATATTGTGGTAGGTGAGGCCCTATGAGACCTCTCTTATTTTCAGGGATCAAATCCAAATGAAGGCGGTCCAAGAAGATGAGGAGCTTCTGTGTATTGTATGGGCCAAGACTGGGGATGTGAGTGGCCACACCATTCTCAGAAATGGCAGCACACATAGTTATATTGCCCCCTCGCTGGCCTGGGACATCCACCGTGGCCCGGTGGCCAATAAAATTTCGGCCATGTCTTCGGCCCTTGGCCAGGTTGAAGGCAGCCTCATCCACATACACGAGTATGTGAGAGGTCTCGTTTCCTTCCAATGCCATTATTCTCTACAATAGAGTAAAAAAAGAAAACATCAAATCAGTCATACAGAAGAGTCATACACTACAGTTACAGACAGTCACATAGGAATGTTCTATGTTCTACACAAGTTCAATATATTACTGGCCAGTATTCCAGTGGTTCCAAACCTGGGGTACATGTACCCTATGCAGAGGTACTACAGAGGGTATTTGACAGAAAGGGGAGGGGAAAAATGATCAATGAGTAGACTTACTGAAATGTTACAGTAAAACCCACAGTATTAGGTAGATTTACATGGGGAGGCACTACTGTAATTGCAGCTCTTTGACCCTTTTTCTTACTGTATTGTATGTTATATTCTTCAAAATAAGGATTATAATGATAATTGCATCATACAGTAAGCTGCAGTTTTTAGACAAAATGTTTATAAATCAGATATGTAAATCAAATACTTTCATACCTGGATTACCTAGATTCAGAAATCAGGTAAAGTGGGTACTGAAACCAATACATTTCGGGAACCACTGCTTATGGTGATTGTAAAAAGGTTATCTTGATGGACAACCAGTGACTGACTTACATGTACATACTGGTACCGCAGCTCTTTCACTTTGTCAGACTTCCTCTCAAATGGTACCCTGTAAATTTGCTTCATTGTCATCTGATGCTTCTTCAATATGCGGGCTATTGTGGAGATACGTATAGAGATGACATTTTGGAATATAACATTGTCTTGCAGTGCGGATTTGTCTCAATGTGATGGCATTATTTGCCAACACCATGTTACAGATCTCTTGTTCTTGTTGTTCATTGAGAAGTTTTCCTCGGCCACCCGTGCCAGGTTGTCGTCCAATCCTAGACACAGAATTCAAAGGACAACACTCCATTCGTAATTTATACCTTATGTATTCCGTACAGAATGAGTTCCCAATGTAATCGTATTGTTGTTTTACTTACAGTAACTTTACCACAATTCCAATGCATCACTGCACAGTGACTGGAATACTACTGTAAACTGTATCATCAATATTGTAGAAAATAAACTATTCCATACTATTCCATAGTTTATTTTCTACAATATTTTTCTTGTCATTGTTAGTATCATACGTAACATCCCACTGAGGTAAGATACTGTAATACTGTAGGCCTATCACACACACACACACACACACACACACACACACACACACACACACACACACACACTAAATGAATACGTAAATAAACATATTTGTTGCTATATGTACAGTGTCCTGTCCTATACATTATATAATTCCATCATTGACTGACTAGATACCTGTTTTCCCTGCGAAAGGTTTGGATGATAGAGAAGACTGTAGAGCTAGGCACATTAGGCTGCACTCGGTGACCTGCCTCCGTCATTGTGTGTCCTTGGTTGATGACATGATCTATAATTGTGGCCCGAATTTCATCAGGGACAGCATAGTGTCTTTGTGCTCCTCTGCCTCTTCCCCCTATTCCACCACCACTCACCCTTACTCTTCTTCCTCTTCTTCTTCCTCGAGCAGGCAGTTTCCCTTGTTTATTTACTTGGCCAGGTGCCTCCATGTTCAGAAATTGTACTGGTCCTGCATGGTCAAGCTCTATATATACATGTTTGGCAGCATTTACAATCATAGACAGCACCTGTCAGGTAACTAAACATACTATTGGTCATCTGAGACCAACTCCAACTCCTCCTTTGTTAGTCAAGTTCTAGTTGCACCTGACTGTCAATTGCTGTAATCATTTTATCAAATGTCCCAAGAGATTCACATATGGTATTCATGGTATTATGGTTCCTGAATAATTTTGACCATTGAACAGACTATTGTGCATGTAATGACTTAAACAATGAAATGACGCTGAAAGGTTTTGGAGAGAAGAACCATTAGACTGAGAATTGACAATCAGTTTAGATCAACAAGATCTATTCACTTGGAAATTGTGCTAAATGTAGACTACTTGTACTTAATCATTTGAGAAATGTACTGAGACATTGAGACATGTACTGAGACATTTGCAATTTTGATGAAATGAATGAGAAATTCAATTCAGTTCTGAACAATTGCCAAGTGGTTTGGAGATTTGTCCATGTTGTTTTGAGAATGTCATTTCTGTTTCAAGAAATGAGCCAAAACAATGGAGAAAAACTGTAACCCTTTCTCGGCCGCTAGCAGGGGGTAAAACCGCCCCGCTAGCGGCCGCATACTGACGGTAAATTGCCGCTTACAATAGCGGCGCTTTACCGCCGACAACGCCCCCGCCCCAGTGTGAAAGGAGCCTAACAAAGGAGGAGTCGGAGTTGGTCTCAGATGACCAATCAAACAGTATGTTTAGTTACCTGACAGGTGCTGTCCATGATTGTAAATGCTGCCAAACATGTATATATAGAGCTTGACCATGCAGGACCAGTACAATTTCTGAACATGGAGGCACCTGGCCAAGTAAATGAACAAGGAAAACTGCCTGCTCGAGGAAGAGGAAGAAGAAGAGGAAGAGGAGTAAGGGTGAGTGGCAGTGGAATAGGGGGAAGAGGCCGAGGAGCATGAAGACACCATGCTGTCCCTGATGAAATTTGGGCCACAATTATAGATCATGTCATCAACCATGGCCTCACAATGGCGGAGGAAGGTCGCCGAGTGCAACCTAATGTGCCTCGCTCTACAGTCTTCTCTATCATCCAAACCTTTCGCAGGGAAAACAGGTATGTAGTCAATCAATGATGGAATTATATAATGTATAGGACAGGACACTGTGCATAGAGCAACAAATATGTTTATTTACTCATTTACGTATTCATTTAGTGTGTATGTGTGTGTGATAGGCCTACAGTATTACAGTATCTTACCTCAGTGGGATGTTACGTATGATACTAACAATGACAAGAAAAATATTGTAGAAAATAAACTATGGAATAGTATGGAATAGTTTATTTTCTACAATATTGATGATACAGTTTACAGTAGTATTCCAGTCACTGTGCAGTGATGCATTGGAATTGTGGTAAAGTTACTGTAAGTAAAACAACAATACGATTACATTGGTAACTCATTCTGTACGGAATACATAAGGTATAAATTACGAATGGAGTGTTGTCCTTTGAATTCTATGTTTAGGATTGGACGACAACCTGGCACGGGTGGCGAGGAAAACTTCTCAATGAACAACAAGAACAAGAGATTTGTAACATGGTGTTGGCAAATAATGCCATCACATTGAGACAAATCCGCACTGCAAGACAATGCCATATTCCAAAATGTCACTCTATAAGCATCTCCACAATAGCCCGCATATTGAAGAAGCATCAGATGACAATGAAGCAAATTTACAGGGTACCATTTGAGAGGAAATCTGACAGAGTGAAAGAGCTGCGGTACCAGTATGTACATGTAAGTCAGTCACTGGTTGTCCATCAAGATCAGGGCCGTCTTTAATATGGTTTGGACCCCGGGCAAACATTTTTTTTGGGCCCCCCCCTCCCCGAATTCAATTTTTCTCTTCACCCCAACATCTCAAAAAACAGATACACACATAGATTTATCTTTAAAAAAAAAAACTTTAATAATGTAAACATAAAAGAACTGGTCCACAAACTTATTCTTAGCGCGATCTGTAACAGTACGTACTCACCAACTGTAGTAGCACTTATATGTTAATATATCTTAATAACTTTCAGTAATAAAGTGCAAATCAACAATATGTTTTGTGTGTAAAACAAAGAGCCATGTTGTCTAGTAACACAAACATAAATATTCATAAATAATAGAACAATTAACAACAACACATAGCAATTAAACAAACAGTATTAAAACTTACAACCCGTAGAATCCAAAATCAAACATTCAAAACAAAGTGCGTATGCTCCACTCCAATTTAGAGAATAGGTAATCAGGTAGCAGAGTTACATAATATACTACACTAAATCTGGAAGCTATGTGCTTCTGTGCTAAATGGGTAATAAAACCAACCTTTTATCAGCTTTCGGTCCACAAAAAAGCCAAAACAAACCATTAAAAAAAAAAAAATCAGGATTTTCCGTATAGCAGCCTTATGTTAACATTCCTATTAGGCAACAGCTGCTAGTATAACAGACTATTGTCAACCACTATTATAAAAGTGCAGATAACTTTTTACATAAAGTCAAGAAATACGTTAATACAATTTAAACCACCAGTCTACGTGCTTTTTGAGCAGCAAATGTCTTTGTAATGTTGGTGAAGTCAAGACTGCGAAGTATATCTGATTCAGCAGACATTATAGACAGTTTGGTGAGACGACTTTGGCTCATGGTTGTGCGTTGTAGATTTTTGATACGTTTCATTTTTGAAAAAGATCGTTCACCTGAACAGTTAGTGATCATTAAAGTGAGATACATTTTTAAAGCAATTTCTGTGTTGGGAAAGGTATCTTTTACATCCTTGTCAAATATGGTATTGTACATAAATTGCTCTATGCTGCAGTCATCTGTTTTTTTATCGAGAAACAAAGAAATGAATGACTGAAACTGAATTAGCTCGTCACCAAAGGTTGTGCCCAGATCATGCTTGTAGAAAGCGGACAACTTTTCTGCTGCAATTTTAATTGAATCAAAGTCCATCACTGGAAAGTTTATAAAGAATCCAAATAAATCACACACTTCACTGTAAGCTCCTAGTCGATGCTCCAGACACACTAAAAGTTTGTCAACACATGGGAGAAAGGCCTTAACATAAAAGGTCTCCTTGAGTGTTAAGTGTGCTTCTTCACTGTGTCCATAGTCAAGTGGCTGCTGACGGACATTCCGGCGTTGAAGTCGACGATGTTGCACAGTATATTCTTCAGTATCTGTGAGACGCTTGCCAGCTTCTTCAAATGCATCAAATTTAGTACGTTGTTCATTCATAAAATCTTTTAATGATTTCAAAACGGCAATTGCTGAATTTAGGTTGAGTTGAACGGACTGCAAAGTTTTGCTGCTGCTGTTAAAGCGCTGTAAAACAGTGTTCCAGAATTCTGCAAAAATCCCGGTCTCAAGTTTGCTCATCTGATCAAACAGTCCTTTTGCCATATTACGGCACTCTGACCTTTCTTCACAGTCAGCTGAAATTTCCAACAAAATGTCCATTATATTTTGATAGCCATGGACTAGTGCCTGACAAGCATCAGCACGACATGACCAACGTGTGTCACTTAGCTTTTTCGGCATGGACACAGAGAGGTCATTCTCATCAAGCTTGTCTTTAAGCTTTTTGTAGCGCTTGGTTGAGCCAGTAAAGAATGCATACAGAGCTTGTATGAAATCAAAAAACTTGACAGCCTCACTACACGAATTTGCAGCATCCTTTCCAACAAGGTTTAGTGAGTGTCCAAAACAAGGTATATACATTGCATATTTATTCAGGGTAACAATTTTTGCTTGCATACCCTTGTAGTGACCAGACATGTTGCTTGCATTGTCGTAACTCTGTCCACGGCATTCTTGTATGGAAAGTCCAACATTGTTAAGGAATTTTAGAAGCGCATTCGCCATCTCTTCTCCTTTGTGCCCTGTTGAGGGTAAGAAGGTTAGAAAACGCTCCACAGGTTGATTCCCTTCTAAGTAACGTAAAATCACTGTGAGCTGATCAGTATGGGAATAATCTTCAGATGAATCTACAGATACTGAGTAGTACTTTGCCATTTTAACCCGGTTGATGACATCTTCCAAAATTTTTTCCCCTGTAATCTGTATAAGTTCTTCACAGACATTTGCTGATAGATAGCTTGTAAATCCTTTGCCCTTGTTTGCCTTGGTTTGGATGTGTTGTGCTAGGAAAGCATCATACTCCGACAGTAATTCCAAAATTCCAAGATAGTTGCCATTGTGTTTGGATCCAATAACTTGGTCATCTCCTCTAAAAGCCAATCCTCTTTCGGCAAGAAAAATGATGACACTAAGCAACCGATTTACTAGATTTTGACCATAACTTGTCAGCTCTTCAATCTCTTGTTGCATTTTATGGTCAATCCGACCCTCCAGTTTCGAATATTTGGCTGTATCAATCACAGCATGAATATGGTTTTGAGACTGTTCGTGTGATGAAATTCGTTCACTGGCATGTTTCCAGTCGCTGAAACCATCATTGGAAAATGCATTTCGTGATGCACTAAACAATTTGCAGTCAAAACAGTAGATTCTACCCATGTTTTTTGAGTAGCAAAGCCACTTTCTTTCAACCTTGTCTCCATTGGGACAGTTACGCATAAACATGTCGATAGTACAGCAACGTCCGTCTTTAAATGACATTGCAAAACCTTCTTTCTTCAGTTGTTCCAGAGGCTTTCTCACTGACACATTTCCATTTTTTGACCAGTACTCCCGCATCTCAATAGTAGATATGTTGGGCCACAAACCAATGTCAGTCATGAAACCTGACTGTTCCACAAATTCAGGCACTATATCAAATGCTTCCACAGTAGGCTCCACAGTATGGAGGCTAGGCAGCAAACCAGTATTTTGGAAAAGGCTTGGTTTCTCCATCTCCATGGGCACTGGTGTTGTTTCTAGTGGTGTTAATGGATCAGAAGACACTACTGCAGCAGATTCAGAGACTATGTCAGAGGTACTTTGAGCAGGAATCACTTCCTGAGAAGATGTACCAGCAGGTTCCTCAGAAGATCCACTTCTAGGTATAAGAAAACCAGTAATTCTTGGTATTCTGCATAGTTTTTCCTCCAACTCCTGCTTCTTCTTTCGCTTCTGTGCACCACTCAGAGATTTTGACATATTGAGGGCTAATAGGCTCTTCAAAAAATAGATGTGACTGACACCTGCATTATAAAAATAAATTATGCTCTGTGCAGTCTCTTATTACCTTATAATAAATGCTTATATGTTGTAGCGTTCAGTAGTAAAATGCTAGACTCCCAAACCACTTTTTTCCCCCTCATGTTCAAGTCATGTACACTGTTCTATGCACATTACCCATCCAATAGTCCATCTTAGGAGTGAGCAAATGAGGGTGGCTACATTCCTTCACATAGTACAGTAGGACCATGAAGAAGGAACTCATACATCCTCTAACAGAAAGTCACATCATAGCATCCACAAAAGGGAGATTTGGAGGAAGCTGAGAACAAGAGAATGATTTTTTTTTTTTGGTTCAGAATATAATGTATATACCAGGGGTCTTGAATTAAAATTTATGGAGGTCCAGTTGTTAAAATATTCATTAGTCAGAGATCTGAATATCATGTTTGTACTATAACATCTCAGCAGTGCTTACATCACATTCGCAGACCCCCTTCACAGCAGTCCCAAGGTGTCCTCAGTTCCTTTTCATGTCACAGCGCCCCATTACATTACAGCCTCTTCACATCACAGCGCCCCATTACATTACAGCCTCTTCATATCACAGCGCCCCATTACATTACAGCCTCTTCACATCACAGCGCCCCATTACATTACAGCCTCTTCACATCACAGCCCCCATTACATTACAGCCTCTTCACATCACAGCGCCCCATTACATTACAGCCTCTTCACATCACAGCGCCCCATTACATTACAGCCTCATCACATCACAGCGCCCCATTACATTACAGCCTCATCACATCACAGCCCCCATTACATTACAGCCTCTTCACATCACAGCCCCCATTACATTACAGCCTCTTCACATCACAGCCCCCATTACATTACAGCCTCGCCATATCACAGCCCCCATTACATTACAGCCTCTTCACATCACAGCGCCCCATTACATTACAGCCTCCTCACATCACAGCGCCCCATTACATTACAGCCTCTTCACATCACAGCGCCCCATTACATTGCAGCCTCTTCACATCACAGCCCCCATTACATTGCAGCCTCTTCACATCACAGCCCCCATTACATTACAGCCTCGTCATATCACAGCCCCCATTACATTACAGCCTCGTCATATCACAGCCCCCATTACATTACAGCCTCATCACATCACAGCCCCCATTACATTACAGCCTCTTCACATCACAGCCCCATTACATTACAGCCTCGTCATATCACAGCCCCCATTACATTACAGCCTCGTCATATCACAGCCCCCATTACATTACAGCCTCTTCACATCACAGCCCCCATTACATTGCAGCCTCTTCACATCACAGCCCCCATTACATTACAGCCTCTTCACATCACAGCCCCCATTACATTGCAGCCTCTTCACATCACAGCCCCCATTACATTACAGCCTCTTCACATCACAGCCCCCATTACATTACAGCCTCGCCATATCACAGCCCCCATTACATTACAGCCTTGTCATATCACAGCCCCCATTACATTACAGCCTCTTCACATCACAGCCCCATTACATTACAGCCTCGTCATATCAAAGCCCCCATTACATTACAGCCTCGTCATATCACAGCCCCCATTACATTACAGCCTCTTCACATCACAGCCCCCATTACATTGCAGCCTCTTCACATCACAGCCCCCATTACATTACAGCCTCTTCACATCACAGCCCCCATTACATTGCAGCCTCTTCACATCACAGCCCCCATTACATTACAGCCTCTTCACATCACAGCCCCCATTACATTACAGCCTCGCCATATCACAGCCCCCATTACATTACAGCCTTGTCATATCACAGCCCCCATTACATTACAGCCTTGTCATATCACAGCCCCCATTACATTGCAGCCTCTTCACATCACAGCCCCCATTACATTACAGCCTCTTCACATCACAGCCCCCATTACATTACAGCCTCGCCATATCACAGCCCCCATTACATTACAGCCTCATCACATCACAGCGCCCCATTACATTACAGCCTCATCATATCACAGCCCCCATTACATTACAGCCTCCCATTACATTACAGCCTCTTCACATCACAGCCCCATTACATTACAGCCTTGTCACATCACAGCCCCCATTACATTACAGCCTCGTCATATCACAGCCCCCATTACATTACAGCCTCTTCACATCACAGCCCCCATTACATTACAGCCTCATCACATCACAGCCCCCATTACATTACAGCCTCTTCACATCACAGCCCCCATTACATTACAGCCTCATCACATCACAGCCCCCATTACATTACAGCCTCTTCACATCACAGCCCCCATTACATTACAGCCTCATCACATCACAGCCCCATTACATTGCAGCCTCTTCACATCACAGCCCCATTACATTGCAGCCTCTTCACATCACAGCCCCATTACATTGCAGCCTCTTCACATCACAGCCCCATTACATTACAGCCTCATCACATCACAGCCCCATTACATTACAGCCTCTTCACATCACAGCCCCATTACATTACAGCCTCTTCACATCACAGCCCCATTACATTACAGCCTCTTCACATCACAGCCCCCATTACATTGCAGCCTCATCACATCACAGCCCCCATTACATTACAGCCTCGCCATATCACAGCCCCCATTACATTACAGCCTCGCCATATCACAGCCCCCATTACATTACAGCCTCGTCATATCACAGCGCCCCATTACATTACAGCCTCGTCATATCACAGCCCCCATTACATTACAGCCTCGTCATATCACAGCGCCCCATTACATTACAGCCTCGCCATATCACAGCCCCCATTACATTACAGCCTCGTCATATCACAGCGCCCCATTACATTACAGCCTCGCCATATCACAGCCCCCATTACATTACAGCCTCGCCATATCACAGCCCCCATTACATTACAGCCTCGTCATATCACAGCGCCCCATTACATTACAGCCTCGTCATATCACAGCCCCCATTACATTACAGCCTTGTCATATCACAGCCCCCATTACATTGCAGCCTCATCACATCACAGCCCCCATTACATTACAGCCTCACCATATCACAGCCCCCATTACATTGCAGACATTTCCACATTATAGTGCCCCTTTACACATCACAGCGCCCCTGTTAGAGTCCCCTTCATGTCCAGGGCTGGACTGGGACAAAAATGTGGCCCTGGACTTCATCCAGACCGGCCCAGGGCATAACACATCAGGGGACAGCACATCAGGGCACAGGACACAGAACATCATGGCACAGCACATCAGGGCACATCATGGCACAGCACATCAGGGTACAGAGCCCAGCACATCAGGGCACAGGGTACAGCACATCAGGGCACAGAACCCAGCCATAGGTGTGCGCAGCCTCTTGCATTAGGGTGTGCACCCCAAAGCTCAAATACATATGCGTGTGTATATGTACTGATGGTGTCAGTAGGGCAGTGGACAGTGTAATTTTGTTAATTTTCTTTTCCAAAAATTTTTGGCTTGTATAACATTTTTGGGGGGGATGAAATATCAGTGGTCTAAACAGGGGGGAATATGCAGCACAAAAGGCAATTAGGGTGTGCCCAGGCACACCTGGCACACCCTGTGCGCACACCTATGAACCCAGCTCATTAGGGCACAGGGTACAGCACATCAGGGTACAGGGTACAGCACATCAGGGCACAGGGTACAGCACATCAGGGCACAGGGTACAGCACATCAGGGCACAGGGTACAGCACATCAGGGTACAGAGCCCAGCACATCAGGGTACAGGGTACAGCACATCAGGGTATAGCACATCAGGGCGCAGCGCATCAGGGTACAGGGTACAGCACATCAGGGTATAGCACATCAGGGCACAGCGCATCAGGGTACAGGGTACAGCACATCAGAGTATAGCACATCAGGGTACAGGGCACATCACAGCACAGTACATCAGGGTACAGTACATCAGGGCACAGTACATCAGGGTACAGTACATCATGGCACAGTACATCAGGGTACAGTACATCATGGCACAGTACATCAGGGTACAGTACATCATGGCACAGTACATCAGGGCACAGTACATCAGGGCACAGTACATCAGGGCACAGTACATCAAGGCACAGTACATCAAGGCACAGTACATCAGGGCACAGTACATCAGGGCACAGTACATCAGGGCACAGTACATCAAGGCACAGTACATCAAGGCACAGTACATCAGGGCACAGTACATCATGGCACAGTACATCAGGGCACAGTACATCAGGGCACAGTACATCAAGGCACAGTACATCAGGGTACAGTACATCAGGGTACAGTACATCAGGGCACAGTACATCAGGGTACAGTACATCAGGGTACAGTACATCAAGGCACAGTACATCAGGGCACAGTACATCAGGGCACAGTACATCAGGGCACAGTACATCAAGGCACAGTACATCACGGCACAGTACATCAGGGCACAGTACATCAAGGCACAGTACATCACGGCACAGTACATCAGGGTACAGTACATCAGGGTAGGGCTGGGAAAAAAATCGATTTAAATCTTGAATCGAGTTGAGAGGTCAAATCGATTCAAAATTTAAGCAAATCGATTTTTTTGGATTTTTTTTATTCACCGCGCCAGTCCCGAGGCGCTGCGGGCATGAGTTTTTAGGCAAGGCCGCGGCTTCGGCCTAGTCCGTGGCGTCCGGCCGTAGCCGCGGACTAGGCCAAAGCCGCGGCCTTGCCTAAAAACTCATGCCCGCAGCGCCTCCGGACCGGCGCGGACACCGCGCCGGGCCTGAAGAGCTGCGGGCAAGGAGTTTTTAGGTGAGGCCGCGGCTTTGGCCTAGTCCACGAGGCCGGACGCCACGGACTAGGCCGAAGCCGCGGCCTCGCCTAAAAGCTCATGCCCGCAGCGCCTCGGGACCGGCGCGGTTCCCAAAAAAAAAAAAAAAAACTTGATTCGAATCGTGAATCGAGTTTTTTTTAAGAGAATTGAAGATTTTTTTTTTAAAGAAAATCTCCCAGCCCTACATCAGGGCACAGTCCATCAGGGCACAGTCCATCAGGGCACAGTACATCAGGGCACAGTACATCAGGGCACAGTACATCAGGGTACAGGACATCAGGGCACAGGCCACAGTACATCAGGGCACACGACATTGGGGCACAGCACATCAGGGCATGGGGCACAAAGCACATCAGGGCATGGGGCACATCAGGGCATGGGGCACATCAGGGCATGGGGCACATAGCACATCAGGACACATCAGTGTACATTGGGGCACATCAAAGCACATGGGGCACATCAGAGTACTTTGGGGTACATCGCCGCGGACCTCACCGCAGAACAACTGGGAAACCCCAGTTAAGAAACGATGTAATAGGCAAATTATGCGGAACTGGCCCACTGAGCCATCGGCCCACCGGGAAACTCCCGGTAGTCCCAATGGCCAGTAAATGCCTGTTCATGTCATAGTGCCCCTTTACACATCACAGCACCCCAATTACATTGCAGCCATTGTCACATCACACATTCACATGTATGTGTTTTGGTGGCCCACATTTGCGCAGGCACAGCAGCCCATTCATTTGAATGGGCTGCCATGCCTGCGTTTCCTGCAGAAAAAAAAGGTGCATGCAGCATTTTAAAAATGCAGTGGCCTTGAAATTCATTCGGCTTTTGCACCATGCGACTTACCTGCAGTTCCTGCGCACACAAACGTACTGTGTTTTTAAAAGCGTGGCCTAAACATCTAAAAATGCAGCAAGTTTGCCGGAGCAGGAACTGCAGGTAAGTCACATAAAAATGAACAGACAGTGCTGTATTTCATTGCTTGATGTGCATAGGTGTGTGCAGCCCTATTAAATGCTGCATGCACCTTTTTTTTGCAGGAAACGCAGACATGGCAGTCCATTCAAATGAATGGGCACTGTGCCTGCGCAAATGTGGGCCACCAAATTACATACATGTGAACCAGCTAGGCCCAAAATAAGCCCTTTAAGCAGTTCACACTGAGGCGCTTTGCAGGCGCTATAGCGCTAAAAATAGTGCCTGCAAAGTGCCCTGAAACAGCGGCTCCATTCACTCCAGTGTGAAAGCCCCGAGGTCTTTCACACTGGAACGGTGCCCTGGCAGGACATCAGAAAAAGTCCTGCCAGCGGCTTCTATGGAGCGCATTAGGAGCGGCGAACTCACCGCTCCTAAAGTGCCCATGCCCATTGAAATCAATGGGCAGCGCCGCTGAACCACCAGCAAAGCGCCGCTACGGCAGCGCTTTGCAGGCGGTTCAGCGGCGCTGCCCATTGATTTCAATGGGCAAGGGCGCTTTAGGAGCGGTGAGTTCTTTTAACCCTTTTTCGGCCGCTAGCAGGGGTTTAAAGTGCCCCGCTAGAGGCCGAAAAGCGCCACAAAAAGGACGGTAAATCGCCACTAAAAATAGTGGCGTTTTACCACCAATGCCTGGGTGCTTTCAGTGTGAAAGCAGCCTAAATACAGTATGCCATGTTCCTGTAAATCATGCTGTGTGTGCTCTCCTCTGAGGCCTCACTCAGCCTGGACAGTGGACTGCAGATCTGCTCATTTTTTTTAACTTTAATACACAAGACATGGCATGGGGATAGGGGGAGAGGGAGCCAGGGGGGGAGAAAAGACCTTACCTGGTGGTGAACGGTGGAAATCTCAGCTAAATTCTCCACACTGCTGCTCCACACAGGCTTCAGTGCACTCTCCACTCCGCGCTGCCCAGGGCCCTGTCTCACTCCTCCTCCGCTTCTCCGCTCCTCCGAGTCCGATCGCTGGTACACAGCACTGTCTGCACACATAGCAAGGGGCGGGGCCAGAGCGTCAGTGGAGCTCAAGGCCCCGCCCACCCGCGTCCCGCTCCTGAAATTTAAAAAAAAAAAGGCACTGGCACTGTGGGCGCCGTGCGAGCCGCCGCGGCTGACATTTTTCAGCGCCGATTTGCGGGCAGCACGCAGGGTTAACGGGCAGCTCTGCTTTGGGCCCCAAGAAATGACAGGGCCCTGGGCAGCTGCCCCGTTTGCCCTGCGCTAAAGACGGCCCTGATCAAGATAACCTTTTTACGAGTACCATAAGCAGTGGTTCCCAAAATGTATTGGTTTCAGTACCCACTTTACCTGATTTCTGAATCTAGGTAATCCAGGTATGAAAGTATTTGATTTACGTATCTGATTTATAAACATTTTGTCTAAAAACTGCAGCTTACTGTATGATGCAATTATCATTATAATCCTTATTTTGAAGAATATAACATACAATACAGTAAGAAAAAGGGCCAAAGAGCTGCAATTACAGTAGTGCCTCCCATGTAAATCTATCTAATACTGTGGGTTTTACTGTAACATTTCAGTAAGTCTACTCATTGATAATTTTTCCCCTCCCCTTTCTGTCAAATACCCCCTGTAGTACCTCTGCATAGGGTACATGTACCCCAGGTTTGGAACCACTGGAATACTGGCCAGTAATATATTGAACTTGTTTAGAACATTCCTATGTAACTGTCTGTAACTGTAGTGTATGACTCTTCTGTATGACTGATTTGATGTTTTCTTTTTTTACTCTATTGTAGAGAATAATGGCATTGGAAGGAAATGAGACCTCTCACATACTCGTGTATGTGGATGAGGCTGGCTTCAACCTGGCCAAGGGCCGAAGACGTGGCTGAAATTTTATTGGCCACCGGGCCACGGTGGATGTCCCAGGCCAGCGAGGGGGCAATATAACTATGTGTGCTGCCATTTCTGAGAATGGTGTGGCCACTCACATCCCCAGTCTTGGCCCATAGAATACACAGAAGCTCCTTATCTTCTTGGACCGCCTTCATTTGGATTTGATCCCTGAAAATAAGAGAGGTCTCATAGGGCCTCACCTACCACAATATATAATTGTATGGGACTATGTGAATTTCCACCGTGGCCTGCTTATGAGGGCCTGGTTCACTGCTCATCCAAGGATGGATATGGTGTTCCTACCACCTTACTCTCCTTTCCTCAACCCTATTGAGGAGTTTTTCTCTGCTTGGAGGTGGAGAGTGTATGAGCATCGAGCTCAAGATCAGAGGTCCCTGCTCCATTCAATGGATGCTGCCTGTGAGGATATTACAGGAGATCAGTGTAGGGGATGCTCTGATGAAATCCGATTGGCGGATGAAACGCGTCAGCATGATGCCATCACGCTACCCATAGCATTCCCACAGACCTCCAGATCCACCCACCAGCCCAGGCATCACTGGCCTGTAATTACAGTAACATGGCCATTTGAAACTTCCCGGGAAACGGAACGAGCGGAGGACTGAACGCTTTAGAAAACCCTGCTTTATTCACCGCATCTCCCTGGGCGTACACCTTCTACTTACCCTTAGTACGCCATCAAAGGATATGCACAGCTGAGGACCCAGCGGAGGATGGGAGACAACTCAACTAGCCAGCTGGAGACGGCATGAGCCTGAACTCGGTCCGGTGATGTGTCCTGATGCACCACAGAGTCAACACTGGGTGAGATCTAATCTGTTTGTGTCCTGGACAGGGGACAGTTGTCTCAATCAGTGCATCCACCCAGTATGTATGATTCACTAAATGAGTTACACTGCTCAGCCTGATTCAATCCGCTACGGCTCACCATATCCTGCAAACAGGAACTCCCATTCCCTGTCATCAGCGCTGCAAAATATTGATGGCCCAGGGTGATCTTACAGTAACTGACCAGGACTGCAGTATCCAGTGACCACGCTACTGTTAAGTCAGTACAGGGTCTTCCCATTTCCGTTCCCCCCATCTTCCCCCCCTATCCCCCTGGTTCTTCTTGTTCCTACATCTATGAGGACCTGATATCTAGGGCTACTGCAATACCATCCACAACCCCACATATCTCTCCTTTCACTTACCATCTGCTGTTATCATTTGATTTACCAGGACTTTCAGTTATCCAGCAGATGAAAATTTAGTATCTAATCTGAATTCATTCTTGTATATCTATCTTGAATGAATTCACATGAGGTGTGTGTGCAGGGGCGGACTGACCATTGAGCCACTCGGGCACTGCCCAAAGGCCCTGGGCCACTAGGGGGCCCCATCAGGGTGCCAGCCTCAGTAAAACCAGGGACAGTATGTATAAATCTGTGTTTTTTTTACATCTGTCTGTGTATACTGTGTGGCCCCATAATCTCTGATTGCCTGGGGGCCCCATAATCTCCTATTGCCCGGGGGCCCCATGAGTTATCAGTCCGCCCCTGTGTGTGTGGTATATGTGAGTGGTGGCCATCTGTGTCTGTCAATGACAACGTTGTCATTTTTATATTGGTGATGGTACCTGTTTTTACAGTATATTATTGGATTGGTGTTTATAGTGTACTTTCAATAAAAAGCATTTCATATACGTTTTGACCATTGCATTTTCCTCCTTGATGAATTACCTTTCCCTTTGTTTTTTGTAGGGGATGGTTGCGACATGCACGCAGCTTCTTCCCTCGTTGCAACGCAAGGGAGGATATACACTGCAATGTTGATGAGAATCTGTGGCCAGACAGACAGCAGCGTGTGGATGGGCAGGAGGGAGAGGACGGTGGCCAGTGAAGAGATGTTACAGTAGTTGTGAAACTCCAGCTTTATTTACAGCATTGTAGGCTAAATGTAATTTTCCTTGTTTTTTGTTTGTGTGTTTATATTTCCGTATATTATGCTGTATACATTTTCTTTTTACTCTGATGTATGGAAGTTACTTTGTGTGTGAATGATAATGGTTACAATACTGTAAAGTAATTTTTCCTTGGCAGTATGAGTGCAATGTGTGATGTAAAACCTTGGAGGCTACTCTTACCCTAAAATCTTTTCTTTTTTTTCAGTTTTATACACAATTGTATTCAGTTAGCTAGACAAAAACTGTACAGTAACCATTGTCAATGAAGGACTGGGCTAAGACTGAAAGGTGGACATGAGGGATATTTCAATGGTCCTCTGCCTTAGAGACAAAACATCTAAAATTTTGACTTGCAGTGCTTACACAATGCCAAAGGGATGAAGCATTTTGGGGGCACTGACTATTTGAATGAGAAAGAAATTTATTTTTGACACATGAGTGAACTGTTTTGGGAAAGATATGAGCTTTTGAAGGTGAACCATGGTGTTGTGCTGAACCATCCAGGTTATTTTGGCAAAAGCACCAAGAGAGTTGAGAATGTCTGGTCTGTTTCAAGAAATGAGCCAAAGCAATTGAGAAGAATCTTTGCCATTTTGGTAGCACTGACTCTTTATATGGGAAAGGAATATGGTTTTGAACCATGAGTGAACAGTTTTGGGAGAGATATGAGCTTTTGCACGTGAGTTATAGAGTTGTGCTGAACTGTAAGACTGTTTTGCCAAATGAACTTAGAGTTTTGAGAATGTCATTTCTGTTTCAAGAAATGAGCCAAAACAATGGAGAAAAACTGTAAGAGATAGTTATAACCCCTGTCATATTTTCCATCTGTGTCCCATTGCAGAGATTTCCCTTCACTTCCTGTCCCATAACCAAACAGGAAGTGAGAGGAAATCCCTGCAAATTAAGGGAATTCCTTGGGGACCCCCAGGTTACTATAACTAGTGTCCCATTGGAAGATGTTCCCACTATTACTTTTCTGGGGACAACCTAAAATTTGTTTTTTTCTTTTACTTTCACTATCAATGATCATGGTAAACAGGACAAATAGGGAGGATGAATCTTTCTAATGGTGACACAGACAGCAATACAAACTGACAGATGTTCTAATCCCTCTCCACTCTACCCAAAACAAAACAAAAAGTTTTGCCTTTAGTTATACTTTAAGCCAGATCTTGCTTTAGGGCTATCTTCCTCATCAGGCTGTTAAGGAAAGCCAGAAACCCAGTCTCCTAAAGAGGTACAGGTGCTGCTTTTCTCTCTTATTGTGCCTTTCTCAAGCGGCCCTTGTACAGCCTGTGTTCCTGCTCCTGCACTGCCATTTGAAAATTGTATATGTGAATGCGAGAGATGGAATGCGAAAGTTCTTTTTTTTACACAAATGAGTTTAATGTAATACAGTGTATACGCAGGATGATTGTCAGGGAAAAATGGCCGAAGAAGGACTGGCAATTCCGCCCAAGACAATCATGGCCGCCATGGTGCACATTGTGACTAATGTGGGCGGTACTTCCTCCTTGTAACCTGGACAGATCCAAGAGTTACTTCCTGGTCTATTTAACCCTACTGCTGGAGCTGCTCATTGCTGGATTATTTTCTCCTTCATCCTGTGTTCCTGTGTATCCTGATTGAACTTCTGCTATTGACCCGGCTTGCTCTGACCTGATATCCTGATCTCCTGATTTACCTTTGGCTTGTACTTCTGACTCCTCTCTGGCTTGCTCCACCGTGTCTGATCTTGGCTTGGCTTATCGACTCTGCTACGAATCCATCTTCCTGTGTAAGACCCCAGCTATCCAATTTCATCATCTGAACTGATCTTACCATGTATGACCCCCGGCCTGGCTCTCGTTTCTGTCTCTCTGTCTCTCTGTCTACTCTCTCAAGCTTACCTGGTACAGCACAAGCACACCAGCTTTACAGTTCATCCAGCCTGTTCCTGCTACATCACGGTGATCAGCTCATCTCATCTCAGTACCTGGCAAACCGTGCTTCTCTGAGCACTGCTCTCCCTGTACCACTTTCAGGGAAGTGCTGCACTTAGCCGCAAGGGGAGCCCTCTCAGCATCTAGGCCTCACACCTGGTACATAACAATGATGCTCATGTGAATTTTAGCAAAAGGGGAAAAGATCCATAATATCTCAAACTCTCAGGACTTTTACAGTGGATACTAACATGGTAACCCGTATCCTTGCCCGCAGGGAAATGACAAGCGTCAGCGACAAGCATCAAGTGACAGAGTCAGATTAGTCTATACCACTACAGAGTCTTCCATTGCACAGGAGCCAACACTACTTTTCCTTTCATGGGATCTTTAAAGAGATGTTCCCATTCCCAATAAGGAATGTCCAATTAGAACGTAGTTGCATAAATAATGACTCTTTAAAAGAGCAGTATGGGATTTTTTTTATCCCATAATCATACTTACCTAGGTCCGATGCTGCATCTGTCCCCTGCTGCCTCTGCACTGAGAACCAAGCCATGAATACCGCCGATGGCTCAGTTCTCTCACCTCCCAGTGCGGAGAGCTGCAGCTCTCTTGCTCTGCTCCTCCATGCTCACTGCAGCGCTGAGCTGTGGAAAGGCGGGGAGCGTCTGTCTCAGCGGCTCGCTGAGAGGCTGAGACTGCCTTCAGTCCAGGCCCCTGGCGGATCCAGACTCCTAGACTGATCTTGGTGACATCAGCAGAGAGCAGACTTCAGACCGCTCTCTGCTGAAAACGGGTCACAAACGAATTGCACTCCTGTGACCCATAGGAGAAGCCCAGCCTAATGAGCTCAGGCTGGACTTCTCCTTTAATGAGGTAAAAGTCTTCCAAGCAAACAGGGACATACATCCCTAGTTAAACAAAAACAGTTCTCTAGTGGAGAATTTGTCAAACATTAAGCAGTGTTTCCATGGAAGAAGCTGGTGCTCAAACTGTCTTTGTCCTTCATACTGGAGGAAACACTGTACTCTTAGCTCTTACCGTTGGTCAAGAGAGTGCTGCTCCTCCTAAAAAGGAGCACAAGTCCCAGGAGAACTCACATGGTTGCTGACTTGGTCGTTTTCTATAGTGAGATAGGTTGTTTTACCCAAGTACTCTCCTGCTCTCAACCCCTGCCTTTGACGCATATTGTGACATATATATAATTTCTTAGTGGCCCCCCAAATTCCGTGGTAGTTCAGTGTATATTTGTGACACAAACTTTTGTAAGATGATGCCCAAAGCCCACAGCAGAGGATACATTAGTCCTATGCTGGGTTCCCCTCTAATTTTACAAGGAAAGGGAAGAACGTCCCCTTATAATGATTTCACGCTAATGAGCACCTGGGCACATCTAGTGACAGAAGCAAAAACGGCACAGAAATGTCACAAAGGGAATAGCAATGGGAGCCTAACTCCCTGTTTACAAGCTACACTATAGGGTTATGGGAAATAGGTTTTTTTTTAGATAATGAAATAGTAACACACTAAATTAGTATTGAATACACAAGTTATTGATCTGTTTTAGGGTGGGGTAGCACACATGTAAAGGTTCCATTTCATCCCTGAAAACAGCAGTGAGAAAAATTGATAGCTTTCAAATCATTTAAAAAGAAGAGCTGATTTGTATACTTTGGTGGTGCAGGCAACTGCCTTACCTTTGTTATTTCCTGGAAGACATCTGTCTTCACTTTTCAACTTTAAAGTGATTGTAAAGCATATTTTCCTTAACTAACAAACATGTCATACTTACCTGCTCTGTGCAATGGTTTTGCACAGAACAGTCTCAAACCTCCTCTTCTGCCCTCCCGCGCTCCTTTCTCCCACTGAGTACCCATCATAGCAATCAGTTTGCTATAGGGGCAGTCATGTGGGCTTGCTCCCGAGTTAGCTCTGTGTGTCCATAAACACACAGAGCATGGCTCAGCCCTGCCCCTGCTCCCTCCTCACTGGCTGTGATTGACAGTGCCTTGTGTGAGCCAGTGAATAGGGAGAGAGTCGAGAAAGCAACTGCTCTTGTGCTCAAGATCGGGCTCAGGTAAATATGGGGGAGGGGGTAGGTCAGAGGGGAACTGCACAGAGAAGAGGTTTTATCTTAATGCAGAGAATGCATTAAGATAAAAAAAAACCTTCAGCCTTTACAACCACTTTAGGCCATAACCATGTTTATAAACTAAGCTATAGCCTGTTTATAATAATTTATTTTTACTTTCATAGTGAAACTGAATAATTTACCTGGCTGCATGTGGTTCAAATGTATTTGCTTTTTTGTCTGACAAGATAAATGCGTAAAGGCTCTTCCTTAGAATCAAATTTAAGTAGCATTGTGCTGTAGGAGGTTTTATATGTCAAAGGTATGTTTGAAGCTCTTTTGAAGTGCTTTAGATGTGAATGTGACATTAATTTTATTTTTCATTTTCAAAAGTTGTATGAGTACAATCTTTCCTTTGAAGGAACTTCAAACCTTTTCCTAATACTCAAAATGCATTTAAATGTACTTTTTACATTTGCTTTATAGGGCTTTGGCTAATTAAAAATGTAATTTAAATGAGCAGATATGGTTTAAAATATAGTTTATGTAGATTCTAAAAATTATGGAACCATTAGTAAAGCTGTTAGTTTTACTTGACATAAACAATTTTAAGGCGAACTCCATACTACACATAAGTGTTCTATAGTTTCTACTGGTAGAGCTTTCTAGATATTTAAAATGTGTGTGAACTCTAACAATCATTTCTTTTATTTGCTCCCTTTTGGACTGTAAATATATGATTAAAAGTGTTTTATTATATCTTTTTGACAAGTGGAAAAAAATAGCTGTTCATCCAGTCAGAAATTGTGTGACTTGTGTGCTTTCAATACCACAACATTAAAGGAGAAATACGGGAAGTAATAAAAAAACTACTTACATACTGACCTATTGGATCGATGCTGCAGCTGTCCCCCACCAGCTCTAAGCCCGAGAACTGAGTGATCATGTGAGCGCTTATCGCTCAGTTCTCTTATCTGCTCTGAGCGACTGAGTCACTCTGGTGACTGTCAGTCACCGGCTGTCTGCTCTGCCCCTCCAGAACTTACTGTAGCACCGGTTGGGGTGGCTGGCTCAAGCTCTGAGCGACCTGCTGAGAGGCTGAGTGAGGTGTCGGTCGGGCATCTGGGTGGATCCCAACCTAACTGTTGGGATCCTCTCAGAGTCTGGAGCGGCTCTGTGATGTCAGCCGACAGCGGACTTTAGGCTGCTGTCGGCTAAATCTGGGTCACTGGAGTGAAAAAGTAAGTGCATTCCTGTGACCCACATGAGGAGTATGACCAAACAAGCTTTGTCCATACTTCTATTTTAATCTACACATAATACAATATTTTTTGTAGTTAGCATGCAAAACGTTGCAGTAAAATAGAAATGTGGCATAAAGCAATACATACTAATGTAAATGAGGCTCCACAACCCCAAACATTTTGGCGTCTAGGTAGATCCCTTCATTATGGAGCACTTTCTCAATAAACGGGTACGCCCGGACCCCAAATGTATTTTTCCATGTCTTAGTAGGAACATATACATATGGGATTCAGTGAGCTTGAGACAAAACATCAATGTGAGTGCGGCATGAATGCTTAGTGTTGGCAAATATTACAAATACAGAGGTGAACAATGATGGTCACTAAAATTGTGCACTTCATTGTATGCATTCTCTACACTTTATAAAGTCAGGTACAGTAAATGAATTACCGTGGTCAATGTGCCCTTAAAGAGGTTGTAAACCTCTGAAGAAAATTCCCCCAGAAGAAACCCTGCAAGACAAAGGCATAATGAGCTAGTATGCATCGCATGCTAACTCATTATGAAATATTTACCTT
Source organism: Aquarana catesbeiana (assembly GCF_042186555.1). Lineage (NCBI taxonomy): Eukaryota > Metazoa > Chordata > Amphibia > Anura > Ranidae > Aquarana > Aquarana catesbeiana. The sequence goes on along the minus strand of NC_133324.1, from coordinate 365,519,931 downwards.
TAAACAAAGCTGTTGCAGTTGTCCCCACACACCGCTGTCACGGCCGTCTTCTTTCTCAGAAGCGTCTTCTCCTGGGTTTGCGGGCTTCAGCGCTGTAATTGCGATGACGTCACATGCGCGCGGGAGCCACCATTCATGGGCTTGGAAAGGAACAGTACCCATGGGCCGTTCCTTTACTGGAAAATTCTCCTAAACTGTACAGGTTTAGGAGATATTTTCAATACCCATAGGTAAGCCTTACTATAGGCTTACCTATAGGTAAAAGTTTGCACAAGAAGTTTACTTCCACTTAAAATTTAAAATTCAATTTTTTTTTTTCAGTTTTGGAAAGAATAGTAGATAGAAGCCTGTCAGGTTTTGTTTGCTGTGTGTGTCCCTGCATAGGATATTCAAAAATATCTCTCTCTGTCCTGCTGAATTGTCATGCCAACTAAAAGTAGAGAGAATCCTAACTTGAGTTGTCACCATAATCGAAAATGAGTGTGATATTCCAATGGGGACACTTGTTCTGGTTTTAGGAGGGTAGATCACCCACTTTGCGGAGATTTCCCTTCACTTCCTACCATGTCTAAGAGATAGGAAATTAAGTTAAACTTCCCAAGTTTAAACTTCCCAATAGGTAACAGATGTCAAAAAATAAAAATAAAAGTGGGGTTTTAGCCATTCTCTACTTTATTTAAAAAAATGTCTTTAGATGTACAGTACTTAAAGTCTTATAGACAGGGATCTAATTGAGATTAATTAGTCTTTTCACAGTATGCTTATTTTGTCATAAGCAGAGACTAGTGCTGAAGTGTCAACATACTGTACATTTTATATATATGTATAATGTTGCTTTATCAGTCTAACAATGGAGAGCCTTTTCTTTAATCCCCTCTATGCCATTGGAAAGCATTGTACACATGCCACGAGTCTTGCCCCACATACTTGTTTTGCTATGTATCAGTACTGTAGAGTGATCATTGTTAATGTTCGTCTTGTGGTTTGACATGTAAGACTATCTAGCTGTGGCAGCAGCCTCTACTATCTGAAGGGGACATTCCATGCAAGTGTCAGACTGTTACTTATTACCACGCTGCCATTAGTCATGGAAAAATTGACAGTCTGTCATCACTATAACACAAGTATTCATATTTCATAAACAGAGTGCGAGAGGGTTTAGTTCTGGATTACTTGGGGTTCATTTTTTAATGATACTCCAGCTTCTGATGTGTTACTGCAAGCTATTCTCTGCTGCACCTTTATAAATCCTAGATAAACAGGAGACATCAAAAGAATCCTAGGGGAACTGGCTGGGGATTATATATGAGAGATGCTTAATGTGTTTCCATCCTTAGGTGATTAACTTTGAAATATGTATCACAGTGTATGATGTGTATCCACGGTAATTAATTAATATGGTTCTTGCAAATAAGGGTATCTAAGTAAAAGGATTTAAGGTTACATGGGGAGAATTTGTAGAAAATATCTAATAAAAATGAATAACATTAAACTTTACCTTTAGATGTTCTTTTCTCCTCAAACAAGTTGTTTACTTTTTTTTTTGAACAGCCAATGAATCATTAAACGATGACATTATTGTCACTTGTACAATTTTTTTCTTACATCTTTTTTATGTTTTTGTTACATAAAAGCAAAGTCCATTTGGGGTTTATCTACATGCAGTATTTTAAGTCATTGGTAACATATGATTAACTCATTGTTGACAGGATGGTTTTCCACAATGAATGTGTTGCATACTTTTTGAAGTTTACCCAACATGAGGATGGATTTTTTTTATAACAGTTGAAACAAAATAGTTTTGACACAGGTTTGTTTTGGGCACTACATTGTTGTGCTGTGGATAGGGAGGAAGTTTTAAGACTACATGTCATGGAACCTTATTGCAGAGGTTAAGGAAAAGTAAAGCCTAGTACACATGGGCTGAATGTTGGGCGGCATTGGCTGGTTCAATAGAAACTGGCTGACATTCGGCCCGTGTGTACTGAAGTTGGTTCGACAGAAGCTGGCTGTTCGGCAGGTTTCTATCAAAGGGGCATGACCAAAAAAGGTCTGCCGATGGGCTCCCGATCAGCACTCTCAGCCAATGACCGGAGTGTTCTGGCTAGGGGGGGGGGGGCATCCTCCTGTCAGAACACAATAGAACAGCAGGGGAGATTGCTGTACTACCATTGGATAGTTAGTACAGTGGCCCCTCCTAAGCTCTCAGTTTTTATTGGTTCAGCCCTGCTGGGTTGAACATAAAAAAACTACTAGCGTGTTCTAGGCTTAAGGCTTTAAGGCTTTTCTGTGGACTATGCTATGCAACAAGACCTCTGATATTACATGACACAAGTCTCTCTATGTTTTGTCTCCCTCTGCAATTGTGCAACCCTTGGGGTCAATTTACTGAGTCAAACCATCTGTTCACTTAGCAAGGGAATTTTCCTATAGCTTAGTAAATGAGTTCTGTCAACGCTCTGTTGACTTCCATTATCCAATCATGCGCACATTTTTCATTTTCCTTGAATGTTATTGTGTATTCTTTGAAAAGTCAATTTTTACCCCTCCCAGTAAGCTAAGGGAAAATTTCCCTGCAAAGTGAACAACCTATTGGCCTTTAATAAATCAACCTGCATGTATCTGTTACTGGGCAGACTACATCAAAGTATTCTATTTCAGAAACAAGGTTCTCAGAACAGTTTCATTCTCTGTAACCGTTGAAATAGACAGTCTATCTGTACCCTGGCAGACTCTGGCTAGTCCCTCTGAATGTAACAGTCTCTGTGCAGATTCTCTGTAACTTCACAGTCTCTGACTCAGTAGTCTCTAACCCATCTCTGTTATCTCTTTCTTTGTTCACATTCTCCAAATCTCAGCAGACTATAACCAGTCTATCTATAATCAGACAGTACCTACATGGGCTCTACATAACTCATCAGTCTCCATCCTACCTCTATGTAACCTATTGATCTCAGTGTGGATTTTCAATAACTTTGTAGTTTCTAGGCCAGTGTCTCTGTAACCAGTCGGCCCCTATATAAACTCTCCATAACGCAATCTTTGACCATTCTCTCTGTGACTGATCAGGTCCTACATAGATTATCCATAACTCATCAATCTCTAACCATTCACTCTGTAACATATCAGTAATTTTCTTTTCTTAATTCAGCAGTCTTTGACCTGTCTTTTTGTAACCCATTAGTCTCTGTGCAAATTTTCTGTCATGCCCGTACACATGATCGGACTTTCCGCCAACAAAACTGTGGATTTTTGTTCGAAGGCTGTTGGCTCAAACTTGTCTTGCATACACACGGTCACACAAATGTTGGCCAACAATTACGAATGTGGGAACGCGGTGACGTAAAAGACGTACGACGAGCCGAGAGAAAGGAAGTTCAATAGCCAGTGCGGCTCCTTCTGCTTGATTCCGAGCATGCATGAACTTTTGTGCATCGGTTTTGTGTACACACGATCGGAAATTCCGACAACAAAGTTTTGTTGGCGGAAAATTTTGGAACCTGCTATCAAACATTTGTTGGCGGAAAGTCCGACAGCAAATGTTCGATGGAGCGTACACACGTCGGACTTTCCAACAACAAGCTCACATCCAACATTTCCCGGCGGAAAATCCGACCGTGTGTACACGGCATAACTCAGCAGTCTCTAACTGTTCTTTGTAATCAGCTAGTCTCTGCACAAACTCTCCATAACTCAGCAGCCTCTTACGGATTTCTCAGTAAGCTCTCTGTGCGGATTCTTCACATCTCAATAGTCTGTAGCCAGTCTCAATATATCCAGTCAGTCCCTACATACTGTAATATAGACTCTCCATAACTCAACGGCCTCCAAACAGTCTCTCTGTAAGCTCTCAGTCTCTCTATATCCAGTCAGACACTACATACTGTAGATTCTCTCTCGGTCTCTCTGTAACTGGTTGGTCTCTATGTGGATTCCGTCAAAGTTGTTTATTATTTTTTAAATATAACAAAGATTGACAAATTGAGTATATACAATGATGGTGGTACAATATTCAAATAGCAATAAAGCTAAACATATCTCTATGTGGATTCTCAATATCTCAGGAGTCTCTGGCAAGCCTCTCTGTAATCAGTCAGTCCCTATACAGACTTTACATATCTCAACAGTCTCTGATCAGTCTCTGCGTAAGCTGTGTGTAAGCTCTCAGTTTCTGTGCAGATTCTCTGTCTCAGACTCTAGCCTGTCACACTGTAATCAGTTAGTTATAGACCTTTCTTAATTTAGCAGTTTTTGACTAGTTACTTTGCAACCCACCAGTCTCTGTACAGATTATCTGTAAGTATTCATTCTCCATGCAGAATTTCTATAACTTGGCAGCCTCAGACCAGTCACCCTTTAACATATCATTCTTTAAGGAGATTCACTGTAAGTTGTCCGTTTCTGGGCAATCTCTGTAATTCTAGGCTGGCCATTAGCTCTTCTAGTCTGTGGGCAAATTCTAATTCTTTAACTAGGCAATGTTTTGTACAAGAGTTTCTTCAATACAACATGGCAGTACCAAAAGGGTTTTTTATAAGTAAGGTTTTAGGTACAAATCAATTGTCAGTTCATTTGGGTCACAGGTACATTTGGTTTCACAAGTTGAGTTATAGTATTAGTTGCAGGTTGAAGTTTTATAGAAGCAGACTTACATACATTTACCGGCCACTTTATTAGGTACACCTTGCTAGTACTGGGTTTGACCCCCCTTTGCCTTAAAAACTGCCCTAATTCTTCATGGTAAAGATGCACATCCATGATATGAATCTCCTGTTCCACCACATCTCAAAGGGATGTGATCTGCTGGATTGAGATGTGCTGACTGTGGAGGCCATTGAAGTACAGTGAACTCATTGTCATGTTCAAGAAGCCAGTTGGAGATGATTTGAGCTTTGTGAATTGGTGCATTTTCCTGCTGGAAGTAGCCATCAGAAGATGGGTACAATGTAGTCATAAAGGGATGGACGTGGTCAGCAACAATACTCAATTGGTACCAAGGGGCCCAAAGTGTGCCAAGAAAATATCCCCCACACCATTACACCACCACCACCAGTCTGAACCGTTGGTACAAGGCAGGATGGAGCAATGCTTTCATGTTGTCTATGCCAAATTCTAACCCTAGCATCTGAAGGTCACAGCTGAAATCAAGACTCATCAGACCAGACAATGTTTTTCCATCCTTGTTCAATTTTGGTGAGCCTGTGCAAATTGTAGCCTCAATTTCCTGTTCTTAGCTGAAAATAGTGGCACCCGGTGTGGCCTTCTGCTGCTGTAGATCATCTGCTTCAAGGTTCGATGTGTTGTGTGTTCAGAGATGGTATTCTGCATACCTTGGTTGTAACTAGTGATTCATTGAGTAAATGTTGCCTTTCTATTATCTTGATCCAGTCTACCCATTCTCCTCTGACATCAACAAGGCATTTTTGTCCACACAACTGCTGCTCACTGAATATTTTCTCTTTTTTGGACCATTCTCTGTAAACTCTAGGGATGATTGTACGTGAAGATCCCAGTAGATCAGCAGTTTTTGAAATACTCAGACCAGCCTGTCTGGCACCAACAACCATGCCACGTTCAAATCCCATTTCTTCCCCATTCTGATGCTCAGTTTCAACTTCAGCAAGTTGTCTTTAGCATGGCTAGATGCCTAAATGAATTGAGCTACTGCCATGTAATTGGCTGATTAGCAATTGGTGTTACCAAGCAATTGAACAGTTGTACCTAATAAAGTGGTCGGTGAGTGTATATTACAAAGATATTACATAAAGCTAAGCTGGTGAGGATAGACTAAGGCCACCTTGGCTGTTTCACACCATGCCATTAGCCATTCCTTGAGCTCCAATATATCTCCTAAAAGAAAGGTACATATTTATTCTATTTCGTTGACTTTTATCCCTCTAAATTTAGCTTAAGGTTATTATTAAACAGCTGTGCATAATCAGCTGATACTACAATCAGGTTTAAACACCTGGCAATAAAAGTAATAAAGTGTAATTTTACATTATACTTGGCATGTTGTTTTCTTTGGTTTTATTTTATCTTTTGCTATTCTCTAGCATATTAGCATACAAATGTATGTACTCAGAACCACAGCACAAATGTATTAACTCAAATTCTCAGCTTGTACATTGGCAAAATAAAATATGCGTTGCCTTTGATGGACATTGTTAAAGCAATATCACTTGCTTTATGCTCATTAGCATGCCCCCAAATAATACAGCTGGGTGCCACTAGTTATGCAATTCAATCTGTCTTGTTATACCGATTCCTACATTTGTCACTCTAAACTTTGCTATAGTGTAATAAAGTAAAGGTCTCACCACTTAAAAGAAAATGACTGTCCTAAAACGTAAATTGGTGAACTATTCTACTATCTTAAGTTAAGATTTAGGTTGAAAACTGGAGTAGTATTCTTATATCAGAATTTATAACAAGAATTCATTTATTTTAAATAATATTTAAGTTTACCTTTTTTGGTAATTTTTTACATTTTTTTTTGGATTAGCCATTTTACTTATAAAGCAGCTCATACTTTAAACGATACATGAATCAATATTAACGGCAGTGCTGTGGATATGAAAACTAAGGAAGGAAGTATGCCAATGCTTCTTAAAGCAATGTCTAGTGACAATTGTTTAGAAAAGCCTATTTTGGGAGAGAGGAGAAAAACTGAGATGGAAATGATCAGATTTGCCCCACCCCTAGTAGCCAATTTACTCAACCCTTTAGTTTCCCAGAACCTAACTCGTCTACAACTGTCACGGGGACAGCAAATATTCAATTTTCAAAGTGAATGTTAGTAAAAAAAAGTGAAGGGGTGTTCACTTTCAATACCGAACCATCTGTAAGTATTTAAAAAAAAAAACAGGATTATTTTCTAGTACATGATCAGCTATTAAATGTGAGCACAACTTCCCTTAGTCACTAATATTCACATTGCACAGTGCACAGTCTGTACTCCTTTAGTAAGTCAACCCCGATGTATTGGAGGGAGTGCGTCACATACTATAAGATGTACTAATACCTTTATGACTAGAAATAAAAAAGCACTTTTTGGTACTAATGACACAAGTACTTTACAATATAACTCCAATTTTTTTGGATGGAGAAAGGTTTGCCAGAATTCTATTGCTGTCTTTAAGGGAAAACATATATGCGCTTTCTGTCCCCAAGACACATCAGGAAGGTAAGTGGGTATCTCCTCAAAATTAGAAATAGCCTACTTCTAACAACTGCTACTGGAACAATTGTCCACACTGGAAGATATCCCCTCTACTTCAGTTTTGGTGACAATCATAAAACTTTGGATTCCCAATTATACATTGTATACTCCATGACAGAGGTTCCCATAACAAATAGTGATGTTTGACTTTCTCAGTAGGGACAGCAATCAAAATCTGACATGGGTTCTAACCCTCTCACAATCTTTTTAAAACTGTAAAATAAAAATATTGCCTGGAGCTAAAAATTAAGTAGCATTTACAAAACTTGGTAATAAATCTATAATTTTAACTAAGATATAGTTGCATTTATTCACTGCCCTGATATGGTTTTGGGGGGTGCATTGCAGTGCATCTTTATCTTTTTACTATCCCCAGTGAATGAATGGCAAAGTCAATTTTACCTGACCTGTTGGACAAGTTTCCTGTCCCCAAACTTTATTGGATAGGTGTCCTTTCCTCATTAAGATTTAATAGGCTTCCTGTCCTCACATCCACTGGAGAGATGTCCTGTCCTTAAGTTTATCGAATAGGTGTCTGATCCTCAACTCTACTGGATAGGTACCCTATACCCAACTCGAACAGATAGATGTCCTATCCACACCTCCATTAAATAGGTGTTCTATCTTCACTTCTACTTAAGAGGTGTTCTCCTAAACTCTACTAAATACCTTTTCACTTCCTAATTTCTATTCAATATCCTTTCTGTCCACAACTATATTGGACAGGTGCCCTGTCCTTTACTCAATTGGATGAATGTTCTGTCTTCACCTCTATTGGATAGGAGTTCCTTCCTCACCTCTATTGTATTGTTGTCCAGAAAATCCTGTAGCAAAAGAAAAGAAGAAATAAGCGCAGGGCTACATGAAATGGGACCCTGTAGGCTGGGCTAGTGAGTGTTAAATTATTTCCTGAAGTTAACTTGAGCTCACAGGTGATTGGTCAGAGCAGTGTGAGGGGGGACAGTGCAGAGAGGAGGTCAGAGGCACAGACGTCCTGTCAGCACACGACGATAGGAAAAGCTCGCCCGCCCTAATTATTTGAGATTGGTTGCATGGAAAATTGATAATGTTGGTTTGTTTTTCTGTGTTTGTTGTTTTCTTTTTGTGTTTTCTTTTCTTTTAGGAAGGCAGTTGGGTCTTTGGGGGCATTTGGAAGTAAAATGATGGAATTAAAGGTTTGGAACACATCTGAGTTATGGGTCCCCGGTGAATTCCAGTTATGTGGTTAACTGGGAGTTTATGGTTGGGACACATCTGAGGTATGGGTCCCCGGTGAATGCCAGTTACGTGGTTAACTGGGAGTTTATGGTTATCTGCTGAAGGTGGTTTGTCCCCGAGTTAGATGCAAAGCGACAGGGGCCATAAGCAGATATAAGGTAAAGAGTTGGATACGTAGTGCCTCCAAGGATCGGCAACCAAAAAGTTTATGTTTTTTTTGGTTTATACTGTTAATTATTTTATTTAATAAAGGGGCCGTAAAAGGTCAGTTTTATCCAAACCTTTGGCGTCAGACTATTTTTAGTAGCAATAATAAGGGGCTACAATATGGGTCAAAAGTTATGGGTATTAGTGGTAAAATATAAGACCATATACATAGGGGTTACCTTTTCATGTCCTGACTTCTATGTAATAAGTTTTCTGCCAGCCCTTAACTAATTTCACAAGTTTCTAATACAATATAGGACCTAAATCAGACCAATTCTTCTTATGGTAGTGCAGTAACTAGAGTAGTAACTTGTAGCAGGGATTCAGAAATACCTTAACTAAATTTCCTGCTTACATTATTCATTGAAATATCCTAAAAAGTTACCAAACTTAGTTTTGTTTATCTCCTATCACAGCACTGAAATGAAAAATGCCACTTTAGAACCTGTTATGGCTTTGTACTAAATGAAGTCAAGAAGAATCCAGTATGTTCTCTGTTCCTAGAATTCCTTTAGCACTAAAAACCAGTTTGTGGCCTAGAATGGAAGATACGTGTACAAGGAGCGTACACTTCCTGATTCTTCCTTCTGCTGTAGGTTTTGAAAGGAAAGGGAGCTTGGCACTGTATGCAGATGGAAACGAGACCCAAGATATTTTTTAAAAGAAACCGTTGGGGACAGAAATATGAGAACTGCAATGGCTGACTTGTTTTTATAAATTATATATGTATGACAATCAGCGCCACGCTAATTCTAGCTAAAGTGCTAAGTGCAAAAATAGTATAACCCCGTATATGTAAGCAAATATTGCAGCTGCTGTACACTCTAAGTGGATTCACTTCACTTTGAATAAAATTGTGTATATAAGTATATATAGTGCAACGCTACTACAATGGTAACTCTAATACCACACCTTGTGCAAATAATAAAAATAATAATAATAATCATTCATTGCAATATCACATAACAGAAAAAGTCCTTATTATAAACACAATTCTTGATTGCTGTGATTTTCTGTGATATTCTATCATCACTGTGCTTTTCTATCACCACCGTGCTTTTCTTTAAAAACTATATACTTGTGCACACCTCCACCGGCTATTTTATCTGCTCACCTCAAGAATGAGTCAGGCAGACTCAAACATAGCTCCTTGTCTTTGACTCTTCAATGATCTCTCCCTTCTACTATGCACCTTCCACCCTCTTGTAGTTCCAGCTACTCTCAAAGTGCTTCACATGGATAAAGGGTTGATCTCTCATACAAACAATGATTCTGCTGATGAAGACCAATCAGAGGTCGATACGCGTGCAGAGGGGAGGAACCAAGCCTGTTACGTCACACAGTCATGGTGGTGAGCGAGCCGACGCTCTTAATATACACACATGTGAGTGTTTGTTTTTTTATCTTGTAAGTGTCCTCTTTTTAAGCAGGGGTTTTTAATCAATTTGAAAAAACAGAGAGCACTATGTCTGCTGTGTTTGTAATTGCATGACACTGGAAACGAGTACTTAGGAGAGGAGGAGAGTCTAAGGAGAGAGGCTGTTTGTATGAGAGATCAACACTTTATCCATGTTAAGCACACTGAGAGTAGCTGGTACATTTTAAACTGAATGGATACATTTTTTTTTTTTCATTTCAGCCAGAGTTCTTTAATATGAAAAGCATTTCTTTAATTGTGCAATTTTCCACATTAAAGGATCTCATTGTTTTGTTTGGGGCCAAAGGCAATTTAACACCCATTAACCCCCTTTTCACCATAAATGTTTCTCCATTTTGTTGCAGCAGCTGGTGTTAAAAAGTTAATGATTAAAAATTACAGATTGCTCCCAGCTGAAACTCTAATAATTGTCCCTGTTGTGGTTAAATCACTTTGTAGAGCATCTTACACCTAATTAGTTCTGACATTAGTCAAGGTGAATTGGGTTTCAGACTGAAAGAGCAATACTAAGCTCTGATTTTATGCCAAGTGCTTAGCAAGTAAATCAGTAATCAAATCTGAAAGCTATAATCAGAGCATAATTCTCAAAATAATACTAATGTTTATCAGATGTATTGGACAGCAAGAACACAATCATAGAATAGATTATCTGTTTTCACAAAAGTTTATAGGCAGCTCACTGCGTATTCAGTAAAACGATCAATAATTTTATACAGATTTGCGCTAAACAATTGCATCAAATCAGCAGTAAGCATGTGTTTGTTTAAATACCAGAATGAAAACTATGGCAATTTTAAGAGTACTGCATTGTTTTCTATTTGCAGTGTGCATGCTGTGTGTTTACTCTATCATGGCCAGCTTTGGCAGCTCGCTCCTTTAATTACTTACCTATCTAGTTTATATAGGTCATTTAATCAGATTCAGTTAGTGCCTTACTATAGCTAGGCACAGAACATTTATACATGTCTGTAATCAAAGGGATGCTTTGGCACCCTTCACAGTGGATGGATATTGCTGCACCTGGCTGTTTTGTGATTTACATTGTAACGATTTCAGTGGGAAACACCATATGAACATTACATATTTATTAAGTTACAGATGCAGATTTTCTAAGGATGACTCCAAAGTTATTTTGATGCGGTTTTCTTTCATAACCTGATTGATTTATAAAATCTATAGATTGTCATCTATAGTCTTGTGCAGAAAATTTGCAGCAAATACACTGTATCCTAACAGCACAGGAAGGCTCCTTTTATATGGACAGCCAGGGGGACTGCAAGACACTATTTTATGGGCTCCTGACTGGCTGTACACATGTCACAGCCATAATGCTTTGCCTCGTGGCTGCAGCAATTTTATCAAGGAAATTTGCCCATTAAGGTCAATAGGAGCATACTGCAACTGCAAGCCAAATGCTTGGCTCACAATTGCGGCATTGTATTTCAATACAAAATCACCCTTGGGATTTTACCCCATTATCCAAAAAACAGGCATTCAGAAGGTGAAAGGATCACCTCCTGGACACATGGAAGTATGGTTGCCACCTCATCCCTTTAAAACCGAACACATATGAATTACGCAGGTTCTGAAGCTAATTTAATTCAGTTAAGGCACCAAGTGAGTTTAATTATACCACCTTAATCAGCCACAGAACCTGTGTAGGTAATGTGTGCTTGGTTTTCAAAGGGATGAGGTGACAACCCTACTTGGAAGCCTCTCCTCTATCCACTGCAGATACATTTTTAGAGGGTGGATAGACAATGGCATATGTGCGAGAGAGCCCAAATTGTGTAGAAAATCTAGTGTTCATCACCAATATCTGACTAACGCGGATGCCAGACCCCTGCCCTTCTCATCAACCTGTGACAAACTTAACAATGATTTACGTAACAATGCCACTCTCAACTGCACCCTGCACAGAGATTTTCCAGCTTGTGGGACCACAACCTAGGTGACAGCAGCCTGAGAGCAATTCTCAATGGTTTACGTTAATTAAGCAATGAACCCTTTAAACTGCCACCACTACCCTTTTTAATGAGAAGGAGAAAACTCACAATCTTAGCAATAACAACTATGATTTCAGAATAAACGTCTGTAACACACACTGTCAACACAGACCAGTATATTCAGATATTTATCATATACAGTAGCACTCTTCAAGAGGCAGGGATTATTTTAGTTTTGTATTAAAAGCCTTAGAGACAATTTTAAGACTTTTCAAAATATGGATTAATAATAAAAAGGTCAAAGTGGTGCATATAAACAATTTACAGAAAAGGGTGTTACAAAGAAATAAATATTGGGCAGCACAGTGGGTAACTGCTGGAGTGATTATTCACAGATGGAAGAAATCAAAATAACCATCAATCACCCTTGGTCTGGAGGAGATCCATGCAAAATTTGGCCTCATGGGGTAAGGATGATCATAAGAAAAGTTAGGGATCAGCCCAGAACTATACAAGAGGAGCTTGTGAATGATCTCAAGGTGGTTGGGACCACAGTCACCAAACAAACAATTGGTAACACAATACGCCCCCATGGATTAAAATCCTGCAATGTTCACAAGGTCCCCCTCCTCAAGAAGGCACACATACAGGCCCATCTGAAATTTGCTAATGAACATCTAAATGATTCAGAGAAGGTTTGGGAGAAAGTGCTTTGGTCAGAATGAGCTCTTTGGCATTAACTCGACCAGCCATGTTTGGAGGAAAAAAAAATACTGACTATGACCCTAAGAACACCATCCTTACAGTCAAGCGCGGGGGATGGAAACATTATGCTTTGGGGCTGTTTCTCTGCCAAAGGTACAGGCAGACTTTTCTGCATTGATGGACCAATGGATGGGGCCATGTATTGCAAAATCTTGGACGAGAACCTTCTTCCCTCAGCCAGAACACTGAAGATGGGTCATGAATGCGTCTTCCAGCATGACAATGACCCAAAACATACTGCCAAGGCAAAAAAGAAGTGGATCAAGAAGAAGCACATTAAGGTTATGGAGTGGCCTAACCAGTCTCCAGACCTTAATCCTATAGAAAATGTATGGAGGGAGATGAAACTTCGAGTTGCCAAGCGACAGCCAAGAAACCTCAAGGGTTTAGAAAAGATTTGTAAAGAAGAATGGACCAAAATCCCTCCTGAGATGTGTGCAAACCTGGTAACCAACTACAAGAAATGTCTTACCTCTGTGCTTGCCAACAAGGGTTTCTCCACCAAGTACTAAGTCATATTTTGCTTGGGGATCAAATACTTTCTTTACTCACTGAACTGCAACTCAATTTATAACTTTTGTATCATGTGTTTTCTCTGGATTTTTGGTTGATATTCTGTCTCTATCATTTAAAATTCACCGATTATAAAAAAATTATAGACCCTTAATTTCTTTATAAGTGGGTAAACTTACAAAATCTGCAGGGGATCAAATAATTATTTTCTCCACTGTGTGTGTGTGTATATATATATATATATATATATATATATATACAGTATCTCAAAAAGTGAGTACACCCCTCACATTTTTGTAAATATTTTATTGTATCTTTTCATGTGACAACACTGAAGAAATTACACTTTGCTACAATGTAAAGTAGTGAATGTACAGCTTGAATACCGTAAATTTGCTGTCACCTCAAAATAACCTAACCCACAGCCATTAATGTCTAAACTTCTGGCAACAAAAGTGGGTATACCCCTAAGTAAAAATGTCCAAATTGGGCACAATTAGCCATTTTACCTCCATGGTGTCATGTGACTCGTTAATGTTACAAGGTCTCAGGTGTGCATGGGGAGCAGGTGTGTTAAATTTGGTGTTATCGCTCTCACTCTCTCATACTGGTCAGTGGAAGTTCAACATGGCACCTCATGGCAAAGAACTCTCTGATGATCTGAAAAAAAGAATTGTTGCTCTACATAAAGATGGCCTAGGCTATAAGAAGATTGCCAAGACCCTGAAACTGAGCTGCAGCACGGTGGCCAAGACCATACAGCAGTTTAACAGAACAGGTTCCACTCAGAACAGGCCTTGCCATGGTCGACCAGTCATATGAGTGCTGCCAGCATTGCTGCAGAGGTTGAAGGGGTGGGGGGTCAGCCTGTCAGTGCTCAGACCATACCCCGCACACTGTTTCAAATTTTTCTGCATGGCTGTCGTCCCAGAAAGAAGCCTCTTCTAAAGATGATGCAAACAGTTTGCTGAAGACAAGTAGACTAAGGACATGGATTACTGGAACCATGTCCTGTGATCTGATGAGACCAGGATAAACTTATTTGGTTCAGATGGTGTCAAGCGTGTGTGGCGGCAACCAGGTGAGGAGTACAAAGACAAGTGTGTCTTGCCTATAGTCAAACATGATGGTGGGAGTATCATGGTCTGAGGCTGCATGAATGCTGCTGGCACTGAACTACAGTTCATTGAGGGAGCCATGAATGCCAACATGTACTGTGACATACTGAAGAAGAGCATGATCGCCTCCCTTCAAAGGGCAGTATTCCAACATAATAACGACCTCAAACACACCTCCAAGACAACCACTGCCTTGCTAAAGAAGCTGAGAGTAAAGGTAATGGACTGGCCAAGCATGTCTTCAGACCTAAACCCTATTGAGCATCTGTGGGGCATCCTCAAACGGAAGGTGGAGTAGCGCAAGGTCTCTAACATCCACCAGCTCCGTGATATCGTCATGGAGGGGTGGAAGAGGGCTCCAGTGGCAACATGTGAAGCTCTGGTGAACTCCATGCCCAAGAGGGTTAAGGCAGTGTTGGAAAATAATGGTGGCCACACAAAATATTCACACTTTGGGCCCAATTTGGACATTTTCACTTAGGGGTGTACTCACTTTTGTTTCCAGCAGTTTAGACATTAGTGGCTGTGGGTTGAGTTATTTTGAGGGGACAGCAAATTTACACTGTTATACAAGCTTTACACTCAATACATTACATTGTAGCAAAGTGTCATTTCTTCAGTGTCACATGAAAGATGTAATAAAATATTTACAAAAATGTGAGGGGTGTATTCACTTTTGTGAGATGCTGTATATATACACTATATTACCTCAAGTATTGGGACGCGGGTCTTTAAACACACATTAACTTTAAAGCAATCCCAGTCTTAGTCCATAGGATTTAATATTGAGTTGACCCACCCTTTGCAGCTATAACAGCTTCAACTCTTCTCGAAAGGCTGCCCACAAGGTATAGGAGTGTATCTATGGAATGTTTAAGCATTCTTCCAGAACCTCATTTGGAGGTCAGGCACTGATGTTGATGAGAAGGCCTGGCTCGCAGTCTGAGTTCAAATTTATCTCAAAGGTGTTTTATCGGGTTGAGGTCAGGTTGAGAACAGGCCAGTCAAATTTCTCCACCCCAAACTCGTTCATCCATGTCTATATGGACCTTGCTTTGTGCACTGGTCCAAGTGTAAGTACTGGAATTTGACTTCATATCAGCCTCTTGCATTCCTGTACAGCAGAGAGCACACTGGGGAAGGGAGAAGAAACACAATCCCACTGTGTTACAATTGCAGGTGCAGGTAGCATGCTAATAGAGATGGGCTCATCAGTGTGCTGCTTCGCCTTTTACTATTCAGTCACAGTGTTGATATGCGTTGCCTTTCCATGTGCACCTTACTGAAAAGGCCAGTTATAGGTTGGGGTGGTTGCAACTTTTTTGGTACAGTTGGTTAAATTTGATGTGGGGAAAAAACTGGAAGTCTTCAGCTGACATTGTGCTCTTGCTGGGCATCCTGTTCATCCCCTTAAGGAGAAGTGGGCTCCCTGTGGGCAAACCTACCCTTAATCTGTCCACTTCTATATATTCTCCAGCTTGGAAGACTCTGAAAATTATAAAGTTAGGACCACAGTACACAGAGGAGCCTTGACATAGGTATTGTGGCATATACATACTGTATATTTGCAAATGTATGCAGACAAAACCCTCTGTTTTTAACTTGAATTGTTAGAAAGGGTCAATTTGGTTGTTTTCAGGCTAGCTGGTAAGTGTGCTGAGAAATCTTTGTTTGTTTTTGTTTGTACACTAAATTGACACAATGTTAGATGGGTCAACATGTAGGCACTGTGTAGCAAATAAATGGCAATCAGATTTAAAGCAGAAGGAAGGTCTGCAACAACCAATATACCTTAACCACTTGAAACCCACGCTATAGTCGAAAGACGGCTACAGCGTGGCTTAAATTGCTGGGAGGGCATGCATGGAGGTCCTCCTGTGCTTTTGCTCTGTGATCACCGAGTCCTTGGGACTTGGCTGATCACAGATCAGAGTAAAAGTCCAATCCTGATTCCAGCCCTTTACCGTATGATCAGCTGTCAGCCAATGACAGCTGATCACATGATGTAAACCGAAGTCGGTAAGCGTTTTTCTTTTTTCCTCACGCTGACAGCGTGAGGAGGAAAAAACAAGCTGATTACTGGTTTCTGTAAAAAGCGACATTGGTTCCACACAGTTTTGCTTACCAGTGCCCACCAGTCCCATTAACAGTGCCCATCAGTACTGCTAACCAGTGCCCACCAACGCCACCCACCAATGCCCACCAGTGCCTCATCATCAGTGCCACCTATCGGTGCTGCCTATCAGTACCACCTATCAGTGTTCATCAGTGCCACCTACTAGTGCCCATCAGTGCCACCTATCAGTGCCGCCTATCAGTGCCACCTTTCAGTGCCCTTCAGTACCGCATATCAGTGCCACCTATCAGTGCAACCTCATCAGTGCCTCCTGATCAGTGCCCACCAGTGCTGCCTCATCAGTGCCCATCAGTGCCACCTTATCAGTGCTACCTATCAGTGCAGCCTATCAGTGCCCATCAGTGCAGCCTCATCAGTGCACATCAATGAAGGAGAAAAGCTACCATAAATATGTAAATATGTAACACCTCCTATCAGGACAGCTGCTAGCACTAATCACGTCCCATATGACCACGCAGAAGCTATATATATATATATATATATATATATATATATATATATATATATATATATATATATATAAAATATATAAATACTGCAATTATGGATGTTAGCATGAGTGCCTTATTACAATGACACAAAATAAATAAAATATTTATGTGCACAAAAAAATTAATTATTTTTCCATAAAGTGTGTGATCAAAACATCAGAAAAACCTTATAATCCAAATATATACTGGAATGTATAACGTGCTTCAGTGTTAATAAATAAAGTGTTATTGTGCAAACTCCAAAAAATTCAAACAATATAGGATCAAAACCTTAATGTATCAAATATAGTGATCCAAAAACATGCAAAAATAATTAAAGTGATCCGGTGAGCAAAAGTGCTAAGTGCAACACACTGGATGTCAAAATTTCATATAAATAATAAAGTCCATTCCAGTTATTCACAGCTTGTACTAGTGATGCAACTCGTGTTCACTCAGGTGCTCCCCCTTATGTGTATACGCTCACAATTAAGTTCAGTCAGAACACGCTTTTGAACCACCCCTGAGTTCAGTGTCAGTGTTGGAGTCCTGGGCTGCTCAGTGGTGTTGCTTCCACACTCACATAAAACATAGAAAAACTTGATAGTGTGATACTGTTTTTTTTTTAATTCTATACTTTTATTAGTAAACCATAACCCCTCTGACAGGGTACTCACATTTGCTGCGTGCTTCAGTGTCTCTCCGTTCTGAGACAGATCAGCTCTCTCCTGCACCGTCCTGTCCCCTCCCCAACATCTGCCGATACAGGGATAAATCGTATCTTCCTCAGGGGGATTGACAATTGGACTTTATTATTTAATGATATTTATATGAAATTTTGACATCCAGTGTGTTTGCACTTAGCACTTTTGTTCACCAGATCACTTTAATTATTTTCGCATGTATTTGGATCACTATATTTGATACATGAATGTTTTGATTCTATATTGTATGAATTTTGTGGAGTTTGCATGATAACTATTTATTTATTAGCACTGAGGCAATTTATACATTCCTGTATATATTTGGATTATAAGGTTGATTAAATACCACCAAAAGAAAGCTCTATTTGTGTGGAAAAAATGATGTGTTTCATGACCGCGCAACTCTTATTCAAAGAGTGACAGCGCTGAAAGCTGAAAATTGGCCTGAGCAGGAAGGGGGTATGTGTGCCCAGTAAGCAAGTGGTTAAAGAGTATCCTTCTTTTTAGATTACAGCAAAGATTATTTTTAAAAATTCTTTTAAATCATTGCATTGTCATTTGACCGCCACTACCTTATGCAGTCTTCTTCCTAGTGGGGCAGTGGGCTGGTTTATTGATGCTGTCATGTCACTTTTCTATGTTGGAGGTAACTGGGAACAGAGATACAATACATATTCATTTCTATATTAGTAAATGTTGCAATGTGATGATGTCTCTGCCTAGCTGTCTGCAGAGAAGGGGAGCAGAGAGTTCACAATGCTGCAAATTCAGTAGCAGTATTGTAGCATTGTAGGCCCAATGCAGGAAATCAGGTCACTGCAGCACTACTGGCAAGAACAACAGGTAAATACTTAGAAAGGAAAAGGATAAAAAAACAGCACATTGAAAAGCATGTAAGGAAAGGTTCATCTTTATTTAAGGAAATGTTGTATTTTGCATGGAGTTCCACTTAAAGGGGTTGTAAACCTTTGTGTTTTTTCACCTTACTTACCTGAGCATTGGAACTTGACCCGGAGGGGAAGCGCTGTCTCTCTGCAGGGGGTACTCGGCTCTTGATTGGATAGATTGATAGCAGCATAGCCATTGGCTCCCGCTGCTGTCAGTCAAATCCAATGATGAGGGCGGGGCCGAGTCATACATTCGACGGCTATGGACGCCGAATGATGGACTCGGGAGCACGCCCGCAAGCTAACCCCCTCAGGAGAGCGCTTCTCCTAGGGGGTTATCTGATGTGGGGAGGAGACCCCAGAAGAGGATGTTCGGGGCCATTCTGTGCAAAATGTGCTGCACAGTGGAGGTAAGTATGAAATGATTGTTATTAAAAAAAAAACAAAAAACTAACCCTTACAATCACTTTAAATCACATCTTTTATTTTCCAGCTTCCAACAGGAAAGAAACTTTGGTAAAAACTCACATCCAGTCACAGTCTTTTTAGCATGGGATACATTATTCAGGACACAACAAGCAGGTAAATTTATATGACACTTTCTGTAATTACACTTTGTTGTTATACCTTCAGATACACAACCACTCCAGTAACATCCAGGATGGCACCTTCAGAATCCCTTTCAGATAAACAACACTTGTGCTTCTGTCTGTACCATAAAAATTCAGCCATTCACTAATAGACATCTGAGAAAAAGCCAGTCACTCAGGTGTGCCTTACCATTTAATTCTCTGCAGCTTGCTTTTTGTAGATATAATAGCAATGTCTCCTGCAACTCCCACAGTTTCTGGACTTTCATTCCTCTCTTTCTCAGGTTCTCCTCTTGCACTGTCCCTCTCTAACAGATGGTAATCTATCTCTAACATACAATGCCAGAAAATAGCTGCCAAGCTGTGCCCAGCTCTTTATAGACAGCTCTTCCTCTTTCCCCCTACAACTCCTCCCTATTTTCAAATCATTGACATTCCAGTCCATGCTGGGACTTCATAGGCTTCCCTGGTGCCTACACTGCTAACGGCAGCAACAAGTACAGTGATGTTGCATCTCAATGCTGTGCTATCCCTCAAAATTTTGAATATCCCTGGTGAAAAGCAACAGGGTTAAAAAAAAACACAATAAAAGCTGTTTTTTTATAGGCTAACATGCAATTGGAGTTTATTACTGTGGTAAAATAACACAGAAAACTACTCATGGATAAATTAGATAGGCCATTCGTACAGTGTGCTATTTCTGAATATCACGTCATTAGCTAATGTCAGGGCTCATTAGGAACTGCCTGTGTCAGAGTACAGTATTTTACACTGGGAAAGGAGTTAAAGTGGAATCAAAAGTAAAAAAATAAAACACTGACAGGTAAGATTTTTATAACAGAAGGGAGCCTATTGGTCTTATCTGTCATAATCCCTTCTCCCTGCCTTTCAGGGTTTGTGTACACCTGGGCAATGCATGCATAGCTCAGCATGCATTTACGGCACACCGGATGATGTGACTCCTGTGCATATACATGGCACCATTGCAAACTGGCCAACCAAGCAGCCGAAGAGTTGAAACCCAGAAGAAAGACTGGGAGAAGATGGTGGCATCTGTGACAGATGGTAGTGATGACAGCGGCAGGTAATTCTGCCATAATGTGCTAAAAACTCCTGGGGCCCAATTTTTGTTTGCAGAGGTTTAATTACACAAATGACATTCTTCAGTTTAGCATGGTCTGGTTCTTAAAGGTAGCATGTACTGAAAGAATATAGAAGCTGCCACTACTAACATCCCATTCTAAAATTGCTAGTTGGCTGGCTGCCATGTTAACACTAATTACTTCTAAACCTGGAACAAGTATGCAGACCAGGAGTACTGATTTCACTCTCTAATCTGTAATCTGTATTTCTGAGATGGTCATGGTTTAGTTAGTAATCAGTCAAAATTCACTTTTATATTATAAAGTGCTGCATAAACGGTTGGCGCTATATAAATCCTATATAATAATAATAATAACTAGACTTATTTAGTAATGCTGAAGATGTTTCACCACTCGCCTGAGTGATTTCTTCACTAGAATGTGTGCCTGGAACATACCCCAGCATTTAAGGTATATTCCCTAGGTAACTTAGTCACCTTAATGCAAAGCCACTTGGGTAAACTTTGACAGGTCTTCGACATTACTCACTTAGGCTAGTTAAATGTGACTTACTACTAATTGTTTCCTTTAATATTATAAAGTGCTGTACACAGGCAAGTTCACGTGATTGCATAAATTGTAAAATAAAAAGCCTAAATTAAAGCTGAACACCAGGTAAACAGCTAAATAAACAAATAAAATGCATCAATGGGAGCTTTTTTTGACCTGTTAAGGAATTTGTATTTCTGCCCATTCAGCCCTAAGATTTACACAGCTTTGCCACACAGCATAGCTTTGTATGGCAGGAGCAAGACCCGATTTTTCCATGCATTGCAAAGTGACAGCGTCTCTTCATTGACGCTCCATCACAGCTGATGACACCTCCTTCTGGATAGGGGAACATGCAACATGTTCTTTGGTGATAATACTTGGCCATAGCAGCCAATCCCTAGACCCAAGCACTGTCACAAGACCTAATAATGGCAGGGCTTTGCAGTGGCATTGGTTGTGGTGGGGGAGGGAGCAGCAAGTGATCACAGGCCAGGTGAATATAAGATGGCCTTTGCATAGACACTGTAGGGGTTATTTACTAAAACTGGAAAGTGCAAAATATGGTGCAATTCTGCATAGAAACAATCAGCTTCCAGGTTTTATTGCCAAAGCTTACTTAAACAAGCTGAGGTAAGAAGCTGATTGACTACCATGCACAACTGCACCAGATTCTGGGTTTGCCAGTTTTAGTAAATCTTCCCCTGTCATTTTGCCTTAAAAGGGCAAGGTGAAAGTGCTTTTTTATTTATCACATACTGGTCTTCTGCCTCCCCCAGCCTGTGACTGGACAGTGAAAAGAAAAGTAGAAAAATGATGCACTCATCTCTCTCATCACTATGTAACTTCTCTCTCTCTCTCCCACTATCTGAATGCTCTTTGCTAGCTTGTTAGAGCTGCAAGCATAGCTGACTGGCTCCTAAAAAATAAATGTAATGATGTATAAAAAAAAACAGAGCTGCATTATTTGTGTTTTTACAATCGGTGTATTTTATATCAGCCTGGAGCTCAGTTTTAATAAAGATTTAACCTTGGTATCCAAAAATAAGGTAAACAGCTGTCAAAAAAACTCTAAGCAGTTTATAGAAAAAGACCCAACACTTGTATTCTTATTACTAACAAATGTAAAATACACAAGGGATACAGCTTTAATCTTTCCAAGTTTCACATTAATATATTAATTTGGTTGCTTGTAACTTTCATACAGTAAGTAGCTCTTCTGTGCCAGAGGCGCCTGCAATACAGAAGGAAAACAATGGGGCCGCGCTGGCACCCTACTCAAGGCGTCACTCTTCATTTCCTGTTATGTGATTCTTGAAGCAAAAAGTAATTCATGGCTTTAAATATCCTTATCAACAGGCTTACAATTTGCTTAATTTGGTTGTAAATGACAAAAGGACATAGCACACCTTATAAATATGCATGTTGAAGGAGCACAGGTTTATAATTTATTCAGTACTGTAAACTAGGTCTTTTGTGTTTGGAGCAGGTTGCTGCATGAAAAATCAGATTAATACTGATAGTATCAGCCATAATATATAAAAAGAAAAAAACCCAAACACATTAGCTATACTAAGGCTTATTGCATGGCATGCGTGGGGCTATTTGACCCCATCATATTTGTATATCACGCACACAGATCTTCTAGACACTTGTCCAAATCTGCAATGTTGAAAGAAAAGAAAAATGTTTTGTAGCAAATAATCAGTCTTATATTCATATCCTTTAGGCTGCCGTGTTTGCTTTGGGCTCAGGTTGTTTTGCATACAGTTGCTGCCTCTGTTCTTCTTGTAGAGACTGTAACATGCTAATTCTGCTTTCCAGCCTTTGCTTCCATTCTTCTCGCAGTCTGAAACAGGGGAGAGACATTTTTATTGATCTGAAAAGGTGTTCTAGGAATATTACAGAATAACAAGTCATGGGCAGAAGGGGTTGTGTCACACTGCAATCTAACATAGGCCCAGGGTCAGGTAACACAATACAAATGGTAATGGTAGTATGTAAATAAATTAAAAAAAAAACTGTTTCCCATTTCTTTTTAATTAAATATTTAACTTTTAATTTCTTTAGTGCAACTTTTCATGTCAGGGTTGCACCCAACATTTGGCACCCAAAGCAACAACCCCTGCTACTATGCATATATTGTTCCCTTGTTTCTCTGCTTCTAAAATGTCGTAGTGTTACTAGGCCTGTATGAGATCAATGATGAAAGGAAAAATGCGTGGCTGATACACATACAAGAAAAAGTGTCCTTTTGTCCCTGCCCCCTAAATTTACAGGCCTACTTTGCCTAATGGTAAACCCATCCCTGGGTTCACTTTGTAAAAAAACAACAAAAAACAGCATTTTTGCTTGCACATGATTAGATGACGAAAATTATCAGAGCTTCACCTCATTTACTAAGCTTCAAGACCAATTACCTTGCAAAGTGCAACTTCTCTTGCAAAGTGAACATTCTTTTTGATTTAGTAAATTAACCCCTATTGTTAATGCCTGGACCCATAGAAGAAATCTGTAAAGTTAATTGGGAGCCCTTAAGAGGTTGTAAAGTCAGAAGGTTTTTAATCCCAATATATTCTATGCAATAAGATAAAAAGCCTTCTGTGTGCAGCAGCCCCCTCGGCCCCCCTAATACTTACCTGAGCCCCATCCCTGTCCAGCAATGTGCACAAGTGTCTAGGCCGTCCTGGACTCTCTCTCATGATTGGCTGAGACACAGCAGTGGCGCCACTGGCTCCTGCTGTTGTCAATCAAAGTCAGTTAACCAATCAGGAGAGAGAGAGGGTAGGGCCGGGCCGCAGCTCCGTGTCTGAATGGACACATGGAGCTGCAGCTCGGCTTGGGTGCACCCATAGCAAGCTACTTTCTGTGGGGGCACTCAACAGGAGGGAGGGGCCAGGAACACAGGCGAGGGGCCCATGAAGAGGAGGATCCGGGCTGCTTTGTGCAAATCCACTAAAACAGAGCAGGTAAGTATAACATGTTTGTTATTTTATAAAAATAAATTAGACTTTACAATCACTTTTAATACCATAGAAATGGGCCGTATAGTGCTGTGAAAGGGTTAGTTCTGTCAATAAAGAAATACATATATACAGCATACTTTACATTATAATGAATGGCATCAAAAACATGTGCCTTTACTACAAAGGCTAAACCCTCGGTGATACTGGATGCTTTAAATCAATGCATGATGTATGAAATAATTTATCCTCCCCAGAGCGTTTGTAGCAAACCCTAGCATATTATATATAATTTTTTCCAGAAGAGATAAGGGTTTAGTTTGCTAGCAGATTTGTATAAAATCATTTCATTGCTTCTTTTGGAAAGAACTTTGGAAAAAACAAAATGAGAAAAAAATACAATTTCATGTAATTTTTCCTAGCACAACGTTTATGTAATTTTTACACCTCCCTTACCAAAAATATACCTATCAAAGTCTGCTAAATAAAATTATATT
Organism: Aquarana catesbeiana; assembly: GCF_042186555.1. NCBI lineage: Eukaryota > Metazoa > Chordata > Amphibia > Anura > Ranidae > Aquarana > Aquarana catesbeiana. Next base: position 365,495,625 of record NC_133324.1, on the reverse strand, counting down.
GAATAAGTGCACTTCTGCCTAGCAGCACTAGGGTTGTCGGTTCGAATTTCAACCACGACACTACCTGCCTGGAGTTTACATGTTCTCCCTGTGCTTGCGTGGCTTTCCTCCGGGTACTCCGGTTTCCTCCCACCCTCCAAAGACATGTTGGTAGATTAATTGGCTCCTGTCTAAATTGTCCCTAATATGTGAATGTAAGTTAGGGACCTTAGATTGTTAGATAGATAAGTAACCTTGAGGGCAGAGGCTGATGTGAATGTACAATATATATGTAAAGTGCTGCAAAAATTGACGGTGCTATATAAGTACCTGTAATAAATAATAATAATAAATGTGATTTTTATGTAAAGTAGCGGAATGGTAAAGCTTAAAGTGAACGTAGAGCTGTATTCTCTTTTTGACAGTATATTACGTTGTGCACAGGAAGAAAAAAATTGGTTAATGTAAGCAGTTGTCTTTTTTTCTTCATGGGGGGGGGGGGTCTGGATTTGGTCAATGGAGAGCTGATGTAGACCTCCCTATGCAGCTGTGCAGCAACAGATCACTTCTAATAGTGATCTACTGCTGGCTGCAATCAGTATCCATTATAGCAATGGTTTATTGCTGCAGAGAGATGCTACAGGGAGCTGCAATAGCTCTGCCCGAGCCTCCATACTAAGAAGAAGGGAAGAAGAGACATAACGTCATTCGTGAAATCACATCACTTCAAATGTATACATTATGTGTGGAAGCATTGTGTTTACAGTGATCTGTTACAAGTGTTCCTATTACAAGCACTGTGAAGCAAGATCCAAAGCCCATGAGCCAATTGTTTCAGCTCCCGGTCTTAGAACACAATGCTTGAGTTCTGCATATAAACATTTCTGAAGTAATATCAGGCTCCTCTAGCCTGCTACAGATATACTTGTATTAAATAGGATTTGCTGCTATCACCAGAGTTATTCACTGTGTTATTATTAATCAGCCTTTAACGCTCAAGTTGCATTCATTTATAAGCGTACTGTGTGCTCATCATTGTAAAGAGATGCTTTCTTTTCTCATGAAGCTTCAAGGGGGAATGGCTGAAATGACAAAGCTTCAGAAGAACAGTTGATTGAAAAGTATCTTGTCATCAGGCTTTGCATTTAAATAAATAAAGTAAAATGATACTGCGTGTGAGAAGTGGCAGCAAGCTGGAAGGAGATCATGACACCAATACATATTACATATTACAAGACTGCTTGTCATCACAGTCATGTGGATGTGTCACTGCAGAAGTCCAGATGGTTATCGTGTACCAAGTTTAGAATGGTTTTTTCCCTTGTTTGTTAACGATGACAGCATATGAAAGTACAAGTGTATATATTGGAAAATATTTCCAGATGCATTCAAATGATTGTCATCAAGGCCAAGTGTCCTTCCTTTGCAGGATCAGTCCCAGGGCCGAATATTCCTGGAAATCTCCCTCTGTTTTGACAACTTGTCACACGAAGGGTATACCTATCCCGGAGGACAAGATCACTTCAGCTGACAAATATGCAATCGGGGGTGTGTTTATCCTGTTACGTGTGTGGATTTTCTTTATGTACAGTATATGTATGTATATATTTATATATTGTGTGTGTATTTTAATTGACTGCATGCATAAAAGACTGGTTGAAACACTCAGTGCCAGAGAAATGTGTATGTGTGTTTGCTAAAGAGACACATGAGAAATAAGATGATCGTCTATTGTTTTGTTAGAAATTGTTAAAAGCATTTTGGATGCTTATCGGTCTTTGATTGAGCATTGAAGAGATGCACAGATATTTCGGCGGTTAAAACAGAGCGGACCGAAAAAGGTGTTATCGGCATTAAAATGTTCTGATAAAGGCACCGAAAATGCATTGGACTTTGTTGCAATCTTATCACAATTTTGCTGTGATTTTACCACGGTTTTACTGTGCTCATGGTGTGTTTTTCATAGGTCGTGACTCAAAAACCGCATCAAAAATGTAATACGGGTGCGTTATATATATGATGTATTCTTTCTGCATTTTCAATGCAATTCAACGGAGAGGTGCTTTTTGGTACAGTTTTTTTAACTGACCAAAAATGCAGCAAGCAGGATTTTAAATACCCCAACGGAAGCGCAACAGACCACTGTGAAGACATACATAGAATTTAAAGGGATACATTTTTCTTGAGTTTGTTTTTGGCCAACAATACATTCATATTCAATTAAATTCAAAATATAAATTAAAAAGTTGTATTTAATACAATTACATATAAAAAATATATATTTTTAAAAAACTGTCAATTTTGGTTTCATTTTTCGGCCAAGTGCATCCTGCATTTTCGGTTTCAGCACCAAATTTTCCATTCAGTGCACCTCTAGAGCATTGAATACTGTCCACCTAAAACAAATCAAACTGACAGGTCCCTGCTAGAAGCACTGTCAGCTGTGCTTCCCTAGCCGTGTCAGTTCAGTCATTCCAATTAAACAATGCAGCCTTGGTCAGACTCTTTAGCATTCGTCTTTTTTTTAACCACTTCCCATCCCGTGCATAGTAATATGATGGCTGCAAGGTGGCTCTCTCATCCTGGCCGGCCGTCATATGACGTCCTCGGCTTCATGGGCCGTCTAGGGGGTACGCATGTGCCACTGCGTCACTCAGGAGCCGATGCACATGCCCAGCAGCCGCGATGTCCGCCGGGCACCCGCGATTGCTTGTCACAGAGCACAGATCCACGTCCTGTCAGGGGAGAGGAGACTGATCGTGTGTCCCTTGTATATAGGGACACCGATCGGTCACCTCCCCCAATCAGTCCCCTCCCCCTTAGATAGAATCACTCCCTAGGTAACACACGTAATCCCTTGATTGCCCCCTAGTGTTAACCCCTTCCCTGCCAGTGACATTTATACAGTAATCAGTGCATATTTATATTGATGTAAGGATTAATGAAAGGGACTATAGCACATGGTGGGGGACACCTGAAACTCCTGTAAGTGTTAAAGGCTGAACTGTGGCTGCAACATGTAACGGAAGGAAGGTTGTAGACATAGGCCACTGGAGAGGTAAACATAATACCTCTTCTATAGCAGGGAACTGCAGGCTAGATTTTGTTAGGCAGCTTCTCTTTTATCTCCATAACCTCTTACTTGTGCACAGACAGATAGCACATAAGTTATCAGCTAACAAGATTTCTGGCAAAACTAACAGGTATTTTCTGTATTTATTGAATAAATATAACAAAAAATTTTAATGGCACATCAAAGCTTAGCTCCACCCAAAAGGGTAAGCTCCACTTGTTTGCACCCTCTCCCCCCCAAAAAAATGTGGCAAATGCGGCAGTGGAGGGTTTTGACAGGTACCTGCTCCCACTTTCGGCTAAGATCGCCCCGGCCCCCCTCCTTCCCCCGCAGTCATCTGGAAAACATCACAGGTCCCAGAAGACTACAGGACCATTCACAAGGTGCAGCACAACTCGCACATTTGCAGTAGGAAACAGGCTGTGAAGGCTCAAGGCTTCACTTCCTGTTTCCCTTACTAGAGATGCCGGTGCTTGCATTCGAAGCCCATTATAGAGTTGGTTTGGGTGAGGACATTGTGGGATACCAAGACAGGTACCGTATATACTAGAGTATAAGCTGATCCGAATATAAGCCGAGGCACCTAATTTTGCCACAAAAAACTGGGAAAACTTATTGACTCGAGTATCAAGCCTAGGGTGGGAAATGCAGCAGCTACTAGTAAATTTTCAGGATGCGGTGTGGCGCGGACAATGCAGAGGCTGCCGGCGTCACTGTGCCATCAATGCAGCCTCACTGCCCATCATTGTAGCCTCACTGTGCCGATCACCGCAGCATCACCATGCCCATCATTGCAACCTTACCGTGCCCATCATTCTAGCCTCACTGTGGCCATCACCACAGCCTCACCATGCCCATCATTGCAGCCTTACCATGCCCATCATTGTAGCCTCACTGTGCCCATCACCGCAGACTCACCATGCCTATCATTGTAGTCTCACGCCCATCATTGCCACCTCATTGTGCCCGTCATTGCAGCCTCAATCTGCTCATCATTGCAGCCTCAATATGCTCATCATTGCAGCCTCAATGTGCTCGTCATTGCAGCCTCAATGTGCTCGTCATTGCAGCCTCAATGTGCTCATCATTGCAGCCTCAATGTGCTCATCATTGCAGGCTCAATGTGCTTGTCATTGCAGCCTCAATGTGCTCGTCATTGCAGCCTCAATTTGCTCATCATTGCAGCCTCAATGTGCTCATCATTGCAGGCTCAATGTGCTCGTCATTGCAGCCTCAATGTGCTCGTCATTGCAGCCTCAATGTGCTCATCATTGCAGCCTCAATGTGCTCATCATTGCAGTCTCAATGTGCTCATCATTGCAGCCTCAATGTGCTCATCATTGCAGCCTCAATGTGCTCATCATTGCAGCCTCAATGTGCTCGTCATTGCAGCCTCAATATGCTCATCATTGCAGCCTCAATGTGCTCATCATTGCAGCCTCAATGTGCTCGTCATTGCAGCTTCACTAGTAGTGACTGTGTGTCAGTACCTGTATTGCACAATGGGTATCTCCCACTGTGTCTCGGAGCTCAGTCTGAAATGTTCGGCCGTGCTGTGACAAAAGTCCCGCCCTCCTCCTAGACCAGCTTGTGTGATAGACGCAGTGTTCTGACTATCACACAAGCTGGTCTAGGAGGAGGGCGGGACTTTTGTCACGTCACTGCCGAAAATTTCAGTGTTAGCTCTGAGACACAGCGGTCTCCCTCTGTGTAAGGGAGGGAGAGAGGGTGGGACTTTTGTCACAGGGCGGTCGAAAATTTCAGAGTCAGCACCGAGACACAGCAGTCTCACGCTGTGTAAGGGAGGGAGAGAGGGGAGAGCTCCAGCCACAGTGCAATGCAGCCCCAGGACAAGCAGCCTAATGCCCGGTATCCCTGCCCTGACTCGAGTATAAGCGGAGGGGGGGTTTTCAGCATAAAAAAAGTGCTGAAAAACTCAGGTTATACTCGAGTATATACGGTAAGTGTCCCTAATGAATAAGCACAATGTAACAGTGTGAAACGCGTCTACATGCTACCATCCTGTGGTGTCATATCATGTTTTATTGAAGAGAGATAAAGGGACTTTTTGCTACTTCGGTGTGCAGCCACCAATTTCTTCCTCCATACAGTATTTGTAGCTGCCGACTTTTAATTTTTTCCAAAGAAGCATGGAGCTGATCTTTAGGGAGTGTAAAATAGAGAAAACAAGTCAAGTGTGTGATTAGGATTTACTTACATTTCACATATTGTTGCTTGGAAAGGCTGGGTTTAAGTGACAGAGTGATCAAGTGGCAGTGGAACCAATATATTGTGCTTCTCGAATGCTTTAAAATAAGGGTTGTATTTGATAATGCAACTGTGCCTGATTACTATGATAAAGATTAGGAAGGAACAGGAGACAATAGGAGGACATGCAAGGCAGTGCGAGGGAGCATGATAAAGATTACAACCAACTAAAAATATCTGACTTTTTTTTAGTATAGAGCACCAAAAGTTTGCATACACTGTTTATATTGCATGGTTTGGAGTGATCACAGTCAATTGCTAGTTTACAAGATGTCTTGGTTCGCTCATCTCAACTTATAAGCATCTGTAGTGCCTATTAGTGTACACCAATGAGCCGCACTGTAATATCAACCAAGTTCTGGTAAGCATGTGCATGTCTCTATCACTCTCAGTGAGATCTGCATAAATATGGCTACTATTCATAACAGAAGAAAATTGTATATGCTATATAGAGATTGTTAACCAGTAGTTGGGCCATGCTTTATAGTCACCCAAATATTTCAGTGGTAATCAGATTGACCACACTTTCACATTATGATAGTTTTAGTGATAGTAGGCTCTCTGTGCATGTGGTTTCTTAGGAACTTTAACTATACAGATATCTGTTTATAGAGTGTTTTTTTTTCAGTTAGTGTGTTTTTTGGGTAGCAGAAACGTGAAAGAATAGATTAGACTGCATGAAATGTTGTCTGTGTGTTTATTGTCCTTTTTACATTTATAGTAAAACACTGAGATAATAATAGTTTTTATATTTTTTTTTTGGGGGGGGGGGGTATTGCCTCCTTTCTAAAACCATAACTGTAGACTATTGGGATCATGTTGGACTCTAGAGAGTTGATTTACTAACGACTGTTCACTTGAGCTTAGTGAATGAGGTGAAGCTCTGCTGACTTCCACCATCCAATCTCATTCAAGCAAAAATACTGCTTTTATATTTCCCTTGTGTGTGATTGGATATTCTCTGCAAAAGTGAAATTTCACCACACCCAGTAAGCTTTGGGGCAAATCTCCTTGCTAGGTGAAACTTTCCTAACAAAGTGAACAGCTATTTTGCTTTTGGTACTAACCCTAGGTACTTACTAATACCACTTATACAAGATACAGGGCAAGAAGATGGCTAATGGTTTAATGAGCAAAAGTCTGTTAAATAATATAGAGTTAATAAGAAAATAAATATTGTCAGTATGTTTTTTATACCGAGGTGCAACGCATGTTTAATGTACTTAACAGGTATGATTTTCTTTTTAAAGCATCTCAGATGTGTTTTTAATAATATGCACAAAATATCAATCATTTATGAAAGGAAAATTGTTTTGAGCTGTGCAATCAGTTTTACTTCCATTTGCTACAAAGGTTTAATAATATTTTCAATCTGCTACATGTAGGAGGCTTAATTGGTATCATCAATATGTATGCAAGAAAAATGTCTGGTTTCAGACATGGTAAAAACGTCATTTATCAATCACATAAATCAATAGTGTTTATGAAGCAGTAATTTTATCAAATATTGTTGAGTGTACATTTCTGTTGAGCTGTCTTAGTTGTACTACATGCCTACAGGGCTTCCATGCGTATATTGTTCCACTTTTACTAACATCAGACCGATATTGAATTTTTATTTTATAAACGATAAGCTTAATTTTGCATTGATTAAAATTTCTCTTGCTGTACAAAACGTGTGCATACTATTTTAAATCCATTTTTCCAGAGACTGATATACTAAAGCAGACCTGTATAGTTTATTTTAATGCAGTTTGCATGTAAACTTTACCTTGGCCAGCCCACACTATGATGGAAAGGGATGAGAACTGAACTGTAGTTTTGGGTTAATTTACTAAAGGCAATTAGGCTGTTCACTTTGCAAAGGAATTTTTCCAAGAGATTAGTGAAAGCGGTGAAAAATGACTTTGCTAAGAACACCCAATCACGTGCAAGGAAAATAAACAAAAACAGCATTTTTGCTTGCACATGATTGGACGATGGAAGTCAGCAGGGCTTTACCTCATTCATTAAGCTCTGGGGAAAGTTCCCTTGCAATGGCCAGTCTATTTGCCTTTAGTAAATGAACCCCTTTGTTTTTTTTTTCAAGCTCCTAATCACGTACAGAAGAAATTCATACTTTTCTAAACACACAATTTGGTGTTTAAAGTATTAAAAAAACAGCTGATCTTTTTGAATAAAAATGTTATTTTAAAACCAGTGTTTAGTGTCGGTTTAAGACTGTAACCAAGGCCAGCCATACATGGTTTGAATCTTGCCTGGTTCAGCAGGAACCAGCCGAGATTCCAACCATTAATGGACAGGCTTAATGTACCAAGCTGATTGATCGATCGATCAGCTTAGGTGCAACCAGCCTGCCAGATTATTATGTGATTATTGCTAGCAGCTGCTATAGCCGCTAGCGATAATCACTGTCTTCTTCCAGCGGGGATGGCTTCCCCTGCCTCCCCACGCACCAGGAACAGACAAGGGCTCAGCAGGAGGGATTCCCCTGTCAGCAGTGTCTGTCTTGATGGGGGAACCATGCAAATTTCTTTCCCGCAACTGAAATTTGCACCGTGTATGGCCTGCCTAAAGATAGAGCCTAAATAAGCATTTTTTTTTTGTGTCATTTGAAGATTAAAATATCTGAAAAAAAATCTTCTTTAACTTGTTAGTGCATGCTGATATTGTAAAAACAAATGTTCTGTATTGTTAGTTTGTACATTACAATACCTGAACCAGTGTCTTTCAGCTGAGTCTTTTTTAATGATAATGATAGTCACTAGTTTACAATATACTTTCATGACATCAATGAGATGCAGTTTCTCCAGCCTTTATTGACATCAAGGTAGAAAAATACTTACTTAGAAAGCGCACTTTTGCCTCTTCTTGCATCCTCTATTTGATATGCTATAGTTTGTTTTTCTATTTTCTTCTCCCAAAAATGTTTTAATCCACCTGCATCATGGGATGTTATCTCACGTAAGCCCAGGATCTTTTTGATATCCATCGTCTAAAACAAAGTAATTCAAATCGTCATGTGAGTTGTGAGATACATTATTTATCTGTAGGAACACTTGGTAAAAGCAGACTGTTTTAAATCCAGCAAAGATGATTTACTAATGAAATAGAAACTGATCACAAAGTAAATGTTCACTGAGCTTAGTGAATAAAGTGAAGCTTTAAAAATCATGTTCTCTTGCAAATAATTGCTTTTTTAAAATTGTAGTCATGTTATTCGCTAAGCTTAGCAAACTTTCATTCTGCAAAGTGGACAGTCTCTACCTGATTTAATCAACTTCAACTATTCCTAAATTATTTACATATAACAAGTATTTCACATTGACGACATAAAAATGTGATGTGATGTAGAATATTAACATCTGAAACCATCAAAGAAACATGGTACACCTTCACATGCATGTATGACTTATTATTTCATTGAAGTTTCATGTTCTGGAAAATACATCATACATCATGCGCCAGTCACCACTGATGTAAAAGAATATTGGCGTTTACATGAGTACAAGCACGTACAGCGATGCCTCTTCTATGGTCAGCTGTATGCCATTTCCCAGGACCACAAACATGGCAGACATTTTTACACTGGAGTGTGTGTAAATGTCCCCGTGCATGTACGCTTAAGCTAACCATACATGTTACATTCTCTGTAAAATTTCCTAAATTTACCAACAGTGTTATGATAAATAATGCTTAACATGGAATTTCTGCCTAACCATAACTATTCTTAAAAATGTCCTCTCCCCCCTCCTGCTACCTATCCTGTCTACCCTATGTAAAAAAAAAAAACATCTGTATACTTACCTTTGTTCTGTCCGTTCCAGTCTGGTCACACGATCCCCTATGCCAGTGAGCTGCCAGCTACAGGGGAGAGCAGTGAGCACTTACAATGACTAGGAATTTTGAGAGCGGAGACGTCACACATAATCCCATAGCCCAGCTATAAGTTAGCATTCCCTCCTCTCCCTTGCAGACTGACCAAAGAGTAGAAAGGAAAGATATTGGTGGGGGCATTTTTAAGAATGGCTATGGTTAGGCAGAAGCTTCACTTTAAATACTTTAAGTGGTAGTAAAGGTTAATGACAATTTGTCTTAAAAATGCTGCCTTCCCACTCCCCCTACCCATCCTGCATAGCCTGTAAAAAATAAACAATGTAAATAAAAAATTTTTTTTTAAAATCCGATCTAATCTAGTCACATTATTTGGTGTTTAACAATGTCTGTGAATTCCTAGAGCCGCAACATCACTCCTAGATCCCCATTGCCCATTTTTCATTTTTTTTCACACAAATAGAGCTTTCTTTTGGTGGTATTTGATCACCACTGGGTTTTTTATTTTTTGCAATATAAATAAAAAAAGACCAAAAATTTTGAAAAAAATAATAATATTTTCAACCTTTAGTTATCAAACATATCCAATAAAATCCAATTTCATCGTAAATTTAGGCCAAAATGTATTCTGCTACATGCCTTTGGTAAAAACAAAAAATCCAAATAAGTGTATGTAGCACTGACCCCCGAAGGAGCTGCTGATTTAATTTGGGTTGTTGCCGTCACCCCTTACCTGTAGTTTCACCACATCAGGAACTTAGAGTCTATATTGGGCCTTGCGCCCACCAATGTATGCACCAGTCACTTAGTTCTTTTTCCAATGCTTTATTGCAAAACTTTTGAAAGAAGTAGCAGTAAAGAGGTTGAAGGGGAGTTGCAGATACCTTTTTATAGCAGATCACTTACGGACTCTTCAGCGTAGAGGACAAAACACAGCTTTCTCTCTGAAAATCTTGTTTGGCTGGGTAGATCTCTGCCACAGATCTAGCAACCTGCAAGATGTCTGGACAAGCCTCTCTCACAGGCTTAGCAGCCAGCATATGCCTGGATAAGTCTCTCTCACAAACTTAGCAGCCAGGCAGTTAGTTACCTTGATTGAATTGTAGAGCAGCTTCTTCACAGTACCAGAACCTTTAAGCCGACCGGGCAGTACTGTAAGGGTAGGTTAGAGATAGGTGTGTCCTCCAAGTAAGTCACCAGGCCCTTCCAAGAGACCAGCCTTCATCCTGGCTCTCTCCAGCAAGGGCCCTCCCTTGGATCTCCTCCGCTTGGTTCGGCTTCTTCCTAGCAGGCAAGACAGCCTAAGGACCACCTCTACGGTAGTAGGCCCCAGACAGGCTTCTGGGCCTACTTGCACAGCTGCAGTAACGCAGCCTCCAGCCCGGAGGGCCACAAGGTAAGAACTCTCTTAGCACACGGCATCTGTCCCATAAATACTATCTCCCAGAAAGCACAGTGGCAGGAACCTCCCACTGGGCTGTTTCTGAAAGAAGAATATTCATTAAAGTTTCACTAAGTTGTTATTCGCACACTGTCCCATGGTACCAGTGACACCTACTGGCAACAGTGGGAACTGCACAACCAAGTCAATTCCAGAACAGATCCAGTAAACTATATACATTCAATCTGAGCTGGTTACAGCTAAGCCAAAAACTAAATTTACCTGCGAGCGCCTGGTCAAAAGGAGCAGGGCGCTACATGTATATTAAGTGCTTTGTGTGGTGACTCGGTTGAATTGATGATAGGCAACTCCTATCCTCATATTGATTAGTGGTTCCAAATTAATAATAACTACTGCAGTAGGGAACAGACACAAAAGATACGCTCAGCATCTTTCCAAATTACTGTTCTGCTTTATTATGACGCAATTGAAAGTTTTTATGCACATGATTACGTAGGTATCACATTAATATTACAATTGTACATTTATGGTAACAAGGGGCGTTACATAGGCAGGCTTATTGTAATCAGAACTTGAAAGAATGTAAACATTTACTGAAAACATTATTAGAGCTGTTGCACAGTGAAGGCAATGTGCAATACATACAAAATACAATACAATTATATACAGAACTTACAAATTTCCATTACAGTCTCCCCTCTTTTGATCAATATTTTGATCACTAACCATACCTGCTATCACCTTTAACCTGGAACCTCCACATGCTTAGGTGGAGGTAGTCCTGGCCAAAGAGGCAAAAAAAAACTCCATTGTGGAGAAAATAATAGCTGAGCAACTTTTTCATTACCAAATGACTTTTCATTGTGAAAAACAAATGATTGATAAGACATATTTACAGAGTACTGGCTGTACACTCCTGTGGCCAGAATGGCCTTCTAGCTGAATTGTGGACATGCTGACTTATCAGCATATGTAAACACAGACAATTCTACATAAAATGGAAGACGTACAAAAGACAAATATGACTTCAACATGGCTGAACTACATTTCAAATATATATATATCCCTTACAATTAAAGTAATTTAATCAAAAAGTACCCTAGACTGTGATCACAAGAGGGAACAAATCAAACACAGAGATTTCTTTAATTTAGTCATTTTTGCAGTGTCTGGTGTGGATCCAGGTGACTTTTCCTTCAAGTTTTGCAAAAACTGTACATGAAATAGATGCTGTATTGAGTCTCCAAACATTTCCTTATATATAAATGTCTCTTAACAATCCAAAAGTCACCTGGCTTTAGTTTTAGATCCTTCCAAACTTTTAGGATCTGGAATTAGGGAGAAAACACATAAATGAGTTTGTAAAAAACCTTAAAAGATCATCAGCATTTTCCGTGAGATCCGAATGGAGGACTTCAGCTGCTGAGACAAAATATAAGCAAGTGAGTAACACACTCCCAAACCAAAACCCATAGGGAGAGAGTCCAACATCCCCCTTAGGGGCTTCATAAAATATAAGAAAACATTCAGGCAAAAGTTTTCTAGTTTCTTACTCTACTTTGTCCACTACATTGTAGACAGTGGGGGGTGTAAAAATAAAACCTCAAAACTTCTAGTAAGGACTCTCCTATAAAAAAAAATGATTTCCTCTGTTACTCTCTGTACTTTGTGGCACTCTGTACTTACAAACTACTTCTGATAACACTTTTTACTGTGGCCTTTGCAGTAGCATTTGCCACTGGACATCCAAAAAACATGTCCATACAGACAAAATGCATACTCGTAAGATCCTGACTTGGGCATCTGGATATATCTTTTTGTAATCTCTGGGAGGGATGTTCAGCTTTTGGTAACACCTTTGGTAACAGGTAAAACAAGAAGTGGTGTGTTATAAAAACAACTGTGGTGAACCCTGGCTCTATCCCACGCTCATTTACTAAGGCAGCCATAACTGCTTGTGACTGATGACACGGTCCATGTGTCAAGCTGAAGGGAAAAGAGTGGCTGGCAGACATAAATGATCACCTTTTCCAAAGTCCTGTTTCATAAGAAGTTGCCCCCTGTGGACCACTTGTTCTTCTCGTTCTGGGGTCCTTAAAGTTGAATTATTAATCCCAGCTATACTGGGCCAGAACTAGGGTGGAATCTGTGAGTTGCACAGACCCATCAAGTGTCCGGGGCTGTAAATGCAGCATCCTTAGTCACCTGGTCTGCTTCCATGTGTGAAAGTTAATATGGCTACCTCAGCAAGAACCTGGAAGGCTGAAAACAGCCAATCAAATTAACTTGGCATGCTTGGTTGGTTTACCTGCCGAAGTAAAAACAAACTTCTGGCCCTTTAAATGGAACCAAAAGCTCTCTATATCTCGACTATCTATATAAATATACACTCTTTTTATAGCTCACAGGCTTTACTAAAACATGGAGCTCTGCTTCTTGAGCTGGGGAAAAAGGATCCAATGACTTTGAATACAGAGTATCCTTCTGGGTGATAAACTGCATCCTCAAATCTACAAAAAATGTAATATCTGGGTCTTCAGGGAGTGTGTCCTGCACTGGGCTCACAGCAGCTGATTCCTATGTCATCAATTTAACACATGCGTCTTTTCCTTTCTTTTGAATAAATGTACGCATTTTTCATTGTTAGATTTGTACATAAACAAACTCATATTTTAAACCTTTCATTAGACAAACATTTAGTTAGCTGTAAATTTGCTGCACAGAATGTCGGACCATTGACCAAAACAATATCTAACTTTGTCTAATAGCACCTTTGCATAAAAGCTACAGCTCTGATATATCGGGGTGAACCCTTCATTACTGGGTCCAGCTTGCATAAATATATTACAATGGCTTGTTTTCTATCACACTATTTGTGTAAGAACTCCAGTTTCATGTTTCAAAAGACAACTTTTTCCTGGCAATATTATAATAAATGATAACAATACCCTGCGGTCATGCAGAGATGTCCATAAATCCAAAACTATTCTTCTGCTTATACCACTGTACTTTACAAGAAAAAGGGGCACATCATTTCACAATCCACACAATCTGCTTTGGATTTCAAAAATAAAAATAAATAAAAACAAAAGGACCAATCTGTATGATGGACCAGAAAGCATCAAAAACTATAAAACAACTGGCTGCAGGTGGCATCTATCCTAACAGGGTGTGTGGACTTGATGTGATGGGTCTGTTATATTTAAATTTTATTTAATATTACTCTTACATCATGGACCGCACATCAAGTTTTCATCAAAAACCTTACAATATCATTTTTGTAGAGAAACTTCTTATGTATCCCATCCATCTTGGCTTTGTTAAATATTATGGCAGCTTTATTCAAAATAACAACCTCATCTTAATCTTTTTTTTCTCTCAATAAGGGCTTATTGTATAAATGTAAAATTACAAAATTGTTATCTTAATCTAAACTAATCCCATTTTTACAAATTTCCCCAATAACCTGGACTTCATTTCCAACCAAAGGTTGTCTAAACCAGTTTCAATATATCTATATAATTAATAAAATTGTTAAACTCATATTAGAAATGAATACTCATTATTACTTAATTTTACTTAATTTCCCTTTTTTAAATGCACTGTTTCCACTATCAAAGGATATTCAATTTGTGTAACACATGGTTAAATGTAACCTTCATTTTACCATGTTTGGAAAACAGATTCAAAATAATTGTGATCACATTGTTTACCATTAGATTCGTTAACCTGGCACATTTTGTTATAAATGTTTTGTCTAAAAAACTGGAATTGGCATGATGTCCTTCCAGCTTATCACTAACCTCTCATCCCAGCCACATTTCTTTCATTTTTTTTTTTTTTTCCACTTCAGCGAAAATTTTTCTGAGAGACATTATTTCAACTTTATATGTCAAACTTTATCTCTTCTAATTTTTCACATCATTGTGGATTGTTTCCGTCACATCTTTATTGTTTTTCCCTTCTAGGATATTATTTAATAATTTAAAAAATCGACGACAAAACGCCTCCTATAAATATGAACCCACTATTATCTTATTCTCTCTCAGTCCCTCTTATTTCCCCCCACCCCCCCTCCCCCTCCCGTGTTTGGTCCGTTCCTTTATGTTATTTATTTATCCACTTGGCTCTGCACCTATTCTTTCTTTTATCTTATCTAAATAAATGTCTGAGACTTTGTATTTTTTCCAACTTTCCCATCTACTATTATCCCTTTTCTCTCCTCCTTCCATTTTGTAGTGATAATCTATTTCCTTTAGCCAGTTTCTAATGTCTGGTTTTCCCCTTTTTAGCCAATTCTTGGAAATTAAGGCCTTGGCCGCATTCAGGAGGTTAGGTACTATTGATTTTCTATATTGTTTCTTAGGTTTATTATAGATATGGAAGAGGCAAGTTCAGATGTTTTGTTCTATTTCTTCTTCAGTTATTTCTTTTATGTTATTTAACACTTCCTTCCAGTACTCCATTATTATTGGGCATTCCCACCATATGTGTATGATCGTTGCTATTTGGCCACATTTTCTCCAACACAAAGAGGTTTTGTCTTGATGAAATTTGTGTATTCTTACTGGGGTCATATACCATCTTGATACTAGTTTATAATTCATTTCAATAGTCTTCATGTCCCAGGCCTTATTATATCCCATTTCTATCATTTTTTCCACTTTTTGGTTATCTATTTTTATATTCATTTCTTTTTCCCATTGATTTATGTATTCTGGTCTTTCTTGTGCTTCCAAATCTGTCAGTGTACTATAAATTTTTGATGTTCCGTTTTTCAATGGTATTTCATTGCTACATAGCTTTTCCAGTGCGGTTAATTTCGTTTCGTCTCTCAGTGGGTGTGGTATTGTGCTTACTAAGTGCCTTAGTTGATTATAATTCCATTCATTCATCTTCCATCCATTCCTTTCCTCTATTTCTACTCGTGTTCTTATTTTGCCATTTCTAGTGATATCTTTCAATTGTGGGTTACGTATTCCTTGAATTCCAAATATTTCCTTCCCAGGGGTGAAGAAATTCGATCCTGTGAGTGCTAATAGTGGTGAATTATATTTCCATTCATTCTTTAAGTGAATGGTGTCCCAAATTTTAAATACATTTTTTGTTATTTCGTGTGTGTCAGTGTCCAATGTTCTATATTTCCGTGGAATCCAAATATTCTTATGTAATGTGACTCCGCTTATTATGTTTTCCATTTCCACCCATTTTTTTTCATTTTTCTCATTTGTCCACTCTAACATTCGTGTTAAAACTATGGCTTTATAGTACCTACTTATATCTGGAGCGGCCAGACCTCCGTGCTCCTTTTTCCTTGTAATCAGCGTGTATTTGATTCTTGGTTTTTTATTAAACCATATGTATTTTAACAAAATTGTTTTAATTATTTTAAAAAAGCTCTGCGGGATCTTTACTGGTAACATCTGTAATCTGTAATTTATTTTGGGTAGTATCATCATCTTGAACATATTTATTCTTCCAATCCATGAAAGTGGCTGTATTCTTAACTTTTTCATTTCTTCTTTGACCTCATTGATCAATGGGATAAAATTTGCCTGGTAAATTTTTTCCACTCTAGGAGTTATTTTAATTCCAAGGTAATTTAGTTCTTTTACCCACGTAAATGGGAATTCTTTTTGTAAAAACTGAACTTCCTTTTTCTCTAGTCCTATGTTTAATATTTCCGTTTTTATTGGATTAATTTTGAAGTTTGACAGTTCTCCGTATTTTTTTATTTCTTTCAATATGTTTGGGAGTGACACTCTTGGGTTGGATACGTACATCAAGATGTCGTCCGCGTAAGCTGCGATCTTATGCTCTTTTCCTCCTAGTCTCGCTCCTTCTACCTCTTTGTTATTGCGGAGTTTTGCTAATAATGGTTCTAAAGCCAATACGTATAATAGTGGAGACAGTGGACAGCCTTGCCGTGTTCCGTTCTGCATCTTAATTTTTGGAGAGAGTCTACCGTTTACTTTTACGACTGCTGTCGGGCCATTATACAAATTTGTTATCCACTTCATCATTTTTGTCCCGATACCCAAGTGCCGCAATGTATCCATCATGAAACCCCAGTCTACCCTGTCGAATGCTTTTTCTGCATCCAATGACAGGAATAGAACTGGGGTCTCATTCTGCACCTTCTTGTGCAACATCAGTAATGATTTTAGGCTGTTGTCCCGCCCCTCTCTCCCCGGGACAAAACCAGTCTGGTCCGGGTTGATCCACTGTGGGATTAGTTTTTTTATCCTAGTGGCCAGGATCTTGGAGTACAGCTTCGTATCAGCGTTCAATAGGGCTATTGGCCTGTAGCTTGAGCAGTTAACTTTGTCTTTCCCTTCTTTTGGTAGTATTGTAATATGAGCTAGTAGCGATTCACTTCTTATTTCTTCATCTTCCCCTAAGGAATTCATATATTCTAATAGTTTTGGAGTCAGCTGTTCTTCAAATTTTTTTATAATATTTGACCGTGAACCCGTCTGGTCCTGGACTTTTTCCTACGGGAGTTTCCTTTAATGCCAGTTTTACCTCTTCTTGCGTAATATTTTTTTCCAATTCTTCTAGTTGGTCTATTTTTATTTTTGGTAAATTTGCTTTTTTTAGATATTCTTGTATCCTCTTTGTTCTTGTATTCGCTTCTTTCCAACTTTCCTGTCCTTTTATTGCATATAGGGAGCTGAAGTATTTTTGAAATGTTATCGCTATATCTGTAGTTTTATTTACCACTTCTCCTTTTTCATTTTTGATCTTCTCAATGTAATTCAAAGACTTCTTTTTTTTTACCAAATTTGCTAGGTATTTTCCTGGTTTGTTACCCCATTTGTATTTTTCTTGTACTACTCTGTTGTACTCCTTCCTTTCTTCTTGTTCCATCCAGTCTTTTAATTGCTCTCTCTTTTGAGATAATAGGCCGAAGATTTTGTTGTTTACTTGATTTTTGTGTTTTCGTTCCAATTCATAAATTTCTTTAATTATTTGTTGCATGTTTGTTTTCCTTTCCTGTTTTTTTCTTGCCCCTATGGCTATTAATTTGCCCCTAATAACAGATTTATGCGCCTCCCATATAGTTGCTTTCGATACCTCTGGTGTATCGTTTTCCTCAAAATATCTTTTAATTTCTTCTATGATACTTTTTTCGGTCTCGCTGTCTTCTAATAAAGTTTCGTTGATTCTCCATGGACCCCTTTCAAAGACTTCTCCTTTTATTTTCATTCTCAACGTTACTGGGCTGTGATCTGAGGCGGTTATTATACCTATTTTTGTTTCTTCTATTTCTTCCAAGTTTCTATGTTCGACCATGATGTAATCCAATCTGGAGTAACTTTTGTGTACTGTTGAGTAGAATGTGTAGTCCTTTGTGCTGGGGTGCTGAATTCTCCAAGGATCTATTAGTTGCTGTTCATATAGTGTTCTTTTTAATTTCTTTAGTTGTTTTACCTCTTTGTCCCTTACTGTTGAGGTGCTGTCCATTTTGTTATCCATGCTGAAGTTGAAGTCTCCGGCTAGTATTAATTTTCCTTGTTTGAATTCCATTAGTATTTTAATGATATCTATCAAATATTTCTTAGGGTTCTTATTAGGACAATAGACATTAGCCAATGTATATTTTACCCCTTGTATAGTTCCTGTAATAAAAAGATATCGACCCTCCGGATCTATTTTCCTTTGATCTATTAGAAAACGTACATTTTTCCCTAAACCGATGGCTACTCCTTTGGCCCTTCTTATTGGCGAGTCTCCTTGATACCATGTTGGTATGTTTCTTGAATAAATTTTGGTATTTGAGTTTTGGGTTATATGCGTCTCCTGTAGGAAAATTATTTCTGCTTTACTTTTTTCTAGTTCTCGGAGAATGATGTTTCTCTTCCCTGGGGAATTTAGTCCTTGGACATTATAGGAGATTATTTTTATGCTGTTTACGTTTTCCATTCTTGTGCCTTTTCTTCCCCGCCCGTCCTCCGGCCCTCCCCCCCACCCGGTCCTCTTAGAAGGCCGGGTGGAGGGGACACCCAGCGGACGCACAGGGTCTCCTCATCTCTTGTCTCAAAATAGGTGCGCCTATGTAACCACTCATGTGGATCAGACCTTTCCCTCCCCTCCCTCCTTCCCTCCCTTTTCCCTCCTCCCACCCTCCCCCTCCCTTTTTTCTGATATGGGTTTTTTACCCCCATATTCTCTAGAGCTGAGAGCATTTTACTTTGTTTTGTGGGGCACACCCTGCCCCCTCTGCTCTATTTATTGTGAGGCGGAGCTCTGTGAGACACCCTATTCCCCCCTCGCCTAAGCACTAATAGGGCGACCCCTTGTCCACTTCGTGAGTCCCTGTCTTCTTCTCCCTGCATTTTTGTTGTGTTTTACCAATCCTTTCACTTTCCTTTTTTCCCATCCCATCAACCCCAGCCCCCCCCTCCCCCTTTCCACTCTAAGGCCCCTTGCACTAATGTGTGGTATTTTCTCAGTTATTAATTTCCTCGAGATTCCACATCTTGATGTCTGTTTCTTGAATTTAATTGCCATTGCAGGTCATCTCCTGCCATTATTCGCTCCTGTCTATTTGCATATTTTTCCAGTTCTGGGGAGGGGATTTCTAGTTTGTTGCAAAAGTCCGGAATCTCCTCCACATATCTTAGCCTCGCACTTATTCCGTTTTTCCTTGCTATTAGACATGCTGAAAAAACCCCAGTTGTATTGAATTTCTTGCTCCCGGAGGATTCCTAATAGTGGTTTTAATGTCCGTCGTCTTTTCAACGTTTCTTGAGACAAATCTTGAAATATTTGTAATTTACCTTCCGCAAACTCTATTTGTGTTTTCCTCTTTAGGTTTATCCAGATCTGTTTTTTTTCTTCCCATTTTTCGAAGCGTACTATTACATCTCTAGGTGTTTCCCTTGAGAACCTTTGAGGTTTTTTTACTCGAAAGACACTTTCTATTCCTATTATGTTGGTTGCATCCTTTCCCAAGATTTGGTTGAAGAGATTGTTCATTTTTTCTATTAGGTTTTCTGCTTGTTCTGTTTCCGGTAACCCGCGTATTCTCAAGTTTTTCTTTTTATCTCTATTTTCTTGCTCTTCTATTTTATATGATTGTTCCTGTTGTTCCCGTTTTAGTTTCTTTATTTCCTCTTCCAGTTCCTTTATGTTTTTTTGATGTAGGTCTACTTTGATCTCTACTTCTTCCACTCTGTTTAACATATATCCCATGTCTTTATGGAGTGTTGATATCTCTGCTTTTAGGGAATTCTCTAGTGCCGCGAACATTTTTTCCATATCCTGTTTTGTTGGCAACTGTGGCCCTTGTTGTCCTTCCTCCTTTCCTCTGTCTTCCTCTCCCATTTCTGGCTCCATTCTGGGTTCTGAGAGGTGGCTGGTTTCTGTTTGTACTTTATACTGGCCTTTTTTATCCTTGTTGTCCTTCTCTTTTGTATCTATTTGTCTGTCCTTTGAACCCACTTGTTTCTCTCCTTCTCCGATTCCTTGCTGTATATACCTGTTCATAGGGCCTGGACTTGGGCCTAGGCTGGTCCTAGGTGATTTCGGTATTGCTCCCGCACTTCTTGTTGTTTTCCCCTTCATGTTTGTTTCTATGGCTGGATTTATAAGATCTTCGAAGCTGCCTTCCAGAATACCCCTTGGTTGGGGTCTCTTAATGATGAAAAAGCTCCCAGCCTTCTTAAATTGACTTATTTTTACTAATATTTCTTTTGTTCCGTTCTCATACCCACCATCCTCCCCACAATCCAATAATAGAGATAATTAATGAGATATGAGTAGTCTCCGTTTCCCAGAAGTTATGTTACTACCTTAAGTACATTAAGCATTCCTTGGTGCTGTTCAATTGTTTAAACCATAGTATTAAGTCCCCATGCACAGGGACATCTCTACAGCTGCTTTTCTAAGCCCTTTCTGCAGCTCAAAAAGGCCTGTCTATGTTAGTCTATGGCTTCATGCCCACCTAGGCATCTCTGAGCTGCAAGTGGCATAGGCGTTCCTAAGCTGCAAAAAAAAAAAAAAAACCCAGGCCCAATGGGTTCTGAGAGACGTTTTTCAGCTGCAAAAACGCTCCAACGCTAAAAAACGCTCAAAAATGCCCAAAAACATCATTCTCCAACGTCCTCCAGCGTTTTTGATCCATTGAAGAAGAAAAAAAAAAAAACGCTCAAAAACGCTATTGCAAAAACGCTGCAAAAAGCTGAAAAAAGTTAAAAAAAGTCACTGCAAAGACACCGACGTCTTCACAGCGCTTTTCTAACAGCCCGTGTGCATGAGGGCCCAGGTGCTCAGCAAAATAATTCAAATGTTTTAGCGATATAATGCAATCTAATTCAAGTATTCAGCAAGATGATTTATATATTCAGCAGTATAGTTCTAGTATGAGCTTATATGTTCCACATTTTTGTTACTATGAAATTTCTTCTTATTCTATAGTTTGTACTATCAAGCCTATAGTTAGTACCATTTGCAAAAAAAAAAAAAAAAAAAAAAAAAATCACAAGAAAGGGAGATACTGCAGCAGCAGCAAGCAGGTGGGGGCTGGGAGACAACTCTTCCGTTGGCTTGTCTCTCTTTCACCTTCTCCTTCTCTTCTCCCCTGTTCCCCCCCCCCCCTTTTTTATTGTTTTTCTTAGCTCACTTGATTCAACTTTTTCAGCTCTTTCGCCTTCATTTACTTTCATTTACTTTCACTTTTCATTCCATTTTATTTCAATGTGTTCTTTCCCTTTCCCTTTCTTTTGTTCTATTACTTTTCCTTTGCTTGTTCACTTCAAAAAAACAATTGCAATAGAAAAAAGCCAAAAGAGGAAAAAAAAAAAAAAAAAAAAAAAAAACGCTATTGCAAAAACGCTGAAAAAAGCTGAAAAAAGTTAAAAAAAGTCACTGCAAAGACACTGGCGTTTTCACAACGTTCTCCCAACAGCCCGTGTACATGAGGGCCCAGGTGCTCAGCAAAATAATTCAATTAGTTTTAGCGATATAATGTAATCTAATTCAAGTATTCAGCAAGATGATTTATATATTCAGCAGTATAGTTCCAGTATGAGCTTATATGTTCCACATTTTTGTTACTATGAAATTTCTTCTTATTCTATAGTTTGTACTATCAAGCCTATAGTTAGTACCATTTGCAAAAAAAAAAAAAAAAAAAAAAAAAATCACAAGAAAGGGAGATACTGCAGCAGCAGCAGCAGCTGCAAACAGGTGGGGGCTGGGAGACAACTCTTCCGTTGGCTTGTCTCTCTTTCACCTTCTCCTTCTCTTCTCCCCTGTTCCCCCCCCCCTGTTTTTATTATTTTTCTTAGTCTTCTTTCTCACTTGATTCTACTTTTTCAGCTCTTTCGCCTTCGTTTACTTTCATTTACTTTCGCTTTTCATTCCATTTTATTTCAATGTGTTCTTTCCCTTTCCCTTTCTTTTGTTCTATTACTTTTCCTTTGCTTGTTCACTTCAAGACAATTGCAATAGAAAAAAGCCAAAAGAGGAAAAAAAAAAAAAAAAAAATACGGTACTTATCTTTTAGTTGTTGTTGAAGTTGGGACACAAAGGGACACTCACTACTGCTTGCTGCTGCTCTCTGATGCTGCGAACGCTCAGGTGCTGTCTCTGATGTTATCAATCTGCCCAGGTCTGTCTGACCCGCTGAAGTCGCAGCTGTTCTCCGCTCTCAGCTCTTCAGTGTTCGCTGCCGCTGCTCCTTGCTCCGCTCACCCACCTTCCTGGCTCTCTCCTCCGAAATTCCCCGGTGCACTTCAGCTGGTTCCTCCGCTCTCCGCGGCCGGCAACACTGCTGGGGACTTGAAACAGCCCCCAGCAGCGCACCGTTTTCCCTGCTGCCGTCGCTTCCGAAGCGCTCCGATCTCCGCGGTTTTCCAGTTCTCCTAACCCCCCGTCCTCGATGAGCCTTCTAGCCCGTCCGACTACGGAGGGGTGGGGGGGGGGGATGCAGGCAGACGCAGGTACAAACTTCCTCTGGCTTACACCGCAAGACAGCTCAGAGAGTGATGAGCAGGGGGGGCGGGGAGGGAAGCTACCTACACCTTCTCATCAGGCCGATCATTCCTCTCAGCTGCAGGGAGAGGGTTCTCAGGATCCTCACGCCGTGCACAGAGCCATTACCAGGCTCCTCCCTTAGCTCTTACCCGCCACATTTCTTTCATGAGAGCACAAAGGAGGGGGTCACTTCTGCGTACATGACACACACAAGCAATAGAACTAAAGGTCCCAGCATTCGCACACACACCAATATCTCTCTAAAATCGCTTACATTTTTCCCATTTGTACACAACACATGCATATCATTCTCTCACTTTCGTTTAACTCTTTAATATTTCCCTGCCTAAATTCTGCTTTCCTTATTTTGTTTAAATAACTTTTATATCTAGCTTCTATGATTCTATGATCAGATGGGGAGCCACAGTGCTCATTCCATCTTCCCTCTCTGACAACATATAAAGTATTCTGTTTTACCTCTCATTTCTCTGTTTCTGACTTTTACTAGTTGTAGTGCCTGATCCCAAATTCATCCCACAACTTAACATGAAAATGTCCCTTTCTGTCTAGTTCTAATGTCACCCTTGATCCATCCTGCTCACATAGATAACTGTTTCTTTAGCTATTTACTCTGCACGATTCTTAGTCCCTGTGGACTTTGGTAACCCAGTTACCCATTGTGGATCCCTGTCCACTCTAACCATTAATCTAGGGGCTCAGTATAGGCGGAACCGCACCTTTGGTTCATATGTAGCGCTCCTCTTGCGCTGGGCATTTTTGAGGGTCTCTTACCCTTCATTCCCTTACTTAATTCAATGCCCATAATGACTGGCCAGTCTTCTCTCTTCTCTACTTGTGCCTATACCCTCTTGCCTCTAAACTACTTTATCTAGCAGATGTACTACATATACCTGTGAACAGTACTATTCTTCCCTTTCTTATTTATAACACTCCGATGGACAATAGACAGGGACAACATAACATATAACCACCAATCAATACAGTTCGATTAAGGGGAGTAAAATAGGTACCCTTTGTCCCGAAAATGCCTTACCGATCAAGGAAGTCTGATAACTCAAATGTAAGCAAAAGGCTTACCTCAGCCGGCTGATTATCAGAAATTCCCGGATCGTCTCAAGCTCCTCGTTTCAGATACTCAGGGTCACCTGGAATCCCCTCCTGGCTGGCTCGCCATGCTGACTCGGTTGAATTGATGATAGGCAACTCCTATCCTCATATTGATTAGTGGTTCCAAATTAATAATAACTACTGCAGTAGGGAACAGACACAAAAGATACGCTCAGCATCTTTCCAAATTACTGTTCTGCTTTATTATGACGCAATTGAAGGTTTTTATGCACATGATTACGTAGGTATCACATTAATATTACAATTGTACATTTATGGTAACAAGGGGCGTTACATAGGCAGGCTTATTGTAATCAGAACTCGAAAGAATGTAAACATTTACTGAAAACATTATTAGAGCTGTTGCACAGTGAAGGCAATGTGCAATACATACAAAATACAATACAATTATATACAGAACTTACAAATTTCCATTACAGTGGTATTGCTACAAATAGTCTATAAACTCTAGTATATATATGGTATATTTGAAAATGGATAAATTCTGATGTACTGACAGCCTATCTCATTTCTTGAGACCCTAAAATTACCCCTTTTCGAAAAGTAGACAGTCTGAGGCATTTAGTAAGAGGCATGGTGAGTTTTTTTAAGTTCTAATTTTTTGTCACAATTTTTTTTGAAAATTAATTTTTTTTTACATACTGTCACCAGTGCAGTACAGCGTCATTATATGACTGATGTGGCGGTGATCAGGGACACTGACTGGTGACAGTAAGTTTTTTTTTTCATTTTTTATCATTCATTTTATTATTTTTTGGGCTGGATTGTGGGACAATCACAGCATAGAAAACACAGCTGTTATGAATGAATTCAGCTTTGTTGACTTTGTGATCCTTTGATACACACAAGTGGTCGGGGGGGGGGTTGGTGCTTTGTGCACTGCGCACGGTGCCCTCCTAAGCTCATGCAGGCAAAATGATGTACATGTATGTGATTTTGCCTGTATGTGCCAACCAGTCATAGTAAATGTACTGTGGCTGGTCAGCAAGTGGTTAAAGCCATTTAATATATCTGCAGGAAAGTATGCCCTCGCACCACACAGGTGTTCTTTAAGGAATCTCTACAATCAGATTTTAATGTGTAAACTAGCATGAAGCATATGTAAATTATTTTATTTCATTCCTTACGGTCTGTTTAGCCACTTCATCCCCCCAGAAGGATTTACCCCCTTCCTGACTGGGCCATTTTTTTGCGATACAGCACTGCATCGGTTTAACTCACAATTGCACGGTCGTGCGATGCTATACCCAAACAAAACTGATGTCCTTTTTTTTCCCACAAATAGAGCTTTCTTTTGGGAGTATTTGATCACCTCTGCGTTTTTTATTTTTTGCACTATAAACAAAAAAGACAGACTATTTTGAAAAAAGCAATATTTTTTACTTTTTGCTATAATAAATATCCCCCAAAAATATCTAAAAACAAATTTCTTCATCAGTTTAGGCTGATATATATTTTTCTACATATTTTTGGTAAAAAATAAGCCTATATTGATTGGTTTTCACAAAAGTTATAGCGTCTACAAAATAGGGGATAGATTTATGCCATTTTTATTATTATTATTATTTTTTTTTACTAGTAATGGTGACGAGCTGCAATTTTTATTGGGACTGCAACATTGCGGTGGACAGATCGGACACTTTTCACACTATTTTGAGACCATTGACATTTATACAGCGATCAGAGCTATATATAGCCATTGATTACTGTATAAATGGGTTTATACAGTAATAAATAAAGGGGTTAAATGTGTGTCCTAGGGAGTGATTATAACTGTGGGGGGATGGGACTGCCTGGGGGAGGAGACCAATCATTGTTCCTAAGCAGTAGGAAAAACAGATTGCTCTCCTCACCCCTGACAGAATGGAGATCTGTCTGTTTACATTGACAGATCTCCGTTCTCTCCTTCTCAGGAGCAACTGCGGGTAGCCGACAGCCATCGCGGCCTCTGGCCATGCGCACAAGCTCCTACGCCACGCGGCGGGCGCGCGCCCTATACACCTTAAAGCGCCCACCGTACAGCTAAGGCGATTTGCGCAGGATTGCCATTATGCCACTGTCAATCAATGGTGGGCAGTCGGCAAACGGTTAACCTCCCTGGCGGTATGATTATGTCTGATTTTTAAATGTCAAAGTGGTACATTGTTTTGCATGGAAATTTGGCATTTTATGTTGTAGGCCTGTAATTCTTAGGAATAACTCAATTAAATCTGTCCAAACCAGAGTCTAGTAGACATCCCGGGTATGATAAAGTTTGAAACACGAAATCATAAATTATAATATAATAAATAACTATAAATAGTTATAAAAAATTATAATACATTTTATTCAATAATGTAATCAAATCAAAAACACTGAAATTTGTCCAAACAAGGGTGCAATATTACCAGTCACTGTAATACTAGACACTGCATATTGGTTTAGTAAACATCCCGGGTATGAAAAAGTTTGAAACGGGACAATGGAAAGCGTCCCTCTACGTCAAAAGCGGTTTTAGACCAGCTAGAAAACAGCGATAGTGAATAAGAAATACTTGCAGATGGTGGAGGGATTAGAGGGGCAGATCACTATAGAAGAAATAAAAAAAGCGATAGAAAATCTACCACCAGGGAAAAGCCCGGGCACATAGTGCTATCAATGGACACCGAAAAAGCATTTGATAGAGTAAACTGGACATTTATGATGGAGGTACTAAAGGGAATGGGTCTGGGAGAATGGATGATGGGGTGGATATCAGCATTATACGCGGGCCCAAGGGCAAGGGTTAAGGTCAATGGGACCCTGTCGGGTTGCTTTGACATATGGAATGGCACGAGACAGGGCTGCCCATTGTCCCCGATTCAATTTGCCCTTGTATTGGAACCATTCTTATGTAGAATAAGGGAAAATGAAGGAATATCTGGAGTGGTAATTGGCCCTAGAGAGCATAAAGTATCAGCATATACCGATGATGTACTATTTTTCTCTCAAAACCGCAAGAATCTATAAAAGTACTGATGCAGGAAGTAAGGAGGTATGGGAAACTATCCAACTTCAAAATAAATCTAGAAAAATTGGTAATACTACCCAGTCATGTACCTCCTTCACTAGCTACTCTTATGCAAAAGGACTACCCGTTTATATGGAACAGGGAGTCAATATTTTATCTAGGAGTACATATAACTGCAGAGGAAAAACTCCTATATGAACAAAATTACGGCTCCCTGCTCACTGAAATAACAGTGGACTTGCACAGATGGAAAGGGCAAACATTAACACTGGTAGGATAAATACCCTTAAAATGAACATAATACCCAGACTCATATATATTCTGTATACAGTACCGATACCACTCCCCCAGATCTTTTTTAAAAAGATACGTAAAGTTTTCCTATCCTTTATATGGAAAGAAGGAAATGCTAGAATAGCATACAAAATTGTATGCAGAAGTAAAAAAGAGGGAGGAGTTGGGCTACCAGACATTGCTCTGTATTACAGAGCAATGTTGTTAGTACGTATCCTAAACTGGTGTCATGATACTGCAAATAAAGCGCGGGTCGCGATTGAGAAAAATATGGCAGACAGAGATCTAGCAGGAGCACCATGGATACCAACCAAAGATAGGGGATTATCCAAATGGACATCCCCATTAACACGAAATACACTGGCAGTATGGGATAAAATAAATAAAAATGGCAAATATGCACCGAGAATATCCCCACTGACCCCAGTGGGAGGTTATCCCTGGTTTCCTCCTGGAGAGGAAAAAGGAGCATTAGGCCCATGGGAATCAGATGGGAATACTATGTGTGTAAAATATGCCCCTGGGGGCAAATTAATTTCCCTAGCAGAATTGGTTTCATCACAGGGGAACATGGGGTTGGCAGGATGGAGATATAAAGAAATGCAAAACTTTAAAAAAAAAAATAGAACCTCAGTTAAGAACTCAGAAGTCCCTAACCATATTTGAGAAAATGTGTATGAAACTATCAAAGCCTAGCCATCCATTATCCCAAACATATAAATTAATGTCTAATGAACAGAATTTTTTCAACACCCTATTTTATCAAAGAATGGGAAAAAGAATTAAACTGAACATTCACTTCATCACAAATGAAAAAACTGATAGAAGAAACACACTTAACATCTGTAAGCTCGTCCATTCAGGAAATGTCGTATGGTATAGAACCCCAGCACGATTGGCACAGATATACCCAACTGTAGATAATCGTTGCTGGAGGGGATGTATAGAAAAGGGAACACCCCTCCATATTTGGTGGTCCTGCCCCAAAATGAGGGTGTTCTGGGAAGAGATAACCCCATGGATAGAGAAGATGTCAAATAAATTTATAGAACCATCACCAGTAAATTTCCTATTCCATGGGATTACTGGAGCTACAAAATCTTACAAAAATAGTGTAATTCCACACCTATTAAATGCAGCAAAAAGGCTAATACCCAGACACTGGAAACAAGCCATATGTCCAACATTAGGGGAATGGAAGAAAGAAGTGGATGAAATTATGGAGGCAGAAAGATTGGCCTATAAGACCAAAATTCAACTAGGAAAATTTGAAAGAATATGGACAAGATGGAAAGACCTTGCTTAAGAATTAGACAGGATAAAGTAGATTAGAAGATATTGCCAAAAACTTAAATAATTTGAAAGGGAATCTGAGGAGAGAAAAATGAAGGAGAAATGATCCACAACTTTTAATTTTTTTTTTTAATGTTAAAAAAAGGTATAAAGTGAGTAAGCAATAAAATGGCATATGTCGGGTATGGGGGGTGGGGCCCCTGCAGGCTCTCCTTCAATGTCTAGGGAGGGAGGGGAGAATTTTGGGGGTTCTCTGCCCCCACCCTTCCTTTTTTTTCCCTCTCTTCCTCTCTCTCTTTTATGTTACATCATGTTTTGTTTTTTTTCCCAACAAGGTAAACAAATAAGTTAAGGCACGAACATTGAGAAATAATATTGAATTATACCACCCACAATAGCACTGACACATAAAAGACACGAACACAGGAAGATCTCACCAAACACACAACCCATTTTTAAGGTACCAACCTTCCCCCCCCCCCCCACACTTTCTTGTTTTTTTTTTTTTTTCTTTCACTGATATATAATACACTTAAAACACGAATAGTAAATATAATTTATTTAATATAATTTCTACTCACATTTCACTAACTAAATCTCTATACTTTAATATATGCAAAGGAAGAGAGGTGGGGAGGAGGGAGGGGAAGGAAGAGGAAAATTTTTATATACTTTTTTTTCTTTTTTTTTCTCTTCTCCTCTCTCTCCATTTGGTGGGGGGGGGGGAACTAACAACGAGATCGGAGGGGTGCCGGGCGGGGCAAACCCCCCATGCTATCGGCAGGTTTATATCAGATATGATTACTTATTTTATAAATATATATTTTTTCTGTTTGTTGTCTATTTCTATGTTTCTATATAAAATATGGAATGTAGATATTGTTTGTAATAAATGAATATGTTTAAATAAAGATGAATTAATGAAAAAAAAGAATCACTTGCAGAATTGCGCAATAGTGATTTGTGGGGATATTCGTCATCAGGCACTGAAAGTGACGACAGCGACAATTCTGAGACTGAGCTCAGTGCTGCGTAATCCGTACCACAGTCAATAGAGCACCAAGTTTGCACATCACTGAGCTCAGAATTGTCGCTGTAGTCACTTTCAGTGTTTGATGAGGAATTTCCCCACGAATCACTGTCGCTCAATTCCGCAAGTGATTCTAATTCACTATCGCTGCTTTCTAGCTGGTCTAAAATCGCCTTTGTTGTAGAGGGATGCTTTTTGGATGCCATGGACCTTCTCAAGTACCCAGGTAGAAAGAACAGTATATATGATATAAAAATGCAGGCAGGACACTGGACAAAGCACTAGGGACAGAACTGAGGTGAAATGATGCAGTAATGTAATCTACAGATGCAATCTACAGATACAATGTATTGTGTGTTTTATGTTTTTTTGTACTTTTTTGAATTTTCCACTGGGCTCCACCCCCATTTGTTGCGACTCTCGCAGGGAACGGAGCCCAGAATATTGATGTATCGGGCAGAGGATCCAGCGGAGGATACAGCGGGAGGACATCGCAGGATCCTGGGGACAAGGTAAGTAACTGTACCTGGATACTGCGATGCAATCCCCAGTGTAGCTCGGGGTTACCGCTATTGGTACTGAAAATTAACCCCAAGCCACACTTGGGATTACCGCTAGGGAGGTTAATATAACATTGTTTTGTTATGTTGGTTTGATAAGTGCAAACAATACCAGTTGATCTTGCTAGAAATCTTGTAAGCTTATTCCTTCTTGTGTTCTCTGCTGTCCTGCACTTTTTCAGTTCCATTCTTCCAGGTTATCTTTGAGGACTTCATAACCCCTCCCTGCTATGTTATGTATAATGGGGTAGGTGTACTGAAGCCCTGCCCTCAGGCGACAACCCTGCATCTCCATAGGTAAAGTATGGTGTCTTGTCACCCTTGGACTCACCAGGTGAAAATTAAGGGAAAAAAAGTTAGCAAAAATTAAATAGCTACCACATCTAAAGACTGGTAAGCTGGAATATATTATGTTTTTCTTCTTGAGAAACTCAAGGGCAGGGCTATCTGGTGGCATTTCTCTGCATTTTCTGCATGACTTTGCAGCTCGCAGGGTAGAGATGAAATCCTAACTGACATACTACAGCCTACAATCAACTGAGCCATCCAAGGCCCATTCAAAATGCTCTGCCTCCTTCTCAAATGGTGGCATCTCCTCTTATGCTCCTACATCCTGTGTGGTCAGGAGCCTCTGTCTTGGCCAGTCTCATACCTCTAATATGATGAGAGGAGAGGAAATTATGGGAAGATTTTGAACAAATGCTTCTCTATAATGAGCCAACAAACAATCTTTACAGGGAACCAGCTTCTTCTGACAACACGTTATATGATATGGAGATTTCAAATCTCTGTTTAAGAAGACATGAGAATAGATAGTTTTATTTTAACTGCACTTGTTTTCAGTAGAAGTAGATTCATGATGTAGAGCTTTGAGTTACATTTGTAAGAATTGTAGGCCAACAAAAAGCCTAGTGTTTATAAGGTTGACCCTGGTGGTGTGGATGTGTCATTGCCATCATCCCATATCATTAATGAAAAAGCTGCATGAACCTCTAAAGGGATTTTTAAGGCAATGAAAACTAAAGATTATAAAAGTAAATGTTTATTGTAGATTTATATTAAAAATATATGTTGCATAATAACAAAAGGTAAATAGAATAATTAAAGATAACACATAGCAGGATATTAAAAAAGTGCATTCATGGAAAAAGAAATCGGAGGAAGTGATACATAACACTACCCGATACAATCACCACAGATGAGAAACGGCTGGCACACCTACATTTGGATTGCAATTTATATATCCAGCCGTCCTGTAGTGGATTTTGGACACTGTTTACTCATGGAGAACCAGGACCTCTCGCCTTGACACGGGAGATTTCATTAACCCTTGAAGTGCATTGGGAGGATGTGAGTAGACTGTGAGCCGCAATATGCGAGATACATACATAATTTATACAGCTTATAATATTGCCATTTTGATTTCAATTAGATTGTGATACATTTCCCTGAAGAAGACATTTTCTCTGAATTGAGCACGTTGAAACGCGATGGAATTTCACTACTCGACACCACGGTTTCTCGTCTGTGGTGATTGTATCGGGTAGTGTTATGTATTACTTCCTCCGATTTCTGTTTTCATGAATGCACTTTTTTAATATCCTGCTATGTGTTATCTTTAATTATTCTATTTACCTTTTGTTATTATGCAACATATATTTTTTAATATAAATCTACAATAAACATTTACTTTTATAATCTTTAGTTTTCATTGCCTTAAAAATCCCTTTAGAGGTTCATTCAGCTTTTTCAAAAGCCTAGTGTTTGGATATTTTAAACATTGACCGTAAAGACTTTCACAACGGAGCATATCAACAGCACAAAATGACAACTTGCAAGTAGCAGAGGAGCTGCACTTGTTAATGATGTCTGGAGAGGACAGAGCAGCAGAATAAGAAAAGATGGAAAAAAGAATTTTGACTACAGGCCCCCTCCCTCTCTTAGCCCTGTCACTTTTGCAACTACTGCAATCACTTGCCCATACAGCATTTAATTCAAAGGCTATTCTATGCTAATAAACATATTCACAGATTATTTCCGAAAGTTTATTTCATGTACTTCCATTCCCTCCAATGGCTTATGCCTGCCCAATTCATAAAATACAAAATATTGACAACATACAAACCATCCACAACTCTGCCCCAAGCTACATCAACCGCCTAATCTCAAAATATCAACTAAACCGTCCCTCTGCACTAGGGATGAGCTTCGTGTTCGAGTCGAACCCATGTTCGAATCGAACATCGGCTGTTCAATCGTTCGCCGAATTGCGAACGATATGGGCCGTTCGCGCCAAATTCGTGTGGCGCGTCACGGCCCATAATTCACTGCGGCATTGCAGTGCATTGCTTGCTGATGATTGGCCAAGCATGCACTATGACCCGCATGCTTGGCCAATCACAGCGCCGCCTTAACAGAGAGCCATAATTGGCCAAAGCCAAGGAGGCTTTGGCCAATTATGCTTCAGGGGATTTAGTACACGCCCCACACTATATAAGGCCGCCTGCACGGCGGCCCTGTGCAGTGTGTTCCGGTGTGCTTAGAGAGAGAGAGAGACAGTGTCATTTCATTTGAGTTAGCTAGATTAGGCAGGACAGTCTGTCAGTTAGCTGCACTTAAAGTGTATTGTGTATATATATGCATCCCAGGTGTTGCATATATATATATATATACACTGTATTCAGTTTAGCTAGATCCGTTCCTGTTATCTTCTAGACTATTTACATTTAGTGCAGTGCGTCCTGCTCACAGTGTTCAGCTAGATCCGTTCCTGTTATATTCCTACTGACAGGCAGGCTTGTCTTGTTACAGTATTTTGAAGAAAATTACTGGTGTTCTTTTGATCCTATTAGTACCACAGTCAGGCAGCTAGACTATTTACATTTAGTGCAGTGCGTCCTGCTCACAGTGTTCAGCTAGATCCGTTCCTGTTATCTTCTTACTGACAGGCAGGCTTGTCTTGTTACAGTATTTTAAAGAAAATTACTGGTGTTCTTTTGATCCTATTAGTACCACAGTCAGGCAGCTAGACTATTTACAGTTAGTGCAGTGCGTCCTGCCCACAGTGTTCTGCTAAACCTACAAGTAAGTGGGGTGCGTCCTGCTCACAGTGTTCAGCTAAACCTACAAGTTAGTGGGGTGCGTCCACCTCACAGTGTTCAGCTAAACCTACAAGCTAGTGGGGTGCGTCCTGCTCACAGTGTTCAGCTAGATCCGTTTCTGTTATCTTCTTACTAACAGGCAGGCTTGTCTTGTTACAGTAAATACAGCTACCTGAAGAAAATTGCTGGTGTTCTTTTGATCCTATTAGTACCACAGTCAGGCAGCTAGACTATTTACAGTTAGTGCAGTGCGTCCTGCTCACAGTGTTCTGCTAAACCTACAAGTTAGTGGGGTGCGTCCTGCTCACAGTGTTCAGCTAAACCTACAAGTTAGTGGGGTGCGTCCACCTCACAGTGTTCAGCTAAACCTACAAGCTAGTGGGGTGCGTCCTGCTCACAGTGTTCAGCTAGATCCGTATCTGTTATCTTCTTACTGACAGGCAGGGTTGTCTTGTTACAGTAAATACAGCTACCTGAAGAAAATTGCTGGTGTTCTTTTGATCCTATTAGTACCACAGTCAGGCAGCTAGACTATTTACAGTTAGTGCAGTGCGTCCTACTCACAGTGTTCTGCTAAACCTACAAGTTAGTGGGGTGCGTCCTGCTCACAGTGTTCAGCTAAACCTACAAGTTAGTGGGGTGCGTCCACCTCACAGTGTTCAGCTAAACCTACAAGCTAGTGGGGTGCGTCCTGCTCACAGTGTTCAGCTAGATCCGTTCCTGTTATCTTCTTACTGACAGGCAGGCTTGTCTTGTTACAGTAAATACAGCTACCTGAAGAAAATTGCTGGTGTTCTTTTGATCCTATTAGTACCACAGTCAGGCAGCTAGACTATTTACAGTTAGTGCAGTGCGTCCTACTCACAGTGTTCTGCTAAACCTACAAGTTAGTGGGGTGCGTCCTGCTCACAGTGTTCAGCTAAACCTACAAGTTAGTGGGGTGCGTCCACCTCACAGTGTTCAGCTAAACCTACAAGCTAGTGGGGTGTGTCCTGCTCACAGTGTTCAGATAGATCCGTTCCTGTTATCTTCTTACTGACAGGCAGGCTTGTCTTGTTACAGTAAATACAGCTACCTGAAGAAAATTGCTGGTGTTCTTTTGATCCTATTAGTACCACAGTCAGGCAGCTAGACTATTTACAGTTAGTGCAGTGCGTCCTGCTCACAGTGTTCTGCTAAACCTACAAGTTAGTGGGGTGCGTCCTGCTCACAGTGTTCAGCTAAACCTACAAGTTAGTGGGGTGCGTCCACCTCACAGTGTTCAGCTAAACCTACAAGCTAGTGGGGTGCGTCCTGCTCACAGTGTTCAGCTAGATCCGTTCCTGTTATCTTCTTACTGACAGGCAGGCTTGTCTTGTTACAGTAAATACAGCTACCTGAAGAAAATTGCTGGTGTTCTTTTGATCCTATTAGTACCACAGTCAGGCAGCTAGACTATTTACAGTTAGTGCAGTGCGTCCTGCTCACAGTGTTCTGCTAAACCTACAAGTTAGTGGGGTGTGTCCTGCTCACAGTGTTCAGCTAAACCTACAAGTTAGTGGGGTGCGTCCACCTCACAGTGTTCAGCTAAACCTACAAGCTAGTGGGGTGCGTCCTGCTCACAGTGTTCAGCTAGATCCGTTCCTGTTATCTTCTTACTGACAGGCAGGCTTGTCTTGTTACAGTATTTTAAATAAAATTGCTGGTGTTCTTTTGATCCTATTAGTACCACAGTCAGGCAGCTAGACTATTCACAGTTAGTGCAGTGTGTCCTGCTCACAGTGTTCTGCTAAACCTACAAGTTAGTGGGGTGCGCCCTGCTCACAGTGTTCAGCTAAACCTACAAGTTAGTGGGGTGCGTCCACCTCACAGTGTTCAGCTAAAGCTACCTGTAGAAGGTTGGTGGTGTTCTCATACTACAGGCAGGCAGTTGATTTTGCTAGCTGCAGTATCAGTACATATATATATATATATATATATATATATATATATATATATATATATACATATATATATATATATATATCCCAGCTTAGTGCAGCTACAGGCCATTAGTATGTCTGGAAGGCCAAGAAGGAGAGGCAGACAGTCACAAGCCAATAAGAGAGGGCAAGCAGGCTCTGTGTCTAGTGCTGGTCATGGAGACGGTGCATCCTCATCAGCACGTGGCCATGGGACACGCTTGGCCTTTTTTTCGGCAGCTGGCCATGTTGAGCCGCAACATGCGGAAGACTTGGTCGAGTGGATGACCAAGCCGTCCTCATCCTCCTCATCCTCTCTCACCCATGCCCAGGGTACTTTGTCTGGCAAAGCAGCGGCCTCTTCCCTTGGCTCAATGTCATCAGTGACTCCTTCCCTAGCCCCACCATGTCCTCCTGAGGAGTTCCTCGAACTGTTTGACCACAGTGTTGGGTACATGCTCCAGGAGGATGCCCAGCGTTTGGAAGGCTCTGATGATGATACTGAGCTCGATGAAGGCAGTAACACGAGCACGGACAGAGGGGGTGCCCAAGAAGGACAGCAATCTGGCAGTCATGCTCCCCCTGCTGCAGCATACTGCCAGGTTTGCTCCAGTGATGAGGAGGGAGGGGATGATGAGGTCACTGACTCAACATGGGTGCCTGATAGGAGAGAGGAGGAGGAGGAGGAGGAGGAGGAGGCGGCACATCACCAACGAGGCAGGATGCCCTCCAGGGGCCAGCCTAAGGGCAGCACATTGACTGCATCACACCCCAAAGCTCCACATGTGCAGGGCGCTGCAGTCTCTGTGCGTTATTCAAAAAGTTCTTTGGTGTGGGCCTTTTTTGAGACGAGTGCATCAGATCGCACCGCTGCTATTTGCAACATATGTCTCAAGCGTATCTCGCGTGGCCAAAACATCTCCCGCTTGGGTACCACATGCTTGACCAGACATATGTTGACCTGCCATGCAGTTCGTTGGCAAGCGTATCTAAAAGACCCACACCAAAGAACAAAGAGGACCTCTGCTTGCTCCTCATCAGCTGAGATTTCCAACCCCACTAGACCTTCAGTCCTCTCTGAGACCTGCACTGAGAGGAATGAAGGTGTAGAATTAGGTGTGTCACAGCCACTAGGGATGAGCTTCGTGTTCGAGTCGAACCCATGTTCGACTCGAACATCGGCTGTTCGATCGTTCGCCGAATTGCGAACGTTATGGGCCGTTCGCGCTAAATTCGTGTGGCGCGTCACGGCCCATAATTCACTGCGGCATCGCAGTGCATTGCTGGCTGATGATTGGCCAAGCATGCACTATGACCCGCATGCTTGGCCAATCACAGCGCTGTCAGTAGAGAGAGCTGTAATTGGCCAAAGCCAGGGTGGCTTTGGCCAATTATGGCTCAGGGGATTTAGTACACACCCCACACTATATAAGGCCGCCTGCACGGCGGCCCTGTGTAGTGTGTGTTCCGGTGTGCTGAGAGATAGAGAGAGAGAGAGACAGTGTCATTTGATTTGAGTTAGATAGATTAGGCAGAACAGTCAGTCAGTTAGCTGCACTTACAGTGTATTGTGTATATATATGCATCCCAGGTGTTGCATATATATATATACACTGTATTCAGTTTAGCTAGATCTGTTCCTGTTATCTTCTATCTAGACTATTTACATTTAATGCAGTGCGTCCTGCTCACAGTGTTCAGCTAGATCCGTTCCTGTTAAATTCCTACTGACCGGCAGGCTTGTCTGGTTACAGTATATAAAGCTACCTGAAGAAAATTACAGGTGTTCTATTTGATCCTATTAGTACCACGGTCAGGCAGCTAGACTATTTACATTTAGTACAGTGCGTCCTGCTCACAGTGTTCAGCTAGATCCGTTCCTGTTATCTTCCTACTGACAGGCAGGCTTGTCTGGTTACAGTATATAAAGCTACCTGAAGAAAATTACAGGTGTTCTATTTGATCCTATTAGTACCACGGTCAGGCAGCTAGACTATTTACATTTAGTACAGTGCGTCCTGCTCACAGTGTACAGCTAGATCCGTTCCTGTTATCTTCCTACTGACAGGCAGGCTTGTCTGGTTACAGTATATAAAGCTACCTGAAGAAAATTACAGGTGTTCTATTTGATCCTATTAGTACCACGGTCAGGCAGCTAGACTATTTACATTTAGTACAGTGCGTCCTGCTCACAGTGTACAGCTAGATCCGTTCCTGTTATCTTCCTACTGACAGGCAGGCTTGTCTGGTTACAGTATATAAAGCTACCTGAAGAAAATTACAGGTGTTCTATTTGATCCTATTAGTACCACGGTCAGGCAGCTAGACTATTTACATTTAGTACAGTGCGTCCTGCTCACAGTGTACAGCTAGATCCGTTCCTGTTATCTTCCTAATGACAGGCAGGCTTGTCTGGTTACAGTATATAAAGCTACCTGAAGAAAATTACAGGTGTTCTATTTGATCCTATTAGTACCACGGTCAGGCAGCTAGACTATTTACATTTAGTACAGTGCGTCCTGCTCACAGTGTTCAGCTAGATCCGTTCCTCTTATCTTCCTACTGACAGGCAGGCTTGTCTGGTTACAGTATATAAAGCTACTTGAAGAAAATTACAGGTGTTCTATCCCAGCTTAGTGCAGCTACAGGCCATTAGTATGTCTGGAAGGCCAAGAAGGAGAGGCAGACAGTCACAAGCCAATAAGAGAGGGCAAGCAGGCTCTGTGTCTAGTGCTGGTCGTGGAGACGGTGCATCCTCATCAGCACGTGGCCATGGGACACGCTTGGCCTTTTTTTCGGCAGCTGGCCATGTTGAGCCGCAACATGCGGAAGACTTGGTCGAGTGGATGACCAAGCCGTCCTCATCCTCCTCATCCTCTCTCACCCATGCCCAGGGTGCTTTGTCTGGCAAAGCAGCGGCCTCTTCCCTCAGCTCAATGTCATCAGTGACTCCTTCCCTAGCTCCACCATGTCCTCATGAGGATTCCCTCGAACTGTTTGACCACAGTGTTGGGTACATGCTCCAGGAGGATGCCCAGCGTTTGGAAGGCTCTGATGACGATACTGAGCTCGATGAAGGCAGTAACATGAGCGCGGACAGAGGGGGTGCCCAAGAAGGACAGCAATCTGGCAGTCATGCTCCCCCTGCTGCAGCATACTGCCAGGTTTGCTCCAGTGATGAGGAGGGAGGGGATGATGAGGTCACTGACTCAACGTGGGTGCCTGATAGGAGAGAGGAGGAGGAGGAGGAGGAGGAGGAGGAGGAGGAGGAGGAGGCGGTAGCACATCACCAACGAGGCAGGATGCCCTCCAGGGGCCAGCCTAAGGGCAGCACATTGACTGCATCACACCCCAAAGCTCCACATGTGCAGGGCGCTGCAGTCTCTGCGCGTTATTCAAAAAGTTCTTTGGTGTGGGCCTTTTTTGAGACGAGTGCATCAGATCGCACCGCTGCTATTTGCAACATATGTCTCAAGCGTATCTCGCGTGGCCAAAATATCTCCCGCTTGGGTACCACATGCTTGACCAGACATATGTTGACCTGCCATGCAGTTCGTTGGCAAGCGTATCTAAAAGACCCACACCAAAGAACAAAGAGGATCTCTCCTTGCTCCTCATCAGCTGAGATTTCCAACCCCACTAGACCTTCAGTCCTCTCTGAGACCTGCAGTGAGAAGAATGAAGGTGTAGAATTAGGTGTGTCACAGCCAAGTACTTGTGGGCAATCTGCTTTTGGTACACCGACGTCAGATTGTACCAGGCAAATTTCCCTGCCCCAGCTGCTGCACCGCCGAAAGAAGTTTGCTCCCAGCCATCCACATGCCCAGCGGTTGAATGCTAGCTTGGCAAAATTGCTAGCACTTCAACTGCTGCCTTTTCAGTTGGTAGACTCTGCCCCCTTCCGTGAGTTTGTGGAATGTGCGGTTCCTCAGTGGCAGGTACCCAAACGCCACTTTTTCTCACGGAAGGCGATTCCGGCTCTCTACCGGCATGTGGAAGGCAATGTCCATGCCTCGCTGGACAGGGCGGTCAGCGGTAAGGTGCATATTACCGCTGACTCATGGTCCAGCAGGCATGGACAGGGACGTTACCTAAGTTTCACGGCGCATTGGGTGACTCTGCTGGCAGCTGGGAAGGATGCAGGACAAGGTGCAGTAGTGTTGGAGGTTGTTCCGCCACCACGCCTCCAAAATGCTGATTGTGACACACCTCTCTCCTCCACCCCCTCCTCTTCTTCTTCCTCCATGGCCTCTTCCTCGGAACCAGCGGTGCTCCGTAGGCGTTCAAGGGGCTACGCAAGTACGCAGGCCAAAAGATGCCATGCGGTGCTTGAGCTGGTGTGCTTGGGGGACAGGAGCCACACTGGGGCAGAGGTTCTGTCAGCTCTGCAGGGGCAGGTTCAGAGGTGGTTGACGCCACGCCAACTTAAGGCAGGAATGGTGGTTTGCGACAATGGCACCAACCTCCTCTCTGCCCTCCGACAGGGACAAATGACCCATGTGCCCTGTTTGGCTCACGTCCTTAACTTGGTGGTGCAGCGGTTCTTGGGCAGGTACCCGGGCTTACAGGATGTCCTGAGGCAGGCCAGGAAAGTCTGTGTGCATTTCCGCCGGTCATATAATGCCAGTGCTCGGCTGACGGACCTCCAAAAGGAGTTTAACCTGCCCAAGAACCGCCTAATCTGTGACATGCCCACCAGGTGGAACTCAACGTTGGCCATGCTGCAGCGGCTGCACACGCAGCAGAGGGCCATAAATGAGTACCTGTGCGACTATGGCACCAGGACAGGGTCAGGGGAGCTTGTTTTTTTTTCCCCACGCCAGTGGGCCATGATCAGGGATGCATGCACTGTCCTGTCACCATTCGAGGAGGCCACGAGGATGGTGAGCAGTGACAGTGCATGCATCAGTGACACTGTCCCCCTTGTCCACCTGTTGGAGCACACGCTGCGTGGAATAATGGACAGGGCACTTGAGGCAGAACAGAGGCAGGAAGAGGAGGACTTCCTTAGCTCTCAAGGCCCCCTTTATCCAGACAGTGTTCCTGCGTGCCCGCCGATCACACAGGAAGAGGACGAGGAGGAAGAGGAGGAGGAGGAAGATTGTGTCAGTATGGAGGTGGAGCCTGGCACTCAGCATCAGCAGCAGTCTTTAAGGGATCAGTCCCAAGAAACACATGGACTTGTACGTGGCTGGGAGGAGGTGGCTGCGGACCATGTCGTTCTTAGTGACCCAGAGGACTCCGGACCGAATGCCTCAGCAAACCTACGCTGCATGGCCTCCCTGATCCTGCAAAGCCTGCGTAAGGATCCTCGTATTCGTGGTATCAAGGAGAAGGACCAATACTGGCTGGCAACCCTCCTTGATCCACGTTACAAGGGTAAGGTTGCGGACCTTATCTTGCCATCGCAGAGGGAGCAGAGGATGAAACATCTTCGGGAGGCCTTGCAGAAAGGTCTGTGCAACGCGTTCCCAGAGACTGGGAGGTTACAAACTCCTGTTTCTGGACAACGTGTTGCTGAGGCTTCGGTCAGTCAAAGAAGGAGCGGTGGAGAAGGTGGCCGTCTGACCGATGCGTTCAGACAATTTTTTGGTCCGCAGCCCCAAGGTATGATCGGTTCCAGCAACCATCGCCAGCGTCTGTTTTACATGGTGCAGGAATACCTAGGGGCAAGATCAGACTTGGACACCTTTCCCACCGAAAATCCTCTGGGTTACTGGGTCTTGAGGATGGATCACTGGCCAGAGCTTGCACAGTATGCAATTGAGCTACTGGCCTGTCCTGCATCCAGCGTTCTTTCGGAACGCACATTCAGTGCTGCTGGAGGCGTGGTAACCGATCACAGGGTGCGTCTGTCCACCGACTCGGTCGATCGGCTGACCTTCATAAAAATGAATGAGTCTTGGATCACCACCAGCTACCAAGCACCTGATGCTGATGTAACCGAATAATTTTTTTTGAAATCTCAGATCCCTTCAAAGACTGCCTATGCTGATGCTGAGTGACTATCCCTGAGTAATTATCCTCTTCCTCCTCAATCATCACGCTGATAGCTTGTTGCAGTGTTGTGGCACCAGCACCAGTGCCTAAGGCCCAATTTTTCTGCCCCTGTCTAACAGGGGCGTGTAATTACAATTTTTGATGCAATACTTTGCAGCAGGGCTCGTTCCTGCGTTCCAACTAGAGTGTCTGTGAGGGGTTGCAGTGTTGTGGCACCAGCACCAGTGCCTAAGGCCCAATTTTTCTGCCCCTGTCTAACA
Organism: Aquarana catesbeiana; assembly: GCF_042186555.1. Taxonomy (NCBI): domain Eukaryota; kingdom Metazoa; phylum Chordata; class Amphibia; order Anura; family Ranidae; genus Aquarana; species Aquarana catesbeiana. Next base: position 365,454,471 of record NC_133324.1, on the reverse strand, counting down.
GGGGCGTGTAATTACAATTTTTGAAGCAATAATTTGCAGCAGGGCTCGTTCCTGCGTTCCAACTAGAGTGTCTGTGAGGGGTTGCAGTGTTGTGGCACCAGCACCAGTGCCTAAGGCCCAATTTTTCTGCCCCTGTCTAACAGGGGCGTGTAATTACAATTTTTGAAGCAATAATTTGCAGCAGGGCTCGTTCCTGCGTTCCAACTAGAGTGTCTGTGAGGGGTTGCAGTGTTGTGGCACCAGCACCAGTGCCTAAGGCCTAATTTTTCAGCTCCTGTTCAACAGGGGCATGTAATTACAATTCTTGATCTAATATTTCACAGCAGGGCCCTGTGAGGGCTTACAGTGTTGTGGCCACAGCAACACCTAAGGCCCAAATTTCTGCTGAGTATATAGGGCAGGACCCTACTTTCAAACATCTAACTTACAAACGACTCCTACTTGCAAACGGAAGGAGACAACAGGAAGTGAGATGAAATCTACCCCTAGGAAGGGAAATTCTCTCCTGTAAGAGTTAATATGGGAAAACAAGTTCTCCTTTCCACTGATGCTTTCCAATCCTTGTTCCACAAAAAAACCCAAATTTTCAAAAAACATTTTTCATTGGGACAAAAAAGTGAGGTGAAATCTTCTGAAGAGGAGGAAAGACAGCAAAACAAATGTCACAGGGGTGATAACCCTTCCCTATGTTTTCCAAAAAGCTTAGAAAAGATTTTTTGGCTGGAGCTAAACACGTTAAAAATGTTCAAAATTACAAACAGATTCTACTTAACAACAAACCTACAGTCCCTGTCTTGTTTGCACCGCCTGTATACTGCTGTTCAGAGTATATAGGGCCTGGTGGCCCCACACCTTTCCTTATTTTAATTTGGGTGCGGGGTTCCCCTTAATATCCATACAAGACCCAAAGGGACTGGTAATGGACTGGGGGGTACCCATGCCGTTTGTCTCACTGATTTTCATCCATATTGCCATGACCCGACATGACATTAAACCCGCAAGCAGTTTTAAATGAGATTTTTTCCTTTAAAAATGACATTTGGTGCAGGGACTGTTCTAAACATGGGAAACACGCGTCACTTTACAGGCATACTATAGACACCCCCCAGGTACGATATTTAAAGGAATATTTCACTTTTTTTTTTTTACTTTAAGCATCATTAAAATCACTGCTCCCGAAAAAACGGCCGTTTTTAAAAGTTTTTTTTGCATTGATACATGTCCCCTGGGGTAGGACCCGGGTCCCCAAACCCTTTTTAGGACAATACCATGCAAATTAGTCTTTAAAATGAGCACTTTTGATTTCGAACGTTCGAGTCCCATAGACGTCAATGGGGTTCTAACGTTCGTGCGAACTTTCGGTCCGTTCGCGAGTTCTGGTGCGAACCGAACCGGGGGGTGTTCGGCTCATCCCTAACAGCCACGTACTTGTGGGCAATCTGATTTTGGTACACCGACGTCAGATTGTACCAGGCAAATTTCCCTGCCCCAGCTGCTGCACCGCCGAAAGAAGTTTGCTCCCAGCCATCCACATGCCCAACGGTTGAATGCTAGCTTGGCAAAATTGCTAGCACTTCAACTGCTGCCTTTTCAGTTGGTAGACTCTGCCCCCTTCCGTGAGTTTGTGGAATGTGCGATTCCTCAGTGGCAGGTACCCAAACGCCACTTTTTCTCACGGAAGGCAATTCCGGCTCTCTACCAGCATGTGGAAGGCAATGTCCATGCCTCGCTGGACAGGGCGGTCAGCGGTAAGGTGCATATTACCGCTGACTCATGGTCCAGCAGGCATGGACAGGGACGTTACCTAAGTTTCACGGCGCATTGGGTGACTCTGCTGGCAGCTGGGAAGGATGCAGGACAAGGTGCAGTAGTGTTGGAGGTTGTTCCGCCACCACGCCTCCAAAATGCTAATGATTGTGACACACCTCTCTCCTCCACCCCCTCCTCTTCTTCTTCCTCCATGGCCTCTTCCTCGGAACCAGCGGTGCTCCGTAGTCGTTCAAGGGGCTACGCAAGTACGCAGGCCAAAAGATGCCATGCGGTGCTTGAGCTGGTGTGCTTGGGGGACAGGAGCCACACTGGGGCAGAGGTTCTGTCAGCTCTGCAGGGGCAGGTTCAGAGGTGGTTGACGCCACGCCAACTTAAGGCAGGAATGGTGGTTTGCGACAATGGCACCAACCTCCTCTCTGCCCTCCGACAGGGACAAATGACCCATGTGCCCTGTTTGGCTCACGTCCTTAACTTGGTGGTGCAGGTACTTGGTTCTTGGGCAGGTACCCGGGCTTACAGGATGTCCTGAGGCAGGCCAGGAAAGTCTGTGTGCATTTCCGCCGGTCATATAATGCCAGTGCTCAGCTGACGGACCTCCAAAAGGAGTTTAACCTGCCCAAGAACCGCCTAATCTGTGACATGCCCACCAGGTGGAACTCAACGTTGGCCATGCTGCAGCGGCTGCACACGCAGCAGAGGGCCATCAATGAGTACCTGTGCGACTATGGCACCAGGACAGGGTCAGGGGAGCTTGGTTTTTTTTCCCCACGCCAGTGTGCCATGATCAGGGATGCATGCACTGTCCTGTCACCATTTGAGGAGGCCACGAGGATGGTGAGCAGTGACAGTGCATGCATCAGTGACACTGTCCCCCTTGTCCACCTGTTGGAGCACACGCTGCGTGGAATAATGGACAGGGCACTTGAGGCAGAACAGAGGCAGGAAGAGGAGGACTTCCTTAGCTCTTAAGGCCCCCTTTATCCAGACAGTGTTCCTGCGTGCCCGCCGATCACACAGGAAGAGGAGGAGGAGGAAGAGGAGGAGGAGGAGGAGGAAGATTGTGTCAGTATGGAGGTGGAGCCTGGCACTCAGCATCAGCAGCAGTCTTTAAGGGATCAGTCCCAAGAAACACATGGACTTGTACGTGGCTGGGAGGAGGTGGCTGCGGACCATGTCGTCCTTAGTGACCCAGAGGACTCCGGACCGAATGCCTCAGCAAACCTATGCTGCATGGCCTCCCTGATCCTGCAAAGCCTGCGTAAGGATCCTCGTATTCGTGGTATCAAGGAGAAGGAACAATACTGGCTGGCAACCCTCCTTGATCCACATTACAAGGGTAAGGTTGCGGACCTTATCTTGCCATCGCAGAGGGAGCAGAGGATGAAACATCTTCGGGAGGCCTTGCAGAAAGGTCTGTGCAACGCGTTCCCAGAGACTGGGAGGTTACAAACTCCTGTTTCTGGACAACGTGTTGCTGAGGCTTCGGTCAGTCAAAGAAGGAGCGGTGGAGAAGGTGGCCGTCTGACCGATGCGTTCAGACAATTTTTTGGTCCGCAGCCCCAAGGTATGATCGGTTCCAGCAACCATCGCCAGCGTCTGTTTTACATGGTGCAGGAATACCTAGGGGCAAGATCAGACTTGGACACCTTTCCCACCGAAAATCCTCTGGGTTACTGGGTCTTGAGGATGGATCACTGGCCAGAGCTTGCACAGTATGCAATTGAGCTACTGGCCTGTCCTGCATCCAGCGTTCTTTCGGAACGCACATTCAGTGCTGCTGGAGGCGTGGTAACCGATCACAGGGTGCGTCTGTCCACTGACTCGGTCGATCGACTGACCTTCATAAAAATGAATGAGTCTTGGATCATCACCAGCTACCAAGCACCTGATGCTGATGTAACCGAATAATTTTTTTTGAAATCTCAGATCCCTTCAAAGACTGCCTATGCTGATGCTGAGTGACTATCCCTGAGTAATTATCCTCTTCCTCCTCAATCATCACGCTGATAGCTTGTAAGAACATTTTTGGTTCTGGGTGCCACCACCAGTGCCTAAGGCACAATTTTTCAGCCCCTGTTTAACAGGGGCGTGTAATTACGATTTTTGATGTAATACTTTGCAGCAGGGCTCGTTCCTGCATTCCAACTAGAGTGTCTGTGAGGGGTTGCAGTGTTGTGGCACCAGCACCAGTGCCTAAGGCCCAATTTTTCAGCCCTTGTTTAACAGGGGCGTGTAATTACAATTTTTGATGCAATACTTTGCAGCAGGGCTCGTTCCTGCATTCCAACTAGAGTGTCTGTGAGGGGTTGCAGTGTTGTGGCACCAGCACCAGTGCCTAAGGCCTAATTTTTCAGCTCCTGTTCAACAGGGGCATGTAATTACAATTCTTGATCTAATATTTCACAGCAGAGCCCTGTGAGGGCTTACAGTGTTGTGGCCACAGCAACACCTAAGGCCCACATTTCTGCTGAGTATATAGGGCAGGACCCTACTTTCAAACAACTAACTTACAAACGACTCCTACTTGCAAACGGAAGGAGACAACAGGAAGTGAAATCTACCCCTAGGAAGGGAAATTCTCTCCTGTAAGAGTTAATATGGGAAAAACATTTCTCCTTTCCACTGATGCTTTCCAATCCATTGGGACAAAAAGTGAGGTGAAATCTTCTGAAGAGGAGGAAAGACAGCAAAACAAATGTCACAGGGGTGATAACCCTTCCCTATGTTTTCCAAAAAGCTTAAAAAAGATTTTTTGGCTGGAGCTAAACACGTTAAAAATGTACCCGTTCAAAATTACAAAGAGATTCTACTTAACAACAAACCTACAGCCTGTATACTGCTGTTCAGAGTATATAGGGCCTGGTGGCCCCACACCTTTCCTTATTTTAATTTGGGTGCGGGGTTCCCCTTAATATCCATACAAGACCCAAAGGGCCTGGTAATGGACTGGGGGGTACCCATGCCGTTTGTCTCACTGATTTTCATCCATATTGCCAGGACCCGACATTACATTAAACCCGCAAGCAGTTTTAAATGAGATTTTTTCCTTTAAAAATGACATTTGGTGCAGGGACTGTTCTAAACACGGGAAACACGCGTCACTTTACAGGCATACTATAGACACCCCTCAGGTACGATATTTAAAGGAATATTTCACTTTTTTTTTTTTACTTTAAGCATCATTAAAATCACTGCTCCCGAAAAAACGGCCGTTTTTAAAAGTTTTTTTTGCATTGATACATGTCCCCTGGGGTAGGACCCGGGTCCCCAAACCCTTTTTAGGACAATACCATGCAAATTAGCCTTTAAAATGAGCACTTTTGATTTCGAACGTTCGAGTCCCATAGACGTCAATGGGGTTCTAACGTTCGTGCGAACTTTCGGTCCGTTCGCAGGTTCTGGTGCGAACCGAACCGGGGGGTGTTCGGCTCATCCCTACTCTGCACTTTCCAAGAACTCCTTCTCTATAGCCTTCTTGTCACCTTCAATCATGCTCACCTTCAGGTCTCTAGAGCCTCTGCCATACTTTTGATCTCCCTACTCCAATCTGTCCTGCGATCCCCAACTCTGTCCAATTCTTAAAAACTCATTTGTCTAGTCTACTTATGTCAGATGAAAAACTGAACTTTAACTTTCTGTTTCAATGGTTTTTATTGAAAGTTTTCAAGACATTTAAACATTTGAAATTAAACAACATTCCATATCTCTGTATTACTATACAGTGAATGTTTCTAGAAGAGAAAGTTAACATCTTCCAGCCTGCACATCTGTTGCAGCTTATTGCTCTAGATCAGAAGAGAAGAAAAAAAAAAGGGAAAAGGACAGAAAAGAAAAACCACAACAGAATAACATTCCTTTAACCTAGAAGATGGTGATAAGTATCTTTTGGTTTCCCCGTCACTTCAGCTCATACCATATGGGGGGGGGGGCATGATTACATAACCAAGAGGTAGGCATCCTCTTTCCCCTTAATTGAGATCGCAATGTGGTCTAGAGATACAGACCAATAATTCTGCAATTGAGTGGGGTATTATAACCTTCCCTACCATGCTATTCTCATTGCTGAAAGCTTTATAACATCCCTGCCCCTAATGAAAGAGTATGAGTCACGGGGCAGTTTAAGGAAAAAGAGAAGATAAGGAGAAGAATAAGAATAAGAAGAAAAGAGTATCAAAGGAGGAATTGTACTCCTTAATATAAACATGGCCGATCTCTGACAACTCACAAAGGGTCAGACAAGTATGTAATAACGAAGTAAGGGTTTGTTAGGGACTTTAACAAAGCCATGTCCTGGTAAGGTCATGTAATTCCATCCCTGGGGACTTTAAATGAAACCATGGCCTGGTAAGGTCATGCGTTTCCATCCCAATTAATTTCAAGAGGAGGAGAGCAAGTAGTATTGTAGTCTTGTAGTATTGCCGAAAGGCGCTCATTTACCATGATCCATGACAACGTTTGTACCAAGTCAAAAGGGATCATGGGTGTCCTCCAGGACCTGGCTATTGCTATTCTGGCTGCCGTGAAGATAAAAGCTATAAGTTTCCCTGCTTGTTTAGGTGTGACTTCTACTGGGTGTCCCAGAAGTGCTTGCTGTGTTGATTTATTTAAATTCACCTGTGTAAGTGAATAAATAAAGTTATAGCGACGGATCCAGAAGCGCTTTACCTTGCGGCAGGACCACCATATATGTGATACTGTGCCTTCCAAACCGCACCCCCAAAAACAGGAGGAAGAGGCCCCTGGGACATACGCAGCTATTCTCGCTGGTACCATGTACCATCTCAGCAGGACCTTGTAGTTAGCTTCGATCAATGAAGTATTTATGTATGACCTTGATGCACACTGTGACATTTTGGACTATTCAACCAGTTCGAACGTCTCCCCTATGTCTTGTTCCCACTTCATCATATAGAACATTTTTTCTGATTTAGAAGTCAGTATACTATAGATTTTGAAAATATGGCCAGTGTGCTTATCAAAGGATCCGCACAAATACTCCATTGAGGTGGATGTGGTTATATCAGCTGCACATTGTAGGGTTTTCAGAAAATGCACAATTTGCACATAATGAAAAAGTTCTGAATTTGGAAGTTGGCATTTCTCTCGAAGGGTTTCTTTTGATAAAATCCCTCTGTGATCACCGAGGTTGGCAATACGTATCAAACACTTGTTTGTCCACCAAGCAAAGGTATGGGGATTGAGACCTGGGGTGAAATCTGGGTTGCAAACTAGAGGAGCCATGGGAGCATGTTGAATTTTAACTTTCACCATCAACTGATTGCTCACAATTAACAGATTTTGTATCACTTGCCCCTCCTTTTAGATTCCAAGCTCTCATGAGCAGGGCCCTCCTAACCCTCCTTTATTGAATTGTATTGTAACTGTATTGTCTCCTTTATTTTGCGCAGTGCAAACTGTTGTTGCCACATAAATCCTAAATAATATTAATAAAAATAATAATGATAATAATGTACGTCATGTGGACTTACAACAATATAGTAGCTAAGTTTAAATTGAAAAGTGCTATATTTAAAATGCTTTGGAAGACATCTTAAAATATTTAACTGCACTTATAAATCTAAATTTACAAGCAAGAGACTGATAGTAAAATAAAGCACAGCATTTTTTTTCTAGAGGATGATGTTTCAAAGGTGTCACATTAAGGTCATGGTATCTTGTAACTGTCAAACAAGGCTTGTAAAATTACAGCATTTTCTATTTCTAATATTTGAAAAGTGCATGTTTACTTTCCTGGGCTGACCTTTCAAAAATGCAGAAGGGTCTAATTAAAAAGTGATGTTGTAGCTGTACATAACTTAATTGGACTAACTGGATGATTAATCTATTTTATGTGATAAAGCTGATAGTGACCTGCAAGGAAATGTCATTGTTAATAAATCAGATAGTTTACACTTAATTATTAGTTACTATAATTCTATTATAGATAACTACAAACTGGAAGGCACTTCAGTGGAAATAATGAGCCCCCGCTCTACTTAACCTCTTCATAGTGAAACCAGAGGATCATTCTGGGTGGGAAAATAAAATATAATAGATTAAATGTAAACACAGATTAAAAAAAAAGTTTTCTCTGCAGGTATGAAAGTTTGACATCATAATGAATTCAGTTTGCTATCCTTCTGCACAAATTAACTGTAGCTTGACTAATGAAAGCTTTGCTAAGAAAAAATATTTACGTTGCAGATGTCCTAATCAATTACATGAACATTGATTAGATTGCAATGTCATCATCACATTTACAAAAAGTACTTTTGAACATTACTTCAGGCCAACAGCAAACTGTTTTATACAGAAATAATATATTACTAATTACTAGAAGAAGAATATATATATTTACCCCAATCAGCCATAACTTTATGACCACTGACTGGTTAAGTGAATAACATTGATTATCTTGTTACAATGGCATCTGAAAGTCCGTGGGAAATATTAAGCTGCAAGCAAACATATTGTCCCTTGAAGTGGTTGTAAACCTTCGTTTTTTCTTTTTTTTTAAATAACAAACATATCATACTTCCCTCCACTGTGCAGTTCTTTTTACACAGTGTGGCCCCGATCAACATCTTCTGGGGTCCCCCGGCGGCGCTCACGACTCTTCCCCGCATTGGTAAACCGCGCTTTCCTTGGGTTTAACTTGCATAGACACAGAATGCCGAACTCTGCCCCGTCCCCTGCATAATTGAATTTGATGAACAGCAGCGGGACCCAATGGCTGTGCTGCTATCAATCTATCCAATCAAGAGCCGAGAACCCCGGGCAGAGAGGTCCAGCGCATCTCCGCCGAGGGAACGAAGGGCTCAGGTGAGTAAATAGGGGGGGGGGCTGCTATCCGGTCACTGTTAGAAGTTTTTCACCATAATGCATAGGATGCATTAAGGTAAAAAAGCACAAGGGTTTACTACATAAAATGGGCATCACAGTTTGTTGTGTATGGAGATTAGGGATGAGCCGAACACCCCCCGGTTCGGTTTGCACCGGACCGAAAATTTGCACGAATGTTAGAACCCCATTGATGTCTATGGGACTCCAACGTTCAAAATCAATAGTGCTAATTTTAAAGGCTAATTTGCATGGTATTGTCCTAAAAAGGGTTTGGGGACCCGGGTCCTGTCCCAGGGGACATATATTAATGCAAAAAAAAGTTTTAAAAACGGCCGTTTTATCGATAGCAGTGATTTTAATGATGCTTAAAGTAAAAAAAAGTGAAATATTCCTTTAACTATCGTACCTGGGGGGTGTCTATAGTATGCCTGTAAAGTGGCGCGTGTTTCCCGTGCTTAGAACAGTCCCTGCACAAAATGACATTTTTAAAGGAATAAAAGTCATTTAAAACTGCTTGCGGCTTTAATGTAATGTCGGGTCCTGGCAATATGGATGAAAATCAGTGAGACAAACGGCATGGGTACCCCCCAGTCCATTACCAGGCCCTTTGGGTCTTGTATGGATATTAAGGGGAACCCCGCACCCAAATTAAAAAAAGGAAAGGCGTGGGGCCACCAGGCCCTATATACTCTGAACAGCAGTATATAGGCGGTGCAAACAAGACAGGGACTGTAGGTTTGTTGTTAAGTAGAATCTGTTTGTAATTTTGAACTGGTACATTTTTAACATGTTTAGCTCCAGCCAAAAAAACTATTTTAAGCTTTTTGGAAACCATAGGGAAGGGTTATCACCCCTGTGACATTTGTTGTGCAGTCTGTGCTCCTCTTCAGAAGATTTCACCTCACTTTCTGTCCCAATGACAAATGTTTTTAGAAAATTTGGGGTTTTTAGTGAAACAAGGATTGGTGATGAAGCATCAGTGGAAAGGAGAAATGTTTTTTCCCATATTTGGGCGGCACAGTGGTGTAGTGGTAGCACTCTCGCCTAGCAGTAAGAAGGGTCACTGGTTCGAATCCCAACCACGACACTACCTGCTTGGAGTTTGCATGTTCTCCCTGTGCCTGCGTGGGTTTCCTCCGGGTACTCCGGTTTCCTCCCACACTCCAAAGACATGCTGGTAGGTTAATTGGATCCTATCTAAATTGTCCCTAGTATATGTATGAATGTGAATTAGGGACCTTAGATTGTAAGCTCCTTGAGGGTAGGGACTGATGTGAATGTACAATGTATATATATGTAAAGCGCTGCGTAAATTGATGGCGCTATATAAGTACCTGAAATAAATAAATATTAACTCTTACAGGAGAGAATTTCCCTTCCTAGGGGTAGATTTCATCTCACTTCCTACTGTTTGTAAGTTGGATGTTTGAAAGTAGGGGCCTGCCCTATATACTCTGCAGAAATTTGGGGCTTAGGTGTTGGTGTTGCCACAACACTGTAAGCCCTCACAGGGCCCTGCTGTGAAATATTAGATCAAGAATTGTAATTACATGCCCCTGTTGAACAGGGGCAGAAAAATTGGGCCTTTGGTGGTGGTGCTGGTGCCACAACACTGTAAGTCCTCACAGTTACTCTTGTTGGGCGCTGGAACAGGCCCTGCTGTGAAGTATTAGATCAAGAATTGTAATTACATGTCCCTGTTGAACAGGGGCAGAAAAATTGGGCCTTAGGCACTGGTGCTGGTGCCACAACACTGCAACCCCTCACAGATACTCTAGTTGGAGTGCAGGAACGAGCCCTGCTGCGAAGTATTGCATCAAAAATTGTAATTACACGCCCCTGTTAAACAGGGGCTGAAAAATTGGGCCTTAGACACTGGTGGCAGTGCCCAGAACCAAAAATGTTTTTACAAGCTATCAGCATGATCATTGAGGAGGAAGAGGATAATCACTCAGCATAACAGGATAGTCACTAAGCATCAGCATAGGCAGTCTTGAAGGGATCTGACATTTCAAAAAAAATTATTCGGTTACATCAGCATCAGGTGCTTGGTAGCTGGTGGTGATCCAAGACTGATTCATTTTTATGAAGGTCAGTCGATCGACCGAGTCGGTGGACAGACGCACCCTGTGATCAGTTACAAAGCCTCCAACAGCACTGAATGTGTGTTTTGAAAGAACGCTGGATGCAGGACAGGCCAGTAGCTCAATTGCATACTGTGCAAGCTCTGGCCAGTGATCCATCCTCAAGACTCAGTAACCCAGAGGATTTTCGGTGGGAAAGGTATCCAAGTCAGATCTTGCCCCTAGGTGTTCCTGCACCATGTAAAACAGACGCTGGTGATGGTTGCTGGAACCGATCATACCTTGGGGCTGCGTACTAAAAAAATTGTCTGAACGCATCGGTCAGATGGCCACCTTCTCCACCGCTCCTTCTTTGACTGACCGAAGCCTAAGCAACACGCTGTCCAGGAACAGGAGTTTGTAACCTCCCAGTCTCTGGGAACACGTTGCACAGACCTTTCTGCAAGGCCTCCCGAAGATGTTTCATCCTCTGCTCCCTTTGCGACGGCAAGATAAGGTCCACAACCTTACCCTTGTAACGTGGATCAAGAAGGGTTTCCAGTCAGTATTGATCCCTCTCCTTGATACCACGAATACGAGGATCCTTCCGCAGGCTTTGCAGGATCATGGAGGCCATGCAGCGTAGGTTTGCTGAGGCATTCGGTCCAGAGTCTTCTGGGTCACTAAGGACGACATGATCCGCAGCCACCTCCTCCCAGCCACATACAAGTCCATGGGTTTCTTGGGACTGTAAGTGATCCCTTAAAGACTGCTGCTGATGCTCCTCCTCCTCCTCCTCTTCCTGTGTGATTGGCGGGCACGCAGGAACACTGTCTGGATAAAGGGGGCCTTGAGAGCTAAGGAAGTCCTCCTCTTCCTGCCTCTGTTCTGCCTCAAGTGCCCTGTCCATTATTCCATGCAGCGTGTGCTCCAACAGGTGGACAAGGGGGACAGTGTCACCGATGCATGCACTATCACTGCTCACCATCCTCTTGGCCTCCTCAAATGGTGACAGGACAGTGCATACATCCCTGATCATGGCCCACTGGCTTGGGAAAAAAAAAAACAAGCTCCCCTGACCCTGTCCTGGTGCCATAGTCACACAGGTACTCATTGATGGCCCTCTGCTGCGTGTGCAGCTGCTGCAGCATGGCCAACGTTTAGTTCCACCTGGTGGGCATGTCACAGATTAGGCAGTTCTTGGGCAGGTTAAATTCCTTTTGGAGGTCTGCCAGCCGAGCACTGGCATTATATGACCAGCGGAAATGCACACAGACTTTCCTGGCCTGCCTCAATACATCCTGTAAGCCCGGGTACCTGCCCAAGAACCGCTGCACCACCAAGTTAAAGACATGAGCCAAACAGGCACATGGGTCATTTGTCCCTGTTGGAGGGCGGAGAGGAGGTTGGTGCCTTGTCGCAAACCACCATTCCTGCCTTAAGTTGGCGTGGCCTCAACCACCTCTGAACCTGCCCCTGCAAAGCTGACAGAATCTCTGCCCCAGTGTGGCTCTTGTCCCCCAAGCACACCAGCTCAAGCACCGCATGGCATCTTTTGGCCTGCGTACTTGCATAGCCCCTTGAATGCCTACGGAGCACTGCTGGTTCCGAGGACAAAGCACAGGAGGAGGCAATGGAGGAAGAAGAAGAGGAGGGGGTGGAGGAGAGAGGTGTGTCAGAATCACCAGTAGTGGCATTTTGGAGGCGTGGTGGCGGAAAAACCTCCAACACTACTGCACCTTGTCCTGCATCCTTCCCAGCTGCCAGCAGAGTCACCCAATGCGCCGTGAAACTTAGGTAATGTTCCTGTCTATGCCTGCTGGAACATGAGTGAGCGGTAATATGCACCTTACCACTGACCACCATGGCCAGTGTGGCCAAAACATTGCCTTCCACATGCCGGTAGAGAGCTGGAATCACCTTCCGTGAGAAAAAGTGGCGTTTGGGAACCTGCCACCGAGGAACCGCACATTCCACAAACTCACGGAAGGGGGCAGTCTACCAACTGAAAAGGTAGCAGTTGAAGTGCTAGCAATTTTGCCAAGCTAGCATTCAACCGCTGGGCATGTGGTTGGCTAGGAGCGAACTTCTTTCTGTGGTGCAGCAGCTGGGGCAGGGAAATTTGCCTGGTACAGTCTGACGTCGGTGTACCGATAGCAGATTGCCCGCAAGTACTTGGCTGTGACACACCTAATTTTACACCTTCATTCCTCTCAGTGCAGGTCTCAGAGAGGACTGAAGGTATAGTGGGGTTGGAGATCCCAGCTGATGAGGAGCAAGGAGAGGTCCTCTTTGTTCTTTGGTGTGGGTCTTTTAGGTACGCTTGCCAACGAACTGCATGGCAGGTCAACATATATCTGGTTAAGCATGTGGTGCCCAAGCGGGAGATGTTTTGGCCATGCGAGATACGCTTGAGACATATGTTGCAAATAGCAGCGGTGCGATCTGATGCACTCGTCTCAAAAAAGGCCCACACCAAATAACTTTTGGAATAACGCGCAGAGACAGCAGCGCCCTGCACATGCGGAGCTCTGCGGGGTGATGCAGTCAGTGTGCTGCCCTTAGGCTGGGCCCTGGAGGGCATCCTGCCTCGTTGGTGATGTGCCTCCTCCTCCTTCTCCTCTCTCCTATCAGGCACCCACGTTGAGTCAGTGACCTCATCATCCCCTCCCTCCTCATCACTGGAGCAAACCTGGCAGTATGCTGCAGCAGGGGGAACATGACTGCCAGATTGCTGTCCTTCTTGGGCACCCCCTCTGTCCTGGCTAACGTTACTGCCTTCATCTAGCTCAGTACCATCATCAGAGCCTTCAAAACGCTGGGCATCTTCCTGGAGCATGTACCCAACACTGTGGTCAAACAGTTTGAGGGACTCCTCAGAAGGACATGGTGGGGCTAGGGAAGGAGTCACTGATGCCATTGAGGGAAGAGGCCGCATTGGCAGCTGCTTTGCCAAAGTACCCTGAGCCTGGGTGAGAGAGGATGAGGAGGATGAGGACGGCTTGGTCATCCTCTCGACCAAGTCCTCCGCATGTTGCGGCTCAACACGGCCAGCTGACAAAAAAAGGCCAAGCGTGTCCCACGGCCACGTGCTGATGAGGATGCACCGTGTCCACAACCAGCACTGTTGCCTCTAGACACAGAGCCTGCTTGCCCTCTTTTATTGGCTTGTGACTGTCTGCCTCTCCTTGTTGGCCTTCCAGACATACGAATGGCCTGCAGTGAGCGGTATATATACCGATTATAATGCAGCTAGCAGAATCAACTGCCTGCCTGTAGTATTATTAGTATGATAACACCTGCACTTGTCTTCAGGTAGCTATACTGTAGGTGCAACTGTGCAGGGTACACAGTACAGTAACTGTAAATATGTCAAGAGCCTACACAAGCACCTGGCTGCAGGTAGCTATACTGTAGGTGAGACTGTGCTAGGTACACAGTACAGTAACTGGAAATACTTCAAAGAGCCTACACAAGCACCTGGCTGCAGGTAGCTATACTGTAGGTGAGACTGTGCGGGGTACACAGTACAGTAACTGGAAATACTTCAAAGAGCCTACACAAGCACCTGGCTGCAGGTAGCTATACTGTAGGTGAGACTGTGCGGGGTACACAGTACTGTAATTGGAAATACTTCAAAGAGCCTACACAAGCACCTGGCTGCAGGTAGCTTTACTGTAGGTGAGACTGTGCAGGGTACACAGTACAGTAACTGGAAATACTTCAAAGAGCCTACAAAAGCACCTGGCTGCAGGTAGCTATACTGTAGGTGAGACTGTGCGGGGTACACAGTACAGTAACTGGAAATACGTCAAGAGCCTACACAAGCACCTGGCTGCAGGTAGTTATACTGTAGGTGAGACTGTGCAGGGTACACAGTACAGTAACTAGAAATACTTCAAAGAGCCTACACAAGCACCTGGCTGCAGGTAGCTATACTGTAGGTGAGACTGTGCGGGGTACACAGTACAGTAACTGGAAATACGTCAAGAGCCTACACAAGCACCTGGCTGCAGGTAGCTATACTGTACGTGAGACTGTACACAGTACAGTAACTGGAAATACGTCAAGAGCCTACACAAGCATCTGGCTGCAGGTAGCTATACTGTAGGTGCAACTGTGTGGGGTACACAGTACAGTAACTGGGAATACTTCAAAGAGCCTACACAAGCACCTGGCTGCAGGTAGCTATACTGTAGGTGAGACTGTGCAGGGTACACAGTACAGTAACTGGAAATACTTCAAAGAGCCTACACAAGCACCTGGCTGCAGGTAGCTATACTGTAGGTGAGACTGTGCAGAGTACACAATACAGTAGCTGGAAATACTTTAAAGAGCCTACACAAGCACCTGGCTGCAAGTAGCTATACTGTAGGTGAGACTCTGCAGGGTACACAGTACATTAACTGGAAATACTGTAAAAACACCTGCCTGCCTGTCAGTATATTAGGAAGATAAGAACAGGATCTAGCTAAACTGAATACAGTATATATATATATATATATATATATATATATAACACCTGGGATGCATGTATATACACAATACACTGTAACTGCAGCTAACTGACTCGACCTCCCTACTCTATCTAACTTAAATCAAATGACACTGTCTCTCTGTCTCAACGCCGAAACACACTACACAGGGCCGACGTGTAGGCGGCCTTATATAGTGTGGGGCGTGTACTAAACCCCCTGAGCCATAATTGGCCAAAGCCTCCTAGGCTTTGGCCAATTACGAATCTCTGTACAGACTGTGCTGTGATTGGCCAAGCATGCGGGTCATAGTGCATGCTTGGTCAATCATCAGCCAGCAATGCACTGCGATGCCGCAATGAATTATGGGCAGTGATGCGCCACTCGAATTTGGTGCAAACGGACCATATCGTTAGTAATTCGGCGAACGACCGAACACACTGTGTTGGAGACAACATGGGTTCGACTCGAACACGAAGCTCATCCCTAATGGAGATGCACAGCCGCATTCTGGTCAGGGTGCCCATGTTGACCCGTATCCACAGCCAAAGCACCTACAGTAGGCACATGAGCATCAGAACTGGACCACGTAGCAATGGAGGTTGTGGCTTGATCTGATTAATCATGTGTTATTCTATTCTACTTGTATTCTACCATATGGATGGCCAGGTGCATTACCTGGGGAAGTGATGGCACCGGAATGTAGTATGGGAAGAAGGCAAGCTGACTGAATCAGTGTGATGCTTTGGCAGTGTTCTGCTGGGAAACCTTGGGTCCTGTCATTCATGTGAATGTTACTTGACATATACTACCTATTTAAACATTGTTGCTGACCAAGTAAACCCTTCATGGAAATGGTATTCCATGATAGGAGTGGGCTCCTTCAGCAGGACAGTGCACCCTGCCACACTGTAAAAATGGTTCATAAATAGTTTGGAGAAACCAACAACAAGTTTGAGGTGTTGACTTGGACTCCAAACTCTAGATCTCCAGAATCCAATCGAGCATCTGTGGAATGTGCTGGAAAAACAAGTGAGGCTCCACCTCACAAAGTACAGGACTTAAAGGATCTGCTACTGACAGCTTTGTGCCATATACCACAGCATACCCTCATAGGCCTGGTGGTGTCCATGCCGCAACGGGTCAGGGCTGTTTTGGAAGCAAAATGGGGTCCTGCTAAATACTAGGTAGGTGGTAATTACCGCAGGATTTCCCACAGAAAATACAGTTAAAGCTTTAAATAAATAGATGGTTTCCCACTAGACGTCCTCCGATGGTGTTAGAACAAGGGCAACAGAGAGTGTCTCATATGCAGGCCGTGGTAGATCCACAGATACCAAAAGTGCTTATTTAGACACCCAATACTGACAGTTCCAATGGTCTATGATACAGAATCACCAAATGCACTGAGCGGATTTTACTGAGTGGATTTCACTTCTGACCCTTAGCATTAACCATTACATGTTAATACAGTTAGGCTGTTAACTCACTGGTCTAAGCATTGGTGTGGATGAGACCCTGGGGGTATTTTAATAACAACTTGGTCAGTTTTAACTCTTGCTGTGTCACCAACCTTTTTTGCACATGACTTTTGTATAGTGATTGTTAATAAAGATATCTGAGGAGAGATCGTGGTTTGTTCCCTGCATAGAACAATAGTGGGTTTTCCCAACTTTTTTTACAGCTACCACACCAAAGACACCTAGAAAAAGGGTGAGTTAATTGATTGAATTTTAAAGGGGTGCAGGGGTGCTTCAGTTGGGGTGGGAGGCAAATGGAATCATTGTGTGCATGCCACCGTAAACTGAAATACATGCTGAAATAATGCCTAGTGAACTATTGAATTTGTAGCGTTACTTTCATTATTCTAGATATTGTCCAGAGTGTACAACTGAGCAAGTTAATGTCAATTTTCATGTACTGGTCAAGTGACCTGTATAACATGAATTGTTGGTGTCAAAATCCCAGCTTATATCAAGTTGGAAATGCTAAAGGTGACAGATCACAAACAACACATTTCTGCACACTATACACATTCAAACCAAAGTCCAACTTTATGTTAAAGAAATGAGTTTTTATATAAAAAAAGATGTCATTTGAGCTTTGATTATGATACATTGCCCAATTCTTGACCACTAACATACAGTTTTTTCGTAAGAGCTGTAGCTTTTAGGTTTGGCAATGGAAGGAAATGTATAGTCATATCAATAGTTTTTAGTATCTATATGTAAAGAGATCAGCTTAAAATAAATAATTATATGGCTGTATACAGTACCTGTATGTCATATTAGAATACACAATAGCTATTCCTTTTTGCTGCTTTTCATGATGTTAGTCTATGAGTGATCCAACTCACCTAAATCAATGCACTGCCTATGTGGCTGTTATTTTATGTCAACAGTTGTAAAGCAATTACAGTATCTACCTGATATCTACCCTGCTTGTAGCGAGGGTTTAAACATGTATTAGGTGATTGGATCTCCTGGTACACAGACAGATTTGAACTATGGTGTTGTAGCCTTTAGCAAATAGTTTTTCATTTGTATTTAACACTTGCCAAAGTTGAAAGTATATGGTTATTCAGAAATTAGTTTCAAAATATTAAGCTTTATCTCTAACCTATCAATTTAAGATAACAACATATGTTCACTATTCTGTATATGTCTGCTTATTTCCAGCACTGTAAGACAGTAATAGGGAGGGCATGGTTATCTTTGCTTATCTATTCAAAGATGATCAGAAAACTGGACAAAACTTTTTGAATGCAGAATCAACTGTGGTTGGGCCTTTACTATGACAATAAAATTATGTTTGCACTGTACATGGTGAGATTAACATACAGATTATAGGCAGGGGTTGCCTACATGGGGAATGTTTTCTGTTAGCAAGTGAGACAGGCTGCCCAGGCCCAAAAGAGGTCAAATCCTGTTTCTGTAGTTTCCCAGTCTTTTCTGAGCTTTACCCCATTCTCTGTGCTGATAATAAAAGAGGAAAGGGCTCTGCAAACAGAGAGCTGCAAGACAGACACTGAAAAGACATGCTGTCTGCTGTGCTTTGCAGTCCGCTGAAGGAACCGGGGTTTTCGGAAGACATCTAGCCATGGACAGATTTCATTATGAACACTCCCCTTACTGAGGTATGCCTGGGCCACTATAATACTATAGTTGGAGCCAGGGGAAAGATGTTGTTCATTAACCATTATGAGAATGGTCTAAAGTCATTCAAAGGGGTGCATGTTGATTCTGGCGTATCAAAAGAATTTGGATCTTTAAAGCACAGAGGGGTATGACGTAACAACTCTACCAAAAGTTAACTCAGCAAGATAAGGAGGAAGAGTGTAATTGCTATGGGTAACAAAGTGAAGCAAGCAACTAATCGTTAGAAGTTGTCCCTGGAAAGGTGACAGGCCCTGCAGTAGCAAGAGGGTTGTTATCTGGCTCCCTCCCTAACTGTCAGTTTCCAGTAACAACCAGAGCTGAACCCGCATAATGGAGATCTATGGCCTGGTCACGAGGTATGGGAAGGAAGTAGTTAATGAGCATGTATGAGGTCCATGCTAGGTACTCTGCAGGACCCCATTCTGTTACTGGGAGTGAAGTAACAGAGGTATGCTGGACTGGTGGAGTGGTCACAGGTTCAGCTTGTCCCTCCTAATGCAGCATACAAGTTAAAAAGTGTAGTGACATGGGACAAGTCGCTTTTCAGAGGGACTCTGCACTTTATTACTACAAACAGTGAAGGCTCATCACTAAGTTGGAAAACTGCCTTAATGTTAGATTTTTCGTATGGCCACACACACAGTCCCTGCATAGTCCCGAGGTTTAATGAGCACACTCCACGTGAAAGGAACCCCCTATGTGCGCAAGTGCAGATGACACTGCCCACATGATCCATCTGATTTCCATTATTTTTGGTTCCTAGACACTTCTCCTCTAGGGCGGCCATAGGTTGTTGTAGTCGATTTAGTCCTGACTTTGTGGTGTAGATGTGTCACAGAACAAGAACAAAATGCTCTGCCATGACATCTGTCTCACATTTTAGTGGTTTTATTGTACTGTACTGTATATGAGCATAAATATTATTTAATACTTCAACAGAGTGAAAATAACATGTTATACTGTAGAACGTAGGTTGTTTACATATGGGTATGAATGTTTTTTCTCTGTTATGTGCCATTATAAATTGAATTAATTTTGGATAATGTTTTATCAGTATAACATCCCTTCCCATTCTCCATTTATTACAAATTGTGTTTGAACGTTTTCCTTGGAAACAAGACATGTTTTGCCCCTAGAAATATTTCTTTATTCTTTTTAGTAGCACTAACATTTTCTTTTCATTTTCGTATACTTTAAGATCACCCAAAGGCTCCTGAACATTTTCATATTGTATTGTAGTAATGGTTGCTAGAGGACAGTGCTTTATCATATCTGCCAATGCACTACTATAAATGAATACAGGGTCATTGGTATTTATGGCCTACTAGATGCTTGCATTGCTATAGAAATTTTGTCATAGAAAGTGGATGGAAATTAAATATTAATATAGTCTCAGCATTAGTGGTTTGAATATAGCTGTTCTTGTGTTCATTTAATTTGGCTTTACACATTGATGCATTGATGTATGTGTGTACATTAATGTACTTACTTAAAATGGGTCACAACCAGCTGCATTCTGAAAAATGTAAAGCCATAAATACAGATAAAGCTCTGTTGGTCCTCTCTAAAAGCTTTGTTGGAAACAGTCACTAGGCTAATCCTAAAATACTAAAACCCTAGTTATTTCTGGTAGCATACCACAATGCACATTAATGCATTGTCACGCTTTGCGTTGCTCTACAACACACGTTCATGAACTAATTGCATTGAGGTGCCATTCAGAATGGGTGGCACCGCATTGTACTTACTCATGTAACATGTATTGCCGTGTGTTACCACATCACAATGGTGTGTAGCAGGAAGAACGGACATGCACAGATCATAGGTTTCTCTGCTTTCAGAAGTAAAGTCAACCATGTGGGAAACTGAGCTAGTTTACCAACTGCACAATGTGGAGGGATGTTCTTTCCAGTTTTAGGCTGGAAGTATGTTAGTAATGTCCTGCTCTGCTGGTCTTATTTCAGATGAGGCGAGAACTACCACCTTGCATGGCAACATTCTCTGCTACAGCCTAATAAACCACATTAATAGAAAGAGGAGAAATGCAGTCCCAAAGAGGGAAGGAGAATAGAGTATCATTCAGACCAAGGAGTAATGGGTGTATGTAGTTTTATAAGCATTAAGAGCCTTCCTCCTCCTCTACATGAAATACAAAAAGGGATACAGGCTTGATAAATTCTTCGTACTTTGGCATGGTTGCCTCATTCATCCAGCACCAAGGTGCCTTACTGAAATGTTTGTTTAGCATACCTCTCTACAAGTTTTTTTTGGATGTATTTCTACTTGTGATGTCTGTTACCCTTTATGCTGAAAACTTATAAATAAAGAACGAAAAAAGCATTAAAAGATAGTAGTCAAGTACTGATGTTATATTAACTATAATAATCTAAAAGCCATATT
The DNA here is from genome assembly GCF_042186555.1 of Aquarana catesbeiana. Lineage (NCBI taxonomy): Eukaryota > Metazoa > Chordata > Amphibia > Anura > Ranidae > Aquarana > Aquarana catesbeiana. The sequence continues at coordinate 365,433,762 of NC_133324.1, read as the reverse complement.
TGTAAATATACTGGAAACTAAATTGCATACCCGGCATCCTATTGCTTTGTTTAGACGGGAGTTGTCACCCTTACTGCATGCAGAAGGCATTTGTTTTGGCATCTGCATCTGCCCAGCTGCGTGCAAGCAGCCTATGGAAGTGGAGCAACGTGTCAAAATTTGACAAACATGCAGGAGTGGTGCATTGCCCTCAACACAGACATTATACATTTGAGGCTGTGCACTCACTCCTGCACACCTGCTTCCACCTCCATAGGATGCCTGTAAATAGCTAGAGGCAGATTTGAAGGCAAAACCAATGCCTCCTGTATGCAGTAAGGGTGAAAACGCCCATCTGAATAAGGCAGAAAGATGTAGGGTATGCCATTTAAATTTACCAGCATCCATCTGAACAAGGCCTACTTCTTATAAAGTCAGTTTTATGGGAATGGCAACATTTTATACCTAAGGTTTTGAACTCTAAAAATGGCAATAAGGAAACTAGTGTAGCCACCCTATATTTTAGTGGGTGTCTAAATGCATCTTTCCTGGGTAGTAACAAACCTGTGAAAATTGCTAGATGCTCATTTGGTTTCTCCCTTATGGTTCAGAATAACTGGAGTACCCTATTGTTGCCACTAGGTGTCTCTGACACCTAGGGCTATAGTTTTGGGGCTTAGCAAGTCTTTTGCTATTAAACCTTTATGTCCCATCTGGCTTCCACTAGTAGTGTTTCTACAGTGGTGCATGCTGGGAAATGTTATAAAAGCTTACAAAGAGCTTTGGTGAGCCCTCTTCCCCAGGCCTTGGCCTGGGGAGGACATGTTCAAAGTCTGTGCTGTGGAGGCCTGATCCATATGGGCTAAACACAGGTTTGGCTGAGAGGCCCTGTCTGGCAAAGGTGGGTGCAGGTTGGTACAGGAGAGCCTGTAATGGAGTCTGGAAGCCTTATTTCTACTGGAGACTTAAAGCGGGGGTCCACCCATCTATCGTTTTTTTTTTTTGGATTTCATTCACAAACTTTTCTTCTCATGATTATCTACTCACATGTTCTGTGTAATAAGTCCGCCTGTGTCTGATTTCGTTGTAAAGAATAACTTATAAAATTCACTGAAGGCGGTTTCCATCTTCATTGTGGGCATTTGAATCCCACAAGCATGTATTTCCTGGATGCAGTGAATGCTGTGCTCCCAGCATTCACCGAGATGTTGTGATGACGCTGTTGCACAATGCATGCTGGGAAGCCTGAGACTAGCTCCCAGGGGACTGTGGGAGGTCTGGGAGAGGCTAGAAACACGCCTACTCCCATGGGAGGAAAACCAGGAAGTGCTAAGAAGATTAGAAAAAAAAGGTAATTATGGCGATTTAAATTTTTTTACACAGCATGTCAGCATCTAGGCAAGGAAGAGAATGCATAGAGATAATGTTCAAAATTTGGGTGGAACCCCGCTTTAAGCCTAATCCTCTCTCCCTGTGAGCCGGAGCAATAAAACTTAAAAAATCCCAAAGACCCCTTCATTGTCATGTAACACTCTCTATTGTAGCCATGGATCCACCCTGAGGTAATGCTAACCTTCTTCCTGCTGAAAGTGAGTTCACTCTTCTTCCCCATGCACTAGATTTTTCCTTATTGCTGCACTATGGTAAAGTAGGGAACCATTATCCTCTTGGTGATAATGGAAACCTTCCTATAACCTGGAGGAAAGCTATGAGTTTTGTTTTGCTAACTCTTGACTGATGGAAGGAGGAAGCACTAGAGGTGGGCTCCAAAGCCACTTATAAGGAAGACACTGAGAAAGTGATAAAGCAATCAGTGAACTATTCACCCTGAGCAAGGCATTCTGTAGCAATGGAAATAGTCTTTCCTTTGACCTCAAATGATGGGCACTCATCAACCTTAAAGTGACGGTATCACAATGATATTTTAAGGATATGGGCACACTGGTAATTAGCCACCTATACATAGCCAAGATGCTATGCCAGAATTGTGTGTTTGTGAGTTGCAACATCTATATTCAATTGGTTTGAGTCTTTCTTGGTCATGCAGTACATCGTAACTACAAGTTTTCTCTATATCTGGAATAAATAAATACATACATTTGATCTAAGGCTAATGAGATTGTTTTGACTGTCAATGCAGATCAACTTTGCAACCATAAAATATCTACAATAGATTAGATCATTATCTATTGCAGATAAATAAGGGTTGCAAAGTTGGGCTCCAATGCTACTTATAGGAATGATTCTGAGAAAGTGATAAAGTAATGAATGAAATTGAAAATTGAAAAAAAAAATATATATATAAACATTATGAAGAAATTAAAATGAAGTTATAACCCCTAAGGTAATAGACTACAAGTTCCTGCTGGCCTCTTCACGTTAAAGGGCATGTCCACTTTTGCAGTCAAATTGGGATAATACCTACTATATATTCATACATGTACCCATTCACAAAGCAAAACTTAAAAAAAAAAAAATTAACATTGCATCTTATATAAATGTATCAATGGTGCACTGTCTCAAATACCTCACAGTGAATACAAACATTACAATTAGATCACAGCTATATACTCCTCATCCAACTCCTCCACATGCAAAAGAAAAGGGTTCTTGTGCAAAATAATTATACTTAAAGTGCTTGTGTGTCACGTGCTCTTAAAGAGAAGAATGGACACTTACCAGACCCATAGATCCTGCATAGGTGATCATAAGCGCATAGCGAAAATCTCAACTGGAAGACAGCAACTTGTTACAGACCAATCTTTAAGACTCTAGGTGAATCCAGGCTCTCGACTCTCAGAGTATTTTATAATAAAAACAATGGAGAAGACTCATAGTGTATTAACATTTAAAACCAATGTTTAATATGATAATTTATTAGATTTAATATTTGGGCTGTGAGAAATGATGTCCCACAAGTGTGCATAAACTGTCTTCTTTATGTTCTTTGATGGTATGTCTGTGCAAATTCATCCTCGCTTGCAACTTCTGTCCTGTTTCACCAACATAAGATCCTTTGCTGCACCTTATGCATTGGATGAGCTACACAACATTACTGGAGGTACAGCTGTAAGATCCCATGATATTGAAGGTCCCATTTGTGTGTGTAACACTTTTGGATAGATTGATCTGGTTGCATAGTTTGCAGCGTTTTTTATTGCAGGGTTTGCTTCCATTATTTGTGACTTTGTAATCAGAGTGAAGTTTCCTGCTGATTAGTTTGTGTCTGAGGTTGGGTGGTTGTCTGAAAGCCAATAATGGGGGTTGTTGGAATAAATCCTTTTAGAGTTTCATCCTCTGTTATAATGGGTTGTAAATCTTTGATTATCTTTTTGATTCCTTCTAGTGCTGGGTTGTATGTGGTGACTAGAGGTACTCTGTTATTTGTTTTTTTCTCTGTGTATTGGAGGAGATTTTCTCTTCGGGTTTTCAAGGCTGTGTTTATGCTGTTGTTGATGTTTTTTTCTTTGTAAACTTTCTTATGGAATGAGTCTGCCAGTGTTCTGAGATGTTTATCTCTGTCTTCTGGGTCTGAACAAATTCAGTGGTATCTGATGGCCTGGCTGTGCATGATGGCCCGTTTAGTGTGTTGGGGGTGAAAACTGGAACTATGAAGATAGCTGCATCGGTCAGTCGGTTTTCTGTATATCAACGTGTGAAGCTTGTCATCCCTGATGTATACTGTAGTGTCCAGGAAGTTGACATGTGTTTTCGAATAGTCCATTTTGAGTTTGATAGATGGGTGAAAAGTGTTGATCAATGAGAAGAATTGGTTTAGATTTTCTTCACCTTCAGTCCATATCATGAATATATCATCAATATAGCGATAATATCTGTATGGCTTTTGTTGTATGCTGTTCAGGAATTTGTCCTCCAGGTCAGCCATAAATAAGTTTGCATATTGGTGTGCCATTTTGCTTCCCATAGCAGTACACATACACTGGAGATAGATGTCATTATTGAAAGTGAAGTAGTTGTGTGTAAGAATGAATTCAATGAGCTGTGTCACATCCTCAGCTGTGTATTTGTGGTTTGGTGAGGATGATAAGAATCTGTGACAAGCTTCACACGTCGATATACAGAAAACCGACTGATCGATGCAGCTATCTTCATAGTTCCAGTTTTGACCCCCAACACACTAAACGGGCCATCATACACAGCCAGGCCATCAGATACCACCGAATTTGTTCAGACCCCGAAGACAGAGATAAACATCTCAGAACACTGGCAGACTCCTTCCATAAGAAAGGTTACAAAGAAAAAAACATCAACAACAGCATAAACACAGCCTTGAAAACCCGGAGAGAAAATCTCCTCCAATATACAGAGAAAAAAACAAATAACCGAGTACCTCTAGTCACCACATACAACCCAGCACTAGAAGGGATCAAAAAGATAATCAAAGATTTACAACCCATTATAACAGAGGATGAAACTCTAAAAGGAATATTCCAACAACCCCCATTATTGGCTTTCAGACAACCACCCAACCTCAGACACAAACTAATCAGCAGGAAACTTCACTCTGATTACGAAGTCACAAATAATGGAAGCAAACCCTGCAATAAAAAACGCTGCAAACTATGCAACCAGATCAACCTATCTAAAAGTGTTACACACACAAATGGGACCTTCAATATCATGGGATTTTACAGCTGTACCTCCAGTAATGTTGTGTACCTCATCCAATGCAAAAGGTGCAGCAAAGGATCTTTGCTTAAAAATTTGTGAATCAGTACTGCTTGGATCTTGAAGAAGGGGACATACCCCGAAAGCTTGTCCTGAAAAATTGTATGTTAGTGCAAATAAAAAAAGTATCACGGACAGTACTCAATTTTCTCTGTCACAATTGCACTAATACGGCTACAATCAAATCAACCCTGAACACTAAAAGGTAGTGGAAAAAAAGTTTTTTTTTAATCACAGTAGTATACTTAAAGGAGATCTTAATCACCAGATGCTGTATATATTTGTGGTCTAATTGTAATGTTTGTGTTCACTGTTACTAGAGTTACTGGTATTAGAGACAGCGCACCGTTGATACTTTTATATTATTTACCAGATCCTAGTATTCAATGAATATTCTGATGCAGCAGTTTCTATACTAGTGTGGCTAAGCGCGACCCTTAGAAATCTTAATAAACATTACATCCTACCTTTTTTTTTTAGATCCTCTTTTCTGGAACATCCAGCAAGGACAATTTTTACTTAGTTCTCTTTGTTATGAGGGACACTTGGAAGATGTTATTCAGAATTAACCCTATCTGAAGGCAGAGATCTACTCAGCTGTACTAGATCTGAAAACTGTCTTAACTTAAGGTAAACAATTTATGAGCTGGGCTTCTTCATTGCATTTTAATGAGAACTGGACCCAGTAAGTCCCCAGCTCAGCTACTGGGACAGATCATGGTGAGCTAGGTGAGAAGTTCTTGAAGTTAGCCATGACAACTTCTCCTCAGATCTATCTAAACCGTAAGAAATATTTTTTAAATCGTTTTTTTTTAGGTATGCTGTGTGGGATTTTCCCAAAGTTGACTACAAAAGTAAAAATACCAATAACAACTTGATAAAAAATAATACATCCCACATGAATAATTATACTACCAAAATAATGTGTGCTGTATTGCCTCCAGCATTGCTCTTGTTTCTTTTTGCTGGAGGCAGCCTTTTTGCTGAAGCTCAGAGCCCCTGAGCAACAGTAAGTCTTTGGGCTGTACAAAAAAACAAAAAGAGCGTGGTAGGCGCAAGAGGTAAATTATCCCCTCTTAGTGGGATATATGTTCATATGATTATTTAGGAGTCCATACGGTCCATCACTAGGGCAAGCTGATCCAGGAGTAGAAGCAAACTTTATGGAACACAGGAAAAAACAAAAGGAAAAGCGCCTCTAATTGTAGTAAGACCATAGATGTATTATACCCAATTTAGGGTCACTCACATTTGGTAGCTAAAAGACAGGCTCACCAATATGTCAGGGACGCCAAGATGAAGATTCTCCAAATGACAGAAGCTGGATCTCACACCAACCTTTCCCCAGGGGATTGAATGAAAGTCGGCTGCTTTCTTGCTTGAAAAAGAAGCATGCATGACCAGCTGCTGGCATGGCACGTGCTCTGAAATGTGTTGCATTCAGGTTTTAATGACATCATCCCCGCCAATGTCGCTCTCCATGCTGTGTTTCATGGACCTCCAGGAAGAAAGTAGCTGACTTCCATCCCCTGGGGAAAGTCTGGTGTGAGATCCGACTTCATTTGGCAAATCTTCATCTTGGTGTCCCTGACATATTGATGAGCCTGTCGTTTACCAAATGTGAGTGATCCTACAATAAATAAATCTTTTAGGCTGTCAGCAGATGGGCCTCTAGTGGCTCTGATTTGCGGCACAATGCCAGAAATTGAGTGCAACGGAGCATTGGGCAAAGCAGGGTGAGACAGTGTATTACTGGATTTTAAACTGTATAGGCACTTATTATTAATATTTTACCTAGCAATACCTGCAAAAGGGACCAGCTTAAAATGATCTAGCAGGACTAATATTCCACTTTAAGTAGGAAGATGGGTTTGAAACATTTAGGGGTTGATTTATTAAAGGCAAATAGGAACAATACAGTTGCTCCAGAGTTGAGTAAATGAAGTAAAGCTTCACTTTGCAAAGAATGCCCAATCACATGCAAGAAAAAAAAACAAAAAAAACAGCATTTCTGCTTGCACATTATTGGATGAATGAAGTCAGCAGAGCTTCTGCTCATTTACTAAGCACTGGAGCAACTGCTCTTGCGGAGTGCAACTGCAATTTGCAAAGTGCAAAGTCTATTTGCCTTTACTAAATCAACCCCTTAGGATCTTGTGCTGTGTTTTAACATTCATCTTACAGCCTGTGTTTTGTTGTGTCAAACTTAAATAAGGATTCCCTTTCTAAATGAAAGCAGATAATTAACAGCATACACTACAGTGCCTTGAAAAATGTTTCACATTTTGTCATGTTACAACCAAAAACGTAAATGTATTTTATTGGGATTTTATGTGATAGACCAACACAAAGTGGCACAGAATTGTGAGGTGGAAATGGATAAATGTTTTCACATTTTTTTACAAATAAATATCTTAAAGTGTGGTGTGCATTTGTGTTCAGCCCCCCTGAATCAATACTTTGTAGAACCACCTTTCACCACATCTAGAGAATAACATTTTTGCCCATTCTTCTTTGCAAAATAGCTCAAGTTCTGTCATATTTTCATATTTTTTAAAATTTTCAAGTCTTGCCACATATTCTCAATTGGATTTAGGTCTGGACTTTGACTGGGCCATCTCTAACACATGAATATCCTTTGATCAAAAACATTCCATTGTAGCTCTGGCTATATATTTAGGGTCGTTGTTCTGCTGGAAGGTGAACCTCCACCCCAGTCTCAAGTCTTTTGCAGACTCTTACAGGTTCTAAGATTACCCTGTATTTGACTCCATCCAACTTCCAATCAACTCTGACCAGCTTCCCTGTGACTGATGAAGAAAAGCATCCCCACAACATAATGCTGCCACCACCAAGTTTCACAGTGGGAAAGTGTGTTTACGGTAATGTGCAGTGGTAGTTTTCTGCCATACAGAGCGTTTTGATTTTAGGTCAGAACGTTACATTTTGGTCTCATCTGACCAGAGCACCTTCTTCCACATGTTTGCTGTGTCCCCCACATGGCTTCTCACAAACTACAAACGGGACTTCTTATGACTTTCCTTCAACAATGGCTTTCTTCTTGCCACTTTTCCATAAAGGCCAGATTTGTGGAGTGCACAACTAATAGTTGTCTTGTGGACAGAATCTCCCACCTGAGCTGCGAATCTCTGCAGCTCCCCCAGAGTTACCATGGGCCTCTTGGTTGGTTCTATGATTAATACTCTACTTGCCCGGCCTGTCAGTTTAGGTAGACGACCATGTCTTGGTAGGTTTGCAGTTGTGCCAAAAGTTTTCAATTTTTGGATGATGGATTGAACAGTGCTCTATGAGATGTTCAAACACTGACCGGTCTGGTGTTTTCCTTGGCCTTCATGATGCTGTTTGTTCACTAAGGCTCTCTAACAAACCTCTGAGGGCTTCACAGAACAGCTATATTTAGACTGAGATTAAATTGCACACAGGTGGACTCTATTTACAAATTAAGTGACTTCTGAAGGCAATTGGTTCCACTAGATTTTAGTTAGGGGTATCAGACTAAAGGGAGCTGAATACAAATGCACGCCACACTTTTCAGATATTTATTTGTAAAAAATGGTGAAAACCATTTATCATTTTCCTTCCACTTCATAATTATGTGCCACTTTGTGTTAGTCTATTACACAAAATCCCAATAAAATACATTTACATTTTTGGTTGTAACATGACAAATAGTGGAAAATTTCATGGGGAATGAAATACTTTTTTAAGGCACTGTATATCTGTTTTACTACCTGTATATGTAATACATATTATTCTGAAATAGTATAAACATCATTTATATTTCTTATAGTAAGACACATTGATAATATGCCTTATTTTTATGTTTGTTTTGTTTTAGGCTTGTTTAAGGGTTCACTTAATGTGCTGAAATAAAAAGTATAATAGAAGTGTATAAAGACTATGTGCAGTGAATTAATTTGTTTTCTCGAATCCACAAAATAAATGGCTAGGCACTTTAAAGTAAAAGGCTGTAAAATTCATTGTTCATCCATTGGCCTGTGTACATAAACTAACATGCACTTTTTCCTAGTCTACTACACTGCATTATAACCCACTGTTAATAGGACTTCATAGCTGCTGCTGACCTGGCAGATTTGCCCTGAACAAGGTCGTTGAAAATGTTGCCATAAAAGATCATGTCCTATAGCTGAACTGTATACAGTGATCTCTGTGGAGTGCAGGGTATAAAATGTCTAGAAATGAGCCTTCTGTGAAATGGCAGCTGGGGAGTAAAGCCTTGTGGAGTCATAAAATGGCTCCATGTAAATCAAATTTATGTTTGTCGCCAGTTGTCTGGCCATTTGACTGTAAATATACAAGACGTTTTTACAAGCATTGACTTTAGTAATCCAGAGTCATTCCTTTTTTATTATTTTTGTCATAGTCTTAAGATTAGATAAGTAATGAAGTCCTTCAACTGATGTCCTTTATATACAACTGTCAGCAGCACTTAACAGCTACATATATAAAAAAATTTTTAGATCATTGTTATATGCCATTAAGATAAAAAGAAAATCACTGAACAAATTTAGGGGTAAAGGATTCATCTGAAGAGCGCAAAGGACCCTGGATATAACTGCACCTACAAGTGACTGCTTATGTGTAAACATTGTTATCTATTGGAATGAACAGACAGATTTTTGCTGTGAAATTGACAATTTTACCATTGGCAAAATTTACTGAAGCTGGAACAGTTTTATTCTTTGAGCTGCTTTAGTGAAATTCGTTTTTTTTTAAAAAAAGAAGATCAAATTTTACTTTTTTTATCCGGAGGGTGTTTTAGGTGTATTTGGGGTAGGTTATTTTATTTATTTATTTTATTTTTTATTTTTTTTGTGTTCTTTGTATTTTCGTTTTTTTTTTCTTTCTTTTTTTTTTTTAACATTTGATCAGTCTTTGCTCCTTTAGTAGATTAACCCTAAAGCTCGCTTTGTTACTGTTTATATCCTCTTAGATTGTAAGCTCTAAGGAGCAGGGCCCTCTGATTCCTACTGTATTAAAGTGTATTGTATTTGTACTGTCTGCCCTCAAGTTGTAAAGCGCTGTGTAAACTGTTGACGCTATATAAATCCTGTATAATAATAATAATAATATGCTACAGAGAATGCACATCAGTGCTCTTTCTTGGCCGTTTGCAACATTGATAGATGTAGCTGTCCTAGGAAAAGAGAACTAATATTATCTGTGATGATTAGCATTGCTTGAAAGCACTGGGCCAAAGTAAAAATACTTATCAAAGCAAAGTAAGCTGATGAATTTAGTAAATACAACTACTGCCTAGCACTGCAAGGCAGGAAGCAAAGCCTGATGGCATCATGATCATATACTGTATGACTGTCCCCATGTTCATATATATAATGAAAAATTAGGGACTGCTGTAAGATTTTTATTGCTGTTTGTCCTAGTGACCCCTGTTTTCACTAGAACAGGAAGTGAGGAGAAGTCTCTCATTGAAGACACTTCCACCTGTCATAACTGTCTAAGAGGAAAATTCTCTCAAGTTATTTCCTCCCACGTCTTGTTGTTCCTCTGAGACAGGAAATTAAAAAAGTAACCCTAATAGAACAAAAAAAGAAAATTACAGGGATCCAAGCATTCTGTACTATATACGACACTAAAAATAATGCTTTACCTAAAATAGTTACATCTAAAAAAACATTTTTTTAACATTTACACGTATATTTAAAAAAAATACATTGTTTTTCGAAGAGGAAGTTAACAGTCAGAGAAAATTCAAAATTTAGGACCCTCAGGAGCTTTCTGCCATAATGTACAAATATGCACAACATATGTAATGAAAAATATTATTGTTGTTGATTGTACTGAGTGTGGTAGGTGTCTCTTATGCCCCGTACACACGGTCCAATTTTCCAACGGAAAATGTTTGATGGGAGCTTGTTGTTGGAAATTCCGACCGTGTGTAGGCTCCATCGGACATTTTCTATCGGAATTTCCGTCGCACAAAATTTGAGATCTGGATCTCAAATTTTCCGACAACAAAATCCGTTGTCGGAAATTCCAATCGTGTGTACACAATTCCGACGCACAAAATTCCACACATGCTCGGAATCAAGCAGAAGAGCCGCACTGGCTATCGAACTTCATTTTTCTCAGGTCATCGTACGTGTTGTACGTCACCTCGTTCTTATCGTTCGGAATTTCTGAGAAGATTTGTGTGACCGTGTGTATGCAAGACAAGTTTGAGACAACATCCGTTGGAAAAAATCCATGGATTTTGTTGTCGGAATGTATGGGGCATTAGGCTCTTGCATGCGACACAATAGTTAAAGCATATAATATGGGTAGAAGGAGGAAATAGTCTCAGGTTTTATTTAACCATGCCCCTTTAAGGCCCTTCTACTGTTAAAGCAATTTGACCACACCTACTATTTGACTGCTCTCCCCCTGTGCACGAGGGGAGGGGGTGAGCCTTCACCTATTCTCTGTTGAAAAAGTCACTTTGCTGACCAGCTATTTTCTATTTAATAGTAGGAACCATTGCTATGGTTGATGATTCTGACATGCCTGGAGACAATGGAATACAGACGAGAGACTATATTGGACCAAAGAAGGCAAACCAGTGACCTATGGCATCGGCAACTGAATCTGGTGGGGAAAAAATGGAGCTATGGGACTGTCTTTAACTTCCCTCTGTAGTGCCATAATCCTTCCCATCCACTGATGTGGCCCCACCAACCAGTCCAATACTTCATCCTTATAATTCTTACTACCCTCACTCAGCACCAGCCCAAGTACACCACCCTTCTTACTTGCTGACATCTAGAAGTTCGCTAGTCACCATTTACACTGCTGTTGAAATTCAATAGTAGTAATAGATTACAAGGCCTATACGTATGTTAGTAGGTTCTTTAACCACTTGACGACCGCCTCACACCGATGTACATCGGCAAGGTGGCACGGACAGGCAAAATCACGTACATGTACGTGATTTGCCTTCCGCGGGTGGGGGGTCCGATCGGACCCCCCCGGTGCCCGAGGCGGTCGTCTTTTGTCCCACGGCGATCGGAGGTGAGGGGGAGGGCATCCGTTCGTGGCCCCCCCCTCGCGATCGCTGCCGGCCAATCGAATCATTCCTCTGCTGCTGTATGCTAAACAGCAGCAAAGGAAATTACGTAATCTCGGCTCGGTAATTTCCGTTCCAGCCCGAGGAGAGAAGACAGGTATGTGAGTGCACAACACTACACACACACAGTAGAACATGCCAGGCACACAAAACACCCCGATCCCCCCCCGATCGCCCCTCGATCCCCCCCCAATCACCCCCCCCCCCGTCACAAACTGACACCAGCAGTTTTTTTTTTTTCTGATTACTGCATTGGTGTCAGTTTGTGACAGTTACAGTGTTGGGACAGTTAGTATTAGCCCCCTGTAGGTCTAGGATACCCCCCTAACCCCCCCTAATAAAGTTTTAACCCCTTGATCACCCCCTGTCACCAGTGTCGCTAAGCGATAATTTTTCTGATCGCTGTATTAGTGTCGCTGGTGACGCTAGTTAGGGACCTAAATATTTAGGTTCGCCGTCAGCGTTTTATAGTGACAGGGACCCCCATATACTACCCAATAAATGTTTTAACCCCTTGATGGCCCCCTAGTTAACCCTTTCACCACTGATCACCGTATAACTGTTACGGGTGACGCTGGTTAGTTTGTTTATTTTTTATAGTGTCAGGGCACCCGCCGTTTATTACCGAATAAAGGTTTAGCCCCCTGATCGCCCGGCGGTGATATGCGTCGCCCCAGGCAGCGTCAGATTAGCGCCAGTACCGCTAACACCCATGCACGCAGCATACGCCTCCCTTAGTGGTATAGTATCTGATCGGATCAATATCTGATCCGATCAGATCTATACTAGCGTCCCCAGCAGTTTAGGGTTCCCAAAAACGCAGTGTTAGCGGGATCAGCCCAGATACCTGCTAGCACCTGCGTTTTGCCCCTCCGCCCAGCCCACCCAAGTGCAGTATCGATCGATCACTGTCACTTACAAAACACTAAACGCATAACTGCAGCGTTCGCAGAGTCAGGCCTGATCCCTGCGATCGCTAACAGTTTTTTTGGTAGCATTTTGGTGAACTGGCAAGCACCAGCCCCAGGCAGCGTCAGGTTAGCGCCAGTAGCGCTAACACCCACGCACGCACCGTACACCTCCCTTAGTGGTATAGTATCTGAACGGATCAATATCTAGTCCGATCAGATCTATACTAGCGTCCCCAGCAGTTTAGGGTTCCCAAAAACGCAGTGTTAGCGGGATCAGCCCAGATACCTGCTAGCACCTGCGTTTTGCCCCTCCGCCCGGCCCAGCCCAGCCCACCCAAGTGCAGTATCGATCGATCACTGACACTTACAAAACACTAAATGCATAACTGCAGCGTTTGCAGAGTCAGGCCTGATCCCTGCGATCGCTAACAGTTTTTTTGGTAGTATTTTGGTGAACTGGCAAGCACCAGCCCCAAGCAGCGTCAGATTAGTGCCAGTACCGCTAACACCCACGCACGCAGCATATGCCTCCCTTAGTGGTATAGTATCTGAACGCATCAATATCTGATCCGATCAGATCTATACTGGTGTCCCCAGCAGTTTAGGGTTCCCAAAAACGCAGTGTTAGCGGGATCAGCCCAGATACCTGCTAGCACCTGCATTTTGCCCCTCCGCCCGGCCCAGCCCACCCAAGTGCAGTATCGATCGATCACTGTCACTTACAAAACACTTAACGCATAACTGCAGCGTTCGCAGAGTCAGGCCTGATCCCTGCGATCGCTAACAGTTTTTTTGGTAGCTTTTTATTGAACTGGCAAGCGCCAGCGGCCTAGTACACCCCGGTCGTAGTCAAACCAGCACTGCAGTAACACTTGGTGACGTGGCGAGTCCCATAAGTGCAGTTCAAGCTGGTGAGGTGGCAAGCACAAGTAGTGTCGCGCTGCCACCAAGAAGACAAACACAGGCCCGTCGTGCCCATAATGCCCTTCCTGCTGCATTCGCCAATCCTAATTGGGAACCCACCGCTTCTGCAGCGCCCGTACTTCCCCCATTCACATCCCCAACCAAATGCAGTCGGCTGCATGAGAGGCATTTTCTTTATGTCCTCCCGAGTACCCCTACCCAACGAACCCCCCCAAAAAAGATGCTGTGTCTGCAGCAAGCGCGGATATAGGCGTGACACCCGCTATTATTGTGCCTTCTGTCCTGACAATCCTGGTCTTTGCATTGGTGAATGTTTTGAACGCTACCATTCATTAGTTGAGTATTAGCGTAGGGTACTGCATTGCACAGACTAGGCACACTTTCACAGGGTCTCCCAAGATGCCATCGCATTTTGAGAGACCCGAACCTGGAACCGGTTACCGTTAGAAAAGTTAGTTACAAAAAAAGTGTAAAAAAAAAAAAATATAAAATAAAAAAAAATAGTTGTCGTTTCATTGTTCTCTCTCTCTCTATTGTTCTGCTCTTTTTTACTGTATTCTATTCTGCAATGTTTTATTGTTATTATGTTTTATCATGTTTGCTTTTCAGGTATGCAATTTTTTATACTTTACCGTTTACTGTGCTTTATTGTTAACCATTTTTTTGTCTTCAGGTACGCCATTCACGACTTTGAATGGTTATACCAGAATGATGCCTGCAGGTTTAGGTATCATCTTGGTATCATTCTTTTCAGCCAGCGGTCGGCTTTCATGTAAAAGCAATCCTAGCGGCTAATTAGCCTTTAGACTGCTTTTACAAGCCGTGGGAGGGAATGCCCCCCCCACTGTCTTCCGCGTTTTTCTCTGGCTCTCCTGTCCCAACACATGTGTGAGACTTTTTGGGAGCCTAGCCGCGTACGGGACCCCGAAAACCAAGCACCGCCTTCAGGCTTTCTAAGGGCGTGAATTTTTGATTTCACTCTTCACTGCCTATCACAGTTTCGGAGGCCATGGAAAGCCCAGGTGACACAAAACCCCCCCAAATGACCCCATTTTGGAAAGTAGACACCCAAAGCTATTTGCTGAGAGGTATAGTGAGTATTTTGCAGACCTCACTTTTTGTCACAAAGTTTTGAAAATTGAAAAAAGAAAAAAAAATGTTTTTTCTTGTCTTTCTTCATTTTCAAAAACAAATGAGAGCTGCAAAATACTCACCATGCCTCTCAGCAAATAGCTTGGGGTGTCTCTTTCCAAAATGGGGTCATTTGGGGGGGTTTTGTGCCACCTGGGCATTCCATGGCCTCCGAAACTGTGATAGGCAGTGAAGAGTGAAATCAAAAATTTTCACCCTTAGAAATCCTGAAGGCGGTGATTGGATTTCGGGGCCCCGTACGCGGCTAGGCTCCCAAAAAGTCCCACACATGTGGTATCCCCATACTCAGGAGAAGCAGCTAAATGTATTTTGGGGTGCAATTCCACATATGCCCATGGCCTGTGTGAGCAATATATCATTTAGTGACAACTTTGTGCAAAAAAAAAAAAAAAAAGTGTCACTTTCCCGCAACTTGCGTCAAAATATAAAATATTCCATGGAGTCAATATGCCTCTCAGCAAATAGCTTGGGGTGTCTACTTTCCAAAATGGGGTCATTTGGGGGGGTTTTGTGCCACCTGGGCATTCCATGGCCTCCGAAACTGTGATAGGTAGTGAAGAGTGAAATAAAAAATTTACACCCTTAGAAATCCTGAAGGCGGTGCTTGGTTTTCGGGGCCCCGTACGCGGCTAAGCTCCCAAAAAGTCCCACACATGTGGTATCCCCATACTCAGGAGAAGCAGCTGAATGTATTTTGGGGTGCAATTCCACATAGGCCCATGGCCTGTGTGAGCAATATATCATTTAGTGACAACTTTTTGTAAATATTTTTTTTTTTTGTCATTATTCAATCACTTGGGACAAAAAAAATAAATATTCAATGGGTTCAACATGCCTCTCAGCAATTTCCTTGGGGTGTCTACTTTCCAAAATGGGGTCATTTGGGGGGGTTTTGTACTGCCCTGCCATTTTAGCACCTCAAGAAATGACATAGGCAGTCATAAACTAAAAGCTGTGTAAATTACAGAAAATGTACCCTAGTTTGTAGACGCTATAACTTTTGCGCAAACCAATAAATATACGCTTATTGACATTTTTTTTGCCAAAGACATGTGGCCAAATACATTTTGGCCTAAATGTATGACTAAAATTTAGTTTATTGGATTTTTTTTATAACAAAAAGTAGAAAATATCATTTTTTTTCAAAATTTTCGGTCTTTTTCCGTTTATAGCGCAAAAAATAAAAACTGCAGAGGTGATCAAATACCATCAAAAGAAAGCTCTATTTGTGGGAAGAAAAGGACGCAAATTTCGTTTGGGTACAGCATTGCATGACCGCGCAATTAGCAGTTAAATCAACGCAGTGCCAAATTGGAAAAAGACCTCTGGTCCTTAGGCAGCATAATGGTCCGGGGCTCAAGTGGTTAAAGTGGAACTTTACGTACAATTAATTAAATTGTTAATAGGTATTTATGGTGGCCCAGTTATTCAAGACAGGCAAAGAGTCCTGAACTAAGTAAGATGGAAGCATTAGCAATGGAGTGATGCACATCACCGGAGGAGGACTATGCATGGTAAGTTAAAGATCAGTTACAATTTAAGGGATTGTCGGTTCCTAGGAAGTTCTCTGTGGAGACTGTCCACTCTATGCCTAATGGATTTTCATGGTCAAGTGAGAGCATGCAAACATACATTATGTGGTGTTATGAATTGCAGCAGTGACCTGGGAAGGTATTTTTCAATTTTAAGAGGAGACTGCAAATGTAAAGGTTTTCGGGCGCTGAGGGTCCCCCAATCATGAGACATATGGCACCATTGCCCATGCTCCTCACTATGGATTTGAGGCAAAAAAAAAGAGCATTTTGTATCTTGAGTGGCCTCAAGATAGTGTTCCTTTTGTTACCACATCTTCTAACTCAAGACTGCTATCTTAGTTGTGATGTTGAAAGAGCACATAGCTTTGAGAAAGAAACGTACAGAAGAAAAACTCTGTTTTTTGCATACATCCTAAACATCCTGTACTTGGGTATACCAGCACCGCTGTATACCCAAGTACAACAGCGCCCAGCTATTCATGTCTATGGAAAACGGCATGCTGCACCTGGACTGCGTGTGGAGGAAAAATATTGACATTTCTGTTGAAATGGGCCCAGCTGCCCATGTGCAAGGACCCTAATGCCCTGTACACACGGTCGGACATTGATCGGACATTCCGACAACAAAATCCATGGATTTTGTCTGATGGATGTTGGCTCAAACTTGTCTTGCATACACACGGTAACACAAAGTTGTCGGAAAATCCGATCGCTCTGAACGCAGTGATGTATAAAACGTACGTCGGGACTATAAACGGGGAAGTAGCCAATAGCTTTCGTCTCCTTATTTATTCTGAGCATGCGTGCCACTTTGTCCGTCGGATTTGTGTACACACGATCGGAATTTCCGACAATGGATTTTGTTGTCGGAAAATTTTATAGCCTGCTCTCAAACTTTGTGTGTCGGAAATTCCTATGGAAAATGTGTGATGGAGCCTACACACGGTCGGAATTTCCAACAAGGTCATATTACACATTTTCCATCAGAAAATCCGACCGTGTGTACAGGGCATTAGACTATTCAAAAACAAAGGGGTAATTTATTGCCATGTTTTTGTACTGTTCATTCGCTTTACTGCTTATTAATAAATGGTTTGCAAGCATCTTCTGAGGACATACAATTTTATAATTTACTTAACTATTTACTGACTCTATTACCAACATCATCACAGTGTTTTGCCCCTCTAATTAGACAATTAAGACATTCCAATACATAATTACATCTTAAAAAGCTGTTTGCTGTATATTTGTGAAATGTTGAAACATTGTCAATGTATATGCGTGTCTTAGCTATATTAAAATCCTATACATTTGGCACCCTGATCAAGCTGTTTCTGTTGGTGAATGGGCTAAAAACAGTGAATGTAGTAAACTCCAGCCCTTTTTGTGCTGTTTGCTAGATTTTAGATTCCCTGACTGAAGCATAAATAAACAAATTACTGTCACATTGCTATTTAGTGAGCCACAGAGACAAAAATATTTAAAATGTGACCTATTTGCTGCTACCACTGAGAAACAAAGTATTTCAAATAAATCAACAAGAGCTAATGAATATATATATTTTATATGCTGCATAAATAAGTTACTACCTCTTGACATAGCGGAAAATTATAAGCACAGCAAATATTTCTGGGAAGTAACATAAACAATGTACAGTAGGCTATGCACAAAACCCTGAACAGAAATATTTTTTTTTCAAAAATGAACAAACAAAGCTTATGTGCCAGGGCTGCTCTTGTATACAGATACAAGACAGATTAAAAATCTATCTGTGGTGACATTTTAATAGCGTTAAAACCCTTGTGAACAAGTCTTTGTTCTGAATCAGTCTTACCCTTTAATAGTTGTTGCGCTTTGTTGGGACAGAGATTTGTAATGAAATATTTTACTTCACTATAAAAAAAATTGCAGCACAATCATTTAATGGAATGGTTCTGCATGCATTTGACTTTATAAGACTTGTCAGACTCTAGATCTCCAAGTAATGGATGGAACAATGGGATAGAATGCTATTCTATACTAGAGTACAATCTGAGATGGGGACTCTTCCGTGTAAGTACAAAGAGGCATGTCCATTAAATTACATTTCTTGCGTTTTTTGGAAATTCCTTCTGGAGGCCAAAAATGCTTAATGGTTTTGAGAGGTATCAGACCCATAGAAGCCTATAGAAATATCTTGGAAATTTTCATTGCATCTGGTATAATAAATTATACAAATCTGCATTTTGGAGCAGCTAATCATAAAATCAGAAGCAAGATTGTAGTATTTGTAACTACAATTTGCAATTGTAGCACTCTTCTTTTTTGTGGGGGAGTTATGAGAAATGGCCCTCCCCAAACTGGATATTGCACTAAACTTGTAAGTAGATAAGAGAACCAGAACCTTTGCTAAGTGGAAAAGCCAGTTTGATAATAAGGTTGGTGGTGTCTCCACAAAGGACAAGGCCTCTGAGGATGAGGTGGCATCCATCATTATATCTGAGGCCTGAAGACAAAATCAGTGGTCACAGGGGGGATCCTCCAACTGTTGTCCAACCAGTCTGGAACAGAGCTTCCCACTGGCAGGAACAGTGCTACTGGAACTGTGGTACTGGAACTCAGAGTCAGCCTATCTACTCTGTGTTTTAGTCCCTCCCTAAGAGTTTCTAATCTGTCATGCAACCAGACCTCTAAGCCTATGATCCTGACATGGTCATTATAAGCCTAACCTGGCTCTAGCCAATGCTGGTTATCAAGCCTAAAGCAAAAACTAGCTATAGAATTCCAGACCAAAAGGAACAGGGTTAACTAGAATACCAGGAGCTGCTTATAAACTATATTGCAATAAACAGGTTCATCTATCAATATACTGGAAGGTGACAACTAAACATACAATAGCACAGACCTATCTATCTGGCACTGTGCATTTGAAATACAACATAATAACAGACAGGGCAGAGCTACTCTGTCTGTCACAAGTAGGGATGGGCTGAACACCCCCCATTCGGTTCAAACCAGAACATGCGAACAGACAAATTTGTTTGAACACGCAAACACCGTTAAAGTCTATGGGACATGAGCATGAAAAATCAAAAGTGCTAATTTTAAAGGCTTATATGCATGGTATTGTCTTAAAAAGTGTTTGGGGACCTGGGTCCTGCCCAAGGGGACATGTATCAATGCAAAAAAAAGTTTTAAAAACTGCCGTTCAAAGTTCATTGATAAAAACAGCATGGGATTCCCCTACAGGGGAACCCTGAACCAAAATTTTAAAAAAAATGTGTGGGGGTCCCCCAAAATTCCATACCAGGCCCTTCAGGTCTGGTATGGATATTAAGGGGAACTCCACTCCAAAATAAAAAAATGGTGTGGAGGTCCCCCCTCAAAATCCATGGGGAACCCTGCGCCAAAATTTTTTAAAAAATGGTGTGGGGTCCCCCCAAAAATCCATACCAGACCCTTATCCGAGCACACAACCTGGCAGACCACAGGAAAAGAGGGGGGACGTACCAGGCCACATGCCCTTAACATTGGGAGGGTACATTGGGGTAGCCCCCCAAAGCACCTTGTCCCCATGTTGATGGGGGGAAGGGCCTCATCCCCACAACCCTTGCCCAGTGGTTGTGGGGGTCTGCGGGCTGGGGGCTTCTCGAAATCTGGAAGCCCCCTTTAACAAGGGGACCCCCAGATCCCGGCCCCCCTGTGTGAATTGGTAGTGGGGTACAAATGTACCCATACCATTTCACAAAAAAGTGTCAAAAATTTAAAAAAAAGACAATAGACTGTTTTTAACAATTCCTTTTTTAATGTCTTCTTCTTTCCCCTCTTCTTTTTCCATCTTCTTCTGGTCTTCCTTCGGTGTTCTTCTTCTTCCTCCATCTTGTTCTTCCCCCCGCTTCTTCCTCTATCTTCCTCTGCTTCTTCCTCCGGTCTTCTCATCCAGCATCTTCTTCTCCACTTCGTCCTCCGATCCGCCTCAATGGAGGTCTCCCACTGTGTGACCCCGTCCCCTCTGACATCACGGGGAAAGCCATAGGGAGGTCCCCGTGTGTCAGCGGGGGCGGGGTCACCGGGTGGCCCCACCCTCAGTTATATAAGAACTGTCAGAAGAACAGAAGCGTCAGACAGCGGGAACCTCCCATGGATGCGGATCGTCCGAAGAACGAAGCGGAGGAAGATGTGGATGAGAAGACTGAAGGAAGAGGCAGAGGATCGGAGGAAGAAGCAGAGGAAGAAGCAGGGGAAGAACAAGATGGAGGAAGAAAACTGAATGAAGACCAGAAGAAGATGGAAGAAGAAGTGGGGAAAGAAGAAGACATTAATAAAGGAGTTGTCAAAAACCGTCTCTTGTCTTTTTTAACATTTTTGACACTTTTTTGTGAAATGGTAGGGGTACATTTGTACCCCATTACCATTTCACACGGGGGGGTGGGATCTGGGGGTCCCCTTGTTAAAGGGGGCTTCCAGATTCTGATAAACCCTCTGCCCGCAGACCCCCACAACCACCAGCAAGGGTTGTGGGGATGAGGCCCTTGTCCCCATCAACATGGGGACATCCTCCCCATGTTGAGGGCATGTGGCCTGGTATGGTTCAGGAGGGGGGGCGCTCTCTCCTCCTCCCTCTTTTCCTGCGGCCTGCCAGGTTGCGTTCTCGGATAAGGGTCTGGTATGGATTTTTAGGGGGACCCCCACTCCATTTTTTTTTTAAATTTTGGCGCGGGGTTCCCCTAAATATCCATACCAGGCCTGAAGGGCCTGGTATGGAATTTGGGGGTCCCTCATGCATTTTTTTTTAAATTGTGGTTTGGGGTTCCCCTTAATATTCACCTCAGACCCAAAGGGACTGGTAATTCACTGTGGGGGAACCCCATGCCATTTTTTTCAATGACTTTTCTGTGTATTGCAGAGACTCGACAATTCATTATAGCCGCAAGTACTTGTAGCCTCCCTGGCGGTTTTCCCGAGTGTGGCTCGGGGTTAAAATTCAGGACCATTAGCGGTAACCCTGAGCCACACTCGGGATTACATCGCAGGATCCTGGTGTGGCTTTACTTACCTTGTCACCGGGATCCTGCGATGTCCCCTGCTGTGTCCGTGGGCTCCGTCCTCCTCTGAAGCCTCTCCTTGCCAGGCTCCGTTCCCTGCGAGCGTCGCGACGCACGGGGGCGGAGCCTGGTGGCAAATTCAAAAAATTGTAAAAATCATAACACATACAGTACTGTAATCTTACAGATTACAGTACTGTATGAAATGATTTCACATCCCTTTTGTCCCCAGTGCTTTGGCCCATGCCCTGCATTCAGTTTTATGTTATATATACTGTTCTTTCTGCCTGGAAACTGGAGATTGTGCATAGCAACCAAAAAGTGTCCCTTTACATCAAAAGTGGCTTTAGACCAGCTAGAAAACAGCGATAGTAAATTAGAACACTTGCAGAATTGGACGATGATCAAGTGAATCGTGGGGAAATTTATTTTATTATTATTTTTTTTTTTTTAATTATTTTTTTTTATTTATTATATTATAATTTATGTTTTTGTGTTTCAAACTTTATCATACCCGGGATATCTACTAGACTCTTGTTTGGACAGATTTAAGTGTGTTATTGTTAAGAATTACAGACCTACAATATAAAACGCCAAATTTCCATGCAAAATAATTGTACCGCTTTCAGCACCTAAAATCCGAAATAATCATACCGCCAGGGAGGTTAAATGACTTTTTTTTTGCTTTAGAAATTTAATTTTGCTCTCGGACTGTTCTAAACACGGGAAACATGTGCCACTTTACAGGCATACTATAGACACCCCCCAGGTACAAAATATAAATGAATATTTCACTTTTATTGTTTCACTTTAAGCATTATTAAAATCACTGCTCCCGAAAAAACGTCCGTTTTTAAAACTTTTTAAAACTTTTATAAAAATTTGCATTGATATTTGCTTTCAAATTTGCAGCGAACACCCCAAATTTTCTCTATTCGGCGAACAGGTGAACAGCCAATGTTCGAGTCAAACTCATGTTCGACCCGAACAGACAGCCCATCCTTAGTCACAAGTATTAGATGTACACTCAACAGCTGCAGCTAAACTATTAGTCCATGGGAATACTTGCATAATAGCCCCTTCAGGCATGGGGTTTAGTAGCATGGACAGGACATGTGGCTGAGACCTTCTCTCTCTCCACTTCCTTCTTCCAGGGTTTCAAACCCAACAGTCCAGGGACAGGAAGTGCATAAAACATTTTTTGCAGGCATTTATAAATTCAGACAGTAGAGGGCAGCAGAACCCTACACAATACTTTCCTCTAAAAACAAACTCCAAACTATTGATAAAAGCTCTGATTTAATCTTTAAGCAATTTTTTTTTCATCCAATTTAACATGATATACAAGTCTCCTTTCCCCTTTAAAGCCCCTTATGGAGAAACGCCGCGTTGGACGGAGCTACGGGACCTGACGTCACCACACATCAGCCGGGCAAGCCTCGCAGCAGCCAAGCTGTCCGTTTTGCAATTTTCTGCTCCAATCTTGATGTCAGTTACCCATGATTTTTAAATAAAGGAACTTTTATGTACTTCACCATGGAAGTTTTTTCTATCCTTTTTCCAACTTGTTAACGAGGGATCACATAGGAGCAAAGTTTAGAATATGGCATTCCAGTGTTTGAGGGGAACGCAGGGCGGATTCCTAATCGCAAGAGGAAATCAGCTATCTGAGCCCTTAAAGCCCCGGCATCGGCAAAACCCTGGGGACACCTGAGATTACACAGAGGCATCGCTCGAGGTGAGATCATCCCGGTGCTCAGTAAAAATTCAAGGCGGACCCGAAGCCGATAAGCAGCTGTTCCTGCCCAAGATCTGGCACCTGTGAGGCTCTAAAGACCCCCGTTATAGTCCATCTTATCTGGTAAGCGGCCCCCCCTTGTGTTACCGCTTTGTCAGCATTTTTATATTTCACCTTGTCAGTAAGTTCAGACACTAAAAGGATCAGCTATCCGACTAATAGAAAGAAGGACTATTTTTATTGAAACCCTATTATTTTTTATACAATTTCACTTAAGTAAATAATTAGAAGTTTTGGGTTGAAGATCAACTTTAACCATTGAGACACTAGTAGCGCACCTGAATTTATTATACATGGCATAGAACTAGATATTCAAGTTCATTTTTTGGTTGCAGCACTTTATGTCCATAGTTGTGTGTTCACATTTATTGAGTTTAATATAACTATAGGTGAATGGGGACAGCGCAGATTGTGCTGGGTTTAACATGATATACAAAACTGGCAAAAAAAAAATTACATGATGAGTGTATAATTGTTCTGCGTGGGATTCAGTAATTATAAAGTGAATCATAAAAATAAGCTTATTGGTAACATTTGACGTGAGGTGTTCTATCCTCATTTAAGAAACAAAGGAAAAGAAAAAAAGAGAACACGTATAAATTGTGAAAGGTGTAATAGAATATGATAAAAAAAAACATTCTTTAAACAACAGAGATCAACACTGGCTTAAGTTAAAATTGGACTTCTTGATGTAATCCCTCTGTAATGATCAATTTACAGAGGGGTTAACATCTAGAAAGAAATCCATTTATGTCAAGAAGAATTTGTAGCTTGTTACATCAAAGTAACATTGTAGCCCAGTATATCATAACCAAGAGATTGGATTGACGGGCAGGTAGTGCCAGACACATATATGGGGAACTGTGTGTGCAATACAATAACTTTACTGAAATGGTGCATTGTGAATCACCCCTTTCGAGATCTCATATCCTATGATTAAGCCCATTGGGCAAAATGCACGAGGGGGCATGACTGACAAGGGAGAGAATGTCTGTCTGGCCCATCTGGTATCAATAAAACTTGCTATAGGTTATCAAAAAAAAAAACAAAAAAAAACAGTAGCATGTGTGTATGTGTTTTCAGTCCTGGCTAGAACTGTTTATTATCCAGCAGCATTGATGTACACCAGCCTTGTCAGCCCAGGTCTTAACAAGACACCCAGAAGTTCAGAATTTCAGTTGCACAATCATAATGTTGTACTGCCCTGTGTGGCACATCATTTAAAAGGAAAAGCAGCCTGTAACACCCTCACAAATGGAAATGGAATTACCCAAATTTGGTTCTGTATGAAATCCAAGGCCGGTCAGTCTTAAGCCTCATACACACGATCGGATTTTCCGCAGACAAAGCATCAGACTTTTGTCCAAAGGGCGCGTGCTGTGAACTTGTCTTGCATACAAACGGTACACAATTGTCGGCCAACTAACAGGAATGTAGTTACTTACTATGAGGTATTTCAGCTCTTAAATGCCACTCTTAGGGCACCTTCTGCTAATGTCGTGTTTGGTGAGCATTGATTCCGAGCATGCGTGTTTGTACTTTGGACTTATATGTGATGGACTTGTGTACACACAATAGGAAAATCTGACAACAGACCGTTGTCCGCCGAAAATTTACTAGCCTGCCATCCAACATTTGTTGGCGGAAAGTTGGCCAAAAATTGTCTGATGGAGTGTACTAACGGTCGGATTTTAGGCAAACAGTCTGTCACCACACAATTCCTGGACGAAAATCCGATCGTGTATACAAGGTTTTAGAATCATTGGTTTAACAGGGTTTCATTTCACCAGATTAAATCACCTAGTAACCTCTGATATAGCCTAGGCAGAACTGCACAGGCTATAGGCAGTCACTTCCCATATAACCATATCATTCATATTCACATTTCATTCCCGTAACTATAACAAAAAGAGCTAGCATCACTCACCCCTCATCAATGCCAGTTAACTACTAGGATCCTTGGTAAACTATTTATCTCTCCAGTGCTCCCCTGATCTTTTAGGGGAGGGTTGTACATGTATAAGCCAGTCCCCTCAAAATGCTAAACCTTGACTTTAATTAAGCAGGCACTGACATCCCTCAGAAAGCCCAAGGCAACAGATGGCTTTCCAGTTTACTGTCTACAAATACTTTCGCTGCTGAATTTCAAATTTAGGAAACTTACTTGTCCACAGATCCCGCAATGTCGGCACCTCAGACAATTTTTCAATTTTCAATTTTCCGGTGCTGCCACCGCCATTCCTTGTAGCCTTGTAGCTTCACAGCTAGATCCCTACTGCACATGCACGATGCACTTTCTGAATGACCCAACAGAGGTGGAATGAGGAGGGGGGCTGAAATTCCTTGGGACCTCGCTGCGGCAAGGTCTCCTGGAAGTGGGGACAGGTACCTGTCAAAAACAGGTAACCGCTCTCCCCCCCAAAAGGTGCCAAATATGGCAGCAGAGGGGGGTGGGGGAAGCAAACAAGCAGGGCTTGCCCTTTAGAGTGGAACTCCGCTTTAAAAACACTCACCCCTGAAATGCTTAATTTTCATGCCAAAAGCTATCTGTAAAATTACTAATTTATAGGGATGAGCTTTGAGTTCGAGTCGAACGTAAGTTCGACTTGAACATCGGGTATTCGCCTGTTCGCTGAACAGTGAATTTTATGGGGCGTTCACAGCAAATTTGAGCGCCCCATAAAGCACTCTAAGACTGCAAGAGAAGAGTGCAATACCTAAGGCCCAATTTTTCAGAAGAGTATATAGTGCATATAGTGCAGTCCTTATAATATATATACTGCAGTTCAGAGTATATAGTGCAGTCCGTATAGTATGTATACTGCAGTTCAAAGTATATAGTGCAGTCCTTATAGAAAATATACTGCAGTTCAGAGTATATAGTGCCCTCAGTGTAGTATATATAATACAGTGCAGGGTATATAGTGCAATGTACAATATGTAATATAGTGTATTGAAGTGGTTAAGTGGAGCCCTATGATAGAATTAAGAGAAAAATGGCATGGGTTCCGCCCATCCATACTAGGCCCTTTGGGTCTGGTATGAATTTGTGGGGGGGGGACCCAAAAAATAAAATTGTCGTGGAGTTTACCTTAACATCCATGCCAGACCCAAAGGGGGGGAACCCACGCTGTTTTTTAAAATGATTTTTTATGTATATTGCCGGGATCTGTCAATACATTACAGCCGTGAGCAATTTTAAATGACATTTTTTCCTTTAGAAATGTTATTTTGCTGCAGTACTTTTCTAAACATGAGAAAAATGTGCTACTTTACAGGCAGACTAAGGGGACCCCCAGGCACGATATTTAAAGGAATATTTCATTTTTATTGTTTCACTTTAAGCATTCTTAACCACTTAACAACCGGCCCATAGCCGAATGACGGCTGCAGGGCGGTTGCTTAACTCTGGGAGGACGTACTATGACGTCCTCCCGGAATTCCCCTCTCGCGCGCCCCCTGGGGTGCGCACCCGAGCACATCCGTGACCGCCGGGTCCAGAGGACCCGGCGCATCACGGATCCCAGTAAATGGCCGCTGATCGCGGCCGTTTACCATCTGATTACATGTAAACAGACCGGCATCATCTGATGTAAACATTACATGTAAACAGACCGGCGTCATCTGACCGATCGGTACACTGTGGAGGAGAGGGAGATGGATGGATGGCTGCAGCGCTGTGGG
Source organism: Aquarana catesbeiana (assembly GCF_042186555.1). Lineage (NCBI taxonomy): Eukaryota > Metazoa > Chordata > Amphibia > Anura > Ranidae > Aquarana > Aquarana catesbeiana. The sequence goes on along the minus strand of NC_133324.1, from coordinate 365,406,961 downwards.
CTGGATGTGTAGTTCCCACAGCGCTGCACAGAGACATCCAGCCATCCATCCATCCATGCTCAGCCATCCCTTCTGCTGTGCAATACTCTGCAAAGCCCACATTACTCTGCAATACCCCCATAATACTCTGCAAAGCCCACATTACTCTGCAATACCCCCATAATACTCTGCAAAGCCCACATTACTCTGCAATACCCCCATAATACTCTGCAAAGCCCACATTACTCTGCAATACCCCCACAATACTCTGCAATACCCCACATTACTCTGCAATACCCCTACAATACTCTGCAATACCCCCACAATACTCTGCAAAGCCCTGCCATACCCCGCCATACTCCGCCATACCCCGCCATACTCCGCCATACCCCGCCATACCCCGCCATACTCCGCCATACCCCGCCATACTCCGCCATACCCCGCAATACTCCGCAATACTCAGCAATACCCCGCCATACCCCGCCATACTCCGCCATACTCCGCCATACCCCGCCATACTCCGCAATACCCCGCCATACTCCGCAATACCCCGCCATACCCAGCCATACCCTGCCATGCTGAGCCATGCTCGGCTGTACTCGGCCTCTGTATGTGGCCAGGCTGTGGAAGTCTCACACATGTGATATCGCCGTACTCAGGAGGAGCAGGAGAATCTATTTTGGGGTGTCATTTTTGCTATGTACATGCTATGTGTTAGAAATATTGTATAAATGGACAACTTTGTGTTAAAAAAAAAAATGCGTTTTAACCACTTCCCGCCCGCCGGCCGTCATACAACGTCCTTGACTTTGTGCGGGGATATCTGAATGATGCCTGCAGCTACAGGCATCATTCAGATATCAGCTTTTTCAGCCGGCGATTCCCTACACCATAAGAATGATCATAGCGGCTGTTCCACTGCTTGATCGTTCTTACGGGAGGCGAGAGGGGATGTCCCCTCCCCGCGCTTCTACCGACTCACAGCTACGATCGAAGCCAGGATCGTTTTTTTTTTTTTTATTTCAGGCTTCCCAGCCTAGAGGTGAGATGTGGGGTCTTATTGACCCCATATCTCACTGTAAAGAGGACCTGTCATGCCATATTCCTATTACAAGGATGTTTACATTCCTTGTAATAGGAATAAAAGTGGTCAAAATTTTTTTTTTTTGGAAAAAAGCATCAAACTAAAATAAATAAAGTAAAATGAACAAAAAAAAAAAAAAAATTTTAAAGCGCCCCTGTCCCTGTGTGCTCGCATGCAGAAGCGAACGCATACGTAAGTCCCGCCCACATATGAAAACGGTGTTCAAACCACACATGTGAGGTATCGCTGCGATCGGTAGAGCGAGAGCAATAATGTTGGCCCTAGACCTCCTCTGTAACTCAAAACATGTAACCAGTAAAAAATTTTAAAGCGTCGCCTATGGGGATTTTTGAGTAGCAAAGTTTGGCGCCATTCCACAAGCGCATGCAATTTTGAAGAGTGACATGTTGGGTATCTATTTACTCGGCGTAACTTAATCTTTCACATTATGCAAAAACATTGGGCTAACTTTACTGTTTTGGTTTTTGTAAAGCACAAAACAGTTTTTTTTCCAAAAAAAAGTGTTAAAAAAATTGCTGCGCAAATACCATGCGAGTTAAAAAGTTGCAACGACCGCCATTGTATTCTCTAGGGTCTTTGCTAAAAAAAAATATATAATGTTTTGGGGTTCTATGTAATTTTCTAGCTAATAAATGATGATTTTTACATGTAGGAGAGAAATGTCAGAATTGGCCTGGGTGCTCCAGAACGCCTGAAGGTGCTCCCCTGCATGTTGGGCCTCTGTATGTGGCCACGCTGTGTAAAAGTCTCACACATGTGGTATCGCCGTACTCAGGAGTAATAGCAGAATGTGTTTTGGGGTGTAATTTGTGGTATGCATATGTGGTCTGTGAGAAATACCCTGCTAATATGACAATTTTGTGGAAAAAAAAAAAAGAAAAAAAAAAACTTTGATTTTGCAAAGAATTGTGGGAAAAAATGACAACTTCAAAAAACTCACCATGCATCTTTCTAAATACCTTGGAATGTCTTCTTTCCAAAAAGGGGTCATTTGGGGGGTATTTGTGCTTTTCTGGCATGTTAGGGTCTCAAGAAATGAGATAGGCCGTCAGTACTTCAGGTGTGATCAATTTTCAGATATTCGCACCATAGCTTTTGGACTCTATAACTTTCAAAAAGACCAAATAATATCCACCGATTTGGGTTATTTTTACCAAAGATATGTAGCGGTATAAATTTTGGCCAAAATATATGAAGAAAAATTACTAATTTGCAAAATATTATAACAGAAATGAAGAAAAATGTATTTTTTTACAGATTTTTCTGTCTTTTTCTTTTACGGCGCAAAAAATAAAGAATCCATCGGTGATTAAATACCACCAAAAGAAAGCTCTATTTGTGTGAAAAAAAGGACAAAAATTTCATATAGATACAGTGTTGCATGACTGAGTAATTGTCATTCAAAATGTGAGAGCACCAAAAGCTGAAAATTGGTCTGGTTAGGAAGGGGGTTTAAGTGCCCAGTTGTCAAGTGGTTAAAATCACTGCTCCTGCAAAAAACAGTCGTTTTAAAAACTTTTTTTTTTCATTGATACATGTCCCCTGGGGCAGTACCCGGGTCCCCATACACTTTTTATGGCAATAACATACATATAAGCCTTTAAAATGAGCACTTTTGATTTTTCACGTTCGTGTCCCATAGTCTTTAACGGTGTTCGCGCAATTGTTTTGTCTGTTCGCAAGTTCTGGTTTGAACCGGGGGGTGTTCAGCTCATTCCTACTAATTTATATGGATTCCAGAATATCATGGTAGCTGCTGTAACTTGGCAGCCATAAAATATTATTCTGAACCTTATTTCCCACCTTTTTGCATACAGTATATTGTATAGATATAATATCAATCCTTTGGACTAAAAAACACATTCTTAATGGAAGCTTACAGTGAAGAAATAAGGAGGCTGCCATTAATGACCTCTTCCATTGAAAATGCTGTTTGCTCCAATATCATAGTGATTCCTCCTAAAGCACATACTTTGAACAATCTATTCAGGTTAGGAGTTCTGTCTTGACCCTGACTTTCATGAACTGCATACTTGTTCCAAGTCTAATGCCGTGTACACACGACCAGACTTTCCGGCAGAAAAGGTCTGACGGAATCATTCCGTCGGACATTCCAATCGTGTGTGGGCTTCATCGGATTTTTTCTTTCGAAAATTCTGACGGACCTAGAAATAGAACATGTTTCAAATCTTTCCAACGGACTCAATTCCTATCGGGAAAACCGTTCGTCTGTATGCTAGTCCAGTGGACCAAAAACGACGCAAGGGCAGCTATTGGCTACTGGCTACTTCCTTTTTCTAGTCCCGTCGTACTTCATCACATTCTAAACGAACAGACTTTGGTGTGATCGCGTGTAGGCAAGTCCGTTTCAGTGGAACTTTGTCGGAAAGACCGCCAGAGTTTACTCTGACAGAAAGTCCGGTCGTGTGTACATGGCATTAGAGTCTTAGAAAATACGGAGGTCAAAAACAGCCAGTCAACTAACGTCTTTGTCTGCTGTTTTTAAATGTAAAAAAAAAAAGAAATAGAGAAGACAAAATGGCATCATTAGGTACCAATGAGCATGTAGATTGACACCTGGCAGATTAGATCACAGGAGAGGATCGTAGCAGAACCAGATGAGCTGATTTGTAACTGTCCACTCATGTCTATATGATATTTGCTAATATGGGAATGTACACTTTACAAGCCAAGAACCCTCAGAGAAACATGAGATAGATGCTTGTTACTTAAGCTTAAATCCCTGTGACTCTTCTTATAATTCCCTGAACCCACTCTTTTACTTCAATGGCTAGACAACAACAAAATAAATACAAATTGCACAAATTGCAAATGTTAAATTAGGGAAAAAAATGAGTTTACCATAATCATTGCAAGAGAACGTTTAGAGTTGCAGAACGGGCTTTAAGGGTCCAGTTTGCTTCTGTCATTGAGTAATGAACCACACATAAGACAAAGGTTTTTGGAAATGTTTAAATGAAGGAGAATACTATAGATGAACCACTGTCTGCAGTGTCCACCCAGCAGGAACTTATCCCTGGAGTCTCAAATTTGAGCACAAGAAAGAAGTGTTTGGCACAGTATATGTTTAAATGCTCGAAGCTATAGTATTCAAAAGATTACTGATGTACAATTTTTAGCAAGGTTTACATTATACATTTGCATGGTGAGTGGCTGAGGACTATCAGCACTTGCATATTCAGGGGGAAGGACGGTTTTTATCCTAACATTTCAACTTTTGTATGGGCAGTGGTTATATTTTACCTATGTATTATTACTTTAAAGATTTATTAGTATACTGATGCTATTTTTTATACAGTTTGTCTGTTTATGTGCTCTCTACTTTTAGACTGTATAAATGCACGCAGGTAAGCATTTCATTATATTGTGGCTAACTGGTTAGCACGTCCGCCTAGCAGCACTAGGGTTACCGGTTCGAATCCCAAGCATGACACTACCTGCCTGGAGTTTGCATGTTCTCCCTGTGCCTGTGTGGGATTCTCTGGGTACTCCGGTTTCCTCCCACACTCCAAAGAAATGCTGGTAGGTTAATTGGATCCTGTCTAAATTGGCCCTAGTTTTTGTATGTATGAATGTGAGTTAGGAACCTTAGACTGTAAGCTCCTTGAGGGCAGGGACTGATGTGAATGTATAATATAGATGTGAAGTGCTGTGTAAATTTACTGCGCTATACAAGTGCCTGTAATAATAATAATAATATTAATAATACTTGGTACTGGTACTTTGTGCATAAGACAAAGAACATTGAACTTCATTAATATGTGCAAATAAACTGGGTATCCCCAATCATGCGCTCTTAAGGGAAAGCACACCTTCCACTAACATTAGGCAGACTGGGGAGATGTACTAAATCTGGTACAGCTGTGCATAGTAACCAATCAGCATCCAGCTTTTTATTGTCAAAGCTTAATTAAACAAGCTGAAGTTAGAAGCTGATTGATTACTATGCACAGTTGCACCAGATTCTGTGTGCACCAGTTTTAGTAAACCTCTGACTCTGTATCATCAAAACCAGTTCAGTTCAGCACAGCACACATGCAGTGATGTAAACGCTTTGCTGTGTGCTGGTAGGCAGAGGGGTTGTTCACTTTGCAAGGGAATTTTTCCTTAGCTTAGCAAATGTGGTGAAATCACGTGCAAGGAAAAACGATTGCCTTTAGTAAATCACGTGCAAGAAAAAAAGATTGCCTTTAGTAAATCAACCTATGTAATCTCTATTGACAGTCAGAGCTTTGCAAGCATTACAATAAAGACGTTTCTGTCTAGAAACAATATTTATCAATACTCATCAATATTCAGTATTTTAAGAAAACTACAAACAAATTCTATGTATCACGCAAGCAAAGTCAAACACAATTCAAAGCGCATTTTCTCTTCTCTTTGTGGATACTAACACATCTTTGTAAAAAATGGCATACAGGCATACCCCACTTTTAAGTACACAATGGGGTTTATTTACTAAAGCTGAAAAGTGCAAAATCAGGCTCACTTCTGCATAGAAACCAATGAGCTTCTAGGTTTTATTACCAAAGCTTAATTGAACAAGCTGGGGATAGAAGTTCATTGGTTTCTATGCAGCAGTGAGCCTGATTTTTCACTTTCCAGCTTTAGTAAATAAACCACATTGTGTACTTAAAAGTGGGGTATGCCTGTAATGTATTTCTGGAAACTGGAAAACTATGTGCTTTATTACTGTGAAAGGCAAATTATAACTTTAATAAATACAGTCCATTTACACACATATTTATGTGCTAGCAGTAAGTCTAGATATTGGTAACACCTGATATTAATATTGGTAACAGTAAAAAACATTCTGTTTAGAGGAAATAAAACAGCAAGCACATATGATGTAGTCATATAATAACGTAAATAAAACACTAATGCCAATAGTAATAATTACTCAATAATCATCATAGTACAATTTTGACAAAAAAAAAAGTTTTGTCTTCTATAAGCTTGGTTGTTATATGAAAGATAACAGATGGTAAAAGAAAACCAATAAGAAGATGAAATGCTACTACAACTGTGCTACTACTACTACTGCTAGTGCTACTAACATCTACAACTGATACATATGTTTAATACCATTGTAATTGTAATTAAAGCCATGAAATGAAAGGCATTTTACTCTTACTGTGGCGCTGTTTGTCTTGCAGACTCTGTTAAGCATACACGGATTTAAGAGTGCTCTGTCCCAGAGAGCTATATGTCTTAACAGTGAACATGTGGGAGTGACCTCATCTGTCAACTCTGTCTGCAAGGTTTTGAATGACAGTCACTATTTTAAAGGCGCACACAAGTCATATTTCACTTAATTTCTAGGATGTCTAAACCTGCCTCTGGCTGCATAAGGATAGAATGCAATTCAAACAGCTGACAAGTGTCATCCTAACTTTGTTGCCATTGACTGCGCTGAATAAAATGTACTGTCATTTGATACAGAACTCAGCCATCAGGCAAATAATTATATTATGTCCCATAGTTATGATATTATGACCAGTTTCAATTCAGTGAGCTGTTTGCCTTCTTTATAATTAATTCAATATGCTATAATAGTACTATAAATGATTCTAAAAACAGGTCTTGACTGTAAGTATAGTCCCAATAATATCAAAAACACACTAACATTATAAATTTATTATTATATCTCATAAAAAAATTGTGGAGACCAGGCAAAGCTGCTGCCTTAGAATTCATGAGATCTTTATTACCTCCATTAAAAAAAAACAGCAACTGAGGACTTTACAACACTAACCACTAAAGCAAGGTATGCACTAACAGTTTTTTTTTCATTCAACCCAGCAAGTTGAATGGAAAAAAAACTGAGGAGCTCGCTGTAGTAAGTATGTGATGTTAGTACAGTGATGTCCCCGTTGAGCTATTGTGTTTCGATAATTGGCAGCGAGCACTGATTGGATGCTGATCGGCTGCTGTTTTTCCAACATGCCCATTCGTCAGAAGCCGGACTCATCTGTTGGACAGGCTGAATGTCTGTTGGTTTCTGTTGAACTGGCCAATACTGACCGATATTATAAAAGCTCAATAATAGCATGTAATGCCAAGCTGCTGTTTCCAAAGCGAGCAAAGTCCTTTCATGTATTACGAGAGGTATGGACTCCAGAAAGAGAGAGAGATCATTTTTGCCCCTGTACAAATCATTAGTAAAACCTCACCTGGAATATGCAGTTCAGTTTTTGGCACCAGTTCTCAAAAAAGGATATTGGGGAACTAGAGAAAGTGCAGAGAAGGGCAACCAAACTGATAAGAGGAATGGAGGAACTCAGTAATGAGGAAAGATTCGAGGAACTGAATTTATTCACTCTTGAGAAGAGGAGATTAAGGTGGATATAATCACCATGTATAAATATATAAGGGGTCCATACAGTGAACTTGGTGTTGAGTTATTCACTTTACGGTCAACACTGTGGACAAGGGGGCACTCTTTACATCTAGAGGAAAAGAGATTTCATCTCCAAAAACGGAAAGGTTTCTTCACAGTAAGAGCTGTGAAAATGTGGAATAGACTCCCTCCAGAGGTGGTTCTGGCAAGCTCATTTGATTGCTTTAAGAAAGGCCTGGATTCTTTCCTAAATGTACATAATATAACTGGGTACTAACATTTATAGGTAAAGTTGATCCAGGGAAAATCCGATTGCCTCTCTGGGATCAGGAAGGGATTTTTTCCCCTGCTGTAGCAAATTGGATCCTGCTTTTCTGGGTTTTTTTCACCTTCCTCTGGATCAACTGTGGGTATAGGGTTGGTTGATATATTTTTTTTAATTAATTTTTTCTTTTTTATGGTTGAACTGGATGGACTTGTGTCTTTTTTCAACCTGACTAACTATGTAACTATATTTAGCCTGTGTGTATCAGGTTTTAGATCAAATAAGGTTAACAAGTGAGAATTTGGCCTCATTTAGAGTGAAGGTCATTGCACAAATAAAGAAAAATAAATACCCAAGTTTAATGGTCTTTCTTCCTAGTTGCTACCATTGTGATTGATGATGGTTGTTCCTTGAAAAACCGGCAGCTTAGGAAACTCTCAGCAAATATATGGAATCTGTCTTTAGTCCTCCTTTGGTGATTATGCATTTTTATTCATTGCAAGGAGTCGCCAAGGAGTCATAAGAAAGTTATAATTAGGCCGGCCACACACGGTTGGAATCACGGCCGGTTCAGCAGGAACCAGCCAAGATTCAAACCATTAATGGGCAGACTTAAAGTGGGGTTCCACCCAAAAAAACAAAAATACCTGAAAAATTCTAAAAAAAAAACCCCAAAAAATTTGGATATTTTTTTTTTTACTTACCTCTAAATGCCTGTTGCTAGGTGGTCCCTCGTAGTCTGCCTCTTCCTTTGCCTGGGCTGGTGACATCACTTCCCCCTCGGCACAGGAAGGGCTCCGCTCTGTTCCCTCCCTCCTGTCAATCATCTGGGACCCATTACAGGTCCCAGGTGATTGAGCGGCCAATCACGGCGCGCGGCACCGCTCGCGCATGCGCAGTGGGTGCCAGGCTGTGAATCCACAGCCCAGCGCCCACAGTTGAAATGCCGGCGCCGACGAGCGGAGGGGGGGGACACGAGCGGGGCTTCGATCCCCTGCATCGCTGGACCCAGGGACAGGTAAGTGTCCAATTAAAAGTCAGCAGCTGCAGTATTTGTAGCTGCTGACTTTTAATTTTTTTTTTTTTTTAATGGACCCCCTGGGTGGAACCCCACTTTAATGTACTAAGTTGATTGATTGATCAACCAGCCTGCCAGATTCACTTCTGATAATTGCTAGTGGCTGCTATAGCTGCTAGTAATAATCACTATCTTTTCTCTGTGTGGATGGCTTCCCCCACCAGCGCCTGCCCCCCCTCCCACCAGGAGAAGACATTTGCTAGGCAGGAGGGATTCCCCTGTCAACACTGACTGTGTTGATGTGGGAATCGTGCAAATTTCTTTCCTGCAACCCGCGGTTGCAGGAAAAAAATTTGCACTGTCTATGGCCGGCCCTAGACTTGCAGTTGGAGTACCAACCCTATCCAGCTGCTGGATGTGAGGGGGAGGTTGATGGGTGAACCTGCAGAAAGGCTATAGTGCTAGGCAGGTGTCAGGCTGGGTTCACACTAGTGCGAATTGGATGCAGATTTTTCTCCGCATCCAATTCGCATGACATGAAACTCTCTATGAAGCTGGTTCACACATCTCCGGAGTGGCTGCAGAGCGAATTGCACAGGAGTCCAAAGACATGCTGGTAGGTTAATTGGCTTCTGTCCAAAAATTGGACCTAGTATATGAATGTGAGTTGGGGACCTTGGATTGTGGGCTCCTTGTGGGTAGAGACCGATGTGAGTGTGCAATGTATGTGTGGAGTGCTGCGTAAATTGACAACGCTATATGGGTACCTTAACCACTTCAGCCCCGGAGGATTTTACCCCCTTCCTGACCAGAGCACTTTTTGCGATTCGGCACTGCATCGCTTTAACTGACAATTGCGCGGTCGTGCGACGTAGGTAACCAAACAAAATTGACGTCCTTTTTTTCACACAAATAGAGCTTTCTTTTGGTGGTATTTGATCACCTCTGCAGTTTTTATTTTTTGCGCTGTAAGCAAAAAAACACTGACAATTTTGAAAAAAACGCAATATTTTTTACTTTTTGCTATAATAAATATCCCCAAAAATATATAAAAAAATATTTTTTCCTCAGTTTAGACCGATATGTATTCTTCTACATATTTTTGGTAAAAAAAAAACGCAATAAGTGTATATTGATTGGTTTGCGCTTTTTTATTTTTAATTATTTTTTATTAGTAATGGCGGTTATCTGCGATTTTTATCAAGACTGCGACATAGCGGACACATTGGACATTTTTGACACTATTTTGGGACCATTGTCATTTATACAGTGATTGATGCTATAAAAATTGATTGGTGCGTGAATGACACTGGCAGTGAAGGGGTTAACCACTAGGGGGCAGTGAAGGGGTTAAGTGTGTCCTAGGTAGTGATTCTAACTGTGAGGGGGCTGAGCTTTAACACACAGGACAGTGATCACTGCTCTTGATGACAGAAAGCAGTTATCTTTGTCCTGTCACTAGGCAGAACGGGGAAATGCTTTGTTTACAAAAGCATCTCCCCGTTCTTCCTCTCCGTGACACAATCGCAGGCACCCGGCGGATATCGAGTCCGCAGGACCAGCGGTCAGAGTCACAGAGACTGCGGCGGGCGCGCGCCCGCGACACCGCTTCTTAAAGGGGACATACCTGTACGCCCTTTTGCCTACCAGCACCATTCTGCTGACGTACATCGGCATGCACTGGTCGGCAAGAGGTTAAATAAAATAACAATATAATCGATGAGCATCTTAATGAGACACAATGTACAGGGATAGGGACAATTGTACACATGCACCCACACTCAGGTTGAACTGGATGGACTTGTGCCTTTATTCAACCTTACTAACTATGTAACAGAGTCCTGTGTGTCTTTGACTTTGTTTCAGGTCTGAATTCAGGCAAAAATTCGGGCCTGATTCGTCTCTGATATGGAAAACAGGGAAGCACTGGACCCCTGCTGTCAGTCGCATCCGTGTGTAGTGTGAACTCCCAGCCTCAAGGAGTGACATAGGCTTTTATTTGTAAGCAGCTATGTAGCTGGAGTGGGTGGATAACAGGAGTACATACTTTCTTTTACAAGTATGGCAGACATACTGTAGGTATGCTTCAACGGGGTACTTAGTTGTTTGGTGGAGTGTTTAAAGGCCTTCCATAGCCTGAACAACCAAAAAATCCCCTATAAAACTGAGCCATCTGATGGAGCTGTTTTAAAACCGATTACCCACACAACCTGTAGATTACTTATGCATTAACAATCAACTTACTTGGTACAAACCTGAAGTGTTTTTACTGTAAGGAGATGTTTGTTAATATAAGAACTGCCGTTACTGCCCATTGGGTCGTACAGCAATTTTAAACCCAAAAATAAATATGTATTTATTATAAAGCAGCTCACTAAATTTAAGATGTGGTTGCTGCATTCGTTTACATTTCAAAAGCTTTTTTTCCATTATTTTCACCTGGTTTTCAGACCAGTAAAGCCTGGTAAGCACATACCAAAATCTGCAGATTCAGCAAGAACTTTAGTCAGTGTGTAATGTTGTCTGTTCAACAGAAGCTTCTGTCAAACGATCATGGTGAAAAATCAGCATTCAATCAGCCACTTGCAGCCCTTTGTCAAAATACAATAGAACAGTTGGAGATATGCCTGCATTGCCATCGCTTGTGTAGAAGCTGGGATCTGTCAGTTTTTTCAACCTTATTTAACAGACCAGCAAAAATGAAAATAGAGTATTGAGACAAACCATTTGCCAAGAAAAAAAAAACTGTTGCTGCAACTGCTTTTGTTACTGAGTTTAAATTTAATTGTTAGCCAAGCCTATCTAAATCTGCTAATCCTTCTAACACTACCCTTTCCCAAAATTGACAATGCTGCTATCCAAAGGTGTCCGCGTTGCTCCTCCAGTAGAATGGACACAACCTAAGACATTTTTCTTTTTGGGTTTTGCTTTAAAAAAACATTTAGGGTCCTTTCACACGCGTGTTCAGTTTTTTTTAGTTCAGTTCGGTCACTTTTTGTTTTGTAAAAGAACGGATCAAAAACGAATACGGATGTAAATTTTTACATCGGTTTTCATGTCCGCTGACATCTGTTTTCTACAAAAAAAAAGTGACTGAACTGAACTTCAAACACTGTGTATATAGCTGGTTGCTAAGGAGGGGGTCAGGAAGCTGAACAGCTGAATGTAAAAAAAAAGATTGCCGGCAAAAAAAAAGCGAAAAAAATGGCGTGGGGTCCTCCCCCCAGGTCCACACTAGGCCCTTCGGGTCTAATATCGATGCCAAATCCATACCAGACCCTTATTCGAGCATGCAGCTCGGCAGGTCAGGAAAGGGAGGGGATAAGCGAACAGCCCCCCTCCTGAATCATACAAGGCTGCATGCCCTCAACATGGGGGGGTGGCTGCTTTGGGGTGGGGGGGGCTCTGCACCCCCCCCACCCCAAAGCACCTTGCCCCCATGTTGATGGGGACAAGGGCCTCTTCCTGACAACCCTGGGCTGTGGTTGTCAGGGTCTGCAGGCGGGGGGCTTATCGGAATCTGAAAGCCCCCTTTAACAAGGAGGGCCCCCAGATCCCACCCCCCTATGTGAATGGGTATCAGGTACATTGTACCCCTACCCATTCACCCCAAAAAGCAGTGAAAAGTAAAAAAAAAAAAAAAAAAGCAAGAGCCAGTTTTTGACAAATCCTTTATTAAAAAAGAAGCCTCAAGCCATCTTCTCCCGGTGCCCTGTTCTCCCAGAGCCATCTTCTCCCGGTGCTGACTTCTCACTGTGTTGTCTTCTCCTAGTGCCGTCTTCTTCTTGTGTCGTCTTCTCCCGGAGCTGTCTTCTTCCTCGCCACTGCTGTCTTCATCCTTACCGCCTCTGTCTTCTTCCTCGCCGTCGATTACCTGCTAAAAACATGTCACGTGTCATCACAAGGGTGGGCTCTCTGGGTGATGTCATCAGATGGCCACACCCCATGGATATATAAGAGGTGCCAGACAGCGGGGGACAACATAAAGGAGGAAGACTCAGGAGAAGAGCGGCTTTTTTGTTTCTAGGTAACCGACGGCGAGGAAGAAGACAGCGGCGGTGAGGAAGAAGACAGCAGCAGCGAGGAAGAAGACAGCGGCCGTGAGGAAGAAGACAGCTCCAGAAGAAGAAGTCGGCACCAGATGCAGATGACACCGGGAGAAGTTGGCATTGGGAGAAGATGGCTCTGGGAGAAGACGGCACCTGGAGAAGACGGCTAGAGGCTTCTTCTTTAATAAAGGACTTGTCAAAAACCAACTCTTGTTTTTATTTAACTTTTCAATGCGTTTTTGGGGTGAATGGGTAGGGGTAAGATGTACCTGATACCCATTCACATAGGGGGGGACTGGGATCTGGGGACCCCCTTGTTAAAGGGGGCTTCCAGATTCCGATAAACCCCCACTCCCACAGACCCCGACAAGCATAGCCCAGGGTTGCTGGGAAGAGGCCCTTGTCCCCATCAACATGGGGGCAAGGTGCTTTGTGGTGGAGGGCCCAGAGCCCCAAAGCACCCACCTCCCCATGTTGAGGGCATGCGGCCTGGTATAGTTTTAGGAGGGGGGGCGCTCGCTCATCCCCTCCCTTTCCTGCCCTGCCGGGCTGCATGCTCGGATGAGGGTCTGTTATGGAAGCTATACTAGACCCGAAGGACCTGATGTGGACCTGGGAGGAGACCCCACGCCATTTATTTTGCAATTTATTTTTTTTTGCTGGCAATTTTTCTTTTTACATTTAGCTGTCAGTAGGGAACCTCGCTGACAGCTGATGACTCATCGGTTGTTAACCACTTGCTTATTGGGCACTTAAACCCCCCTCCTGCCCAGACCAATTTTCAGCTTTCAGTGCTGAGGCACTTTGAATGACAGTTACGCGGTCATACAACACTGTACCCAAATTAAATTTTTATCATTTTTTCCCCACAAATAGAGCTTTCTTTTGGTGGTATTTGGTGGTATTTAATCACAGCTGGGATTTTTATTTTTTGCTAAACAAACAAAAAAGATGGAAAATTTTGAAAAAAAAAAATCATGTTTCATAGTTTGTTATACAATTTTGCAAACAGGTAATTTTTCTCCTTCATTGATATGGGCTGATGAGGCGGCACTGGTGGGCACTGATAGGTGGCATTGGTGGGCACTAATAGACTGCACTGATGGACACTAATAGGCACAAATAAGGCGGCACTGATGGGGACAGATAAGGCGGTACTGATGGGCACAGATAAGGCTGCTCTGATGGCCACTGATAAGATGCCGCACTGATGGGCGGCACTGATGGGTGGCACTGATGGGTACTGATGGGCGGCATTGATGGGCACTGGTAGGTGACACTGATGGGCACTGATAGGTTGCACTAATGTGCAGCACTGTTATTGAGTCACTGATTGTGGGCACTGATAGGTGGCGCTGTGGGCACTGATGGGTGGCACTGTTGCCTACTGCTAGGTGGCACTGTCAGGGGGCACAGGTGGGCACTGAGGAGCTGTCGGCAGCTCGCCGTGATCGGGACTGATGTCCCTCTCATAGCCGCCGGTGATCAGCTTTTTTTTTTCTCCTCACGCTGTCAGCGCGAGGAGACAAAATAGCCGCTAACCGGCTCTGTTGACATCACATGATCAGCTGTCATTAGCTGATCACGTGATAAGGGGTCGGGACCACTTACTTCGATTTGTGATCCAGTGAGTCTCATAGACTCCCTGAACACAGAGCACGAGGCCGCTCGGGCACAGGAGGACGCCACTAGACGTACTCGCCACAAAGCAGGTCCACGCTGTAACCGTCAGTTGGCTATAGCGTGGATCTGAAGAAGTTAAGGATGCGCCAGCCGGCTTCCCGACCCCCTCCTTAGCAACCAGCTATATACATTGTGTTTAAAGAGGGAAAAAAGGGTTTAAAACGGATGTCAGCGGATCAGATGTAAGCGTTGTTTTCCGCTAACATCCATTTTTCGTCCATCTCCTTTTTCAAACGGAAGAAAAATAGGGTTTTCTTCCGTCTCAAAAAATGGAACTTAACGGAGGCGGATGTCAGCGGATGATCATCCGCTAACGTCCACTAGCCTATAAACATACATGTATGTCCATTTTTCATCTGCCAATGGATGGAGATAAAACGGACATACGGAACGCCCATGTGAAAGGACCCCATACCGCGTACACACGATCGGACATTCTGACAGTGAAATCCTGGGATTTATTTCTGACGGATGTTGGCTCAAACATGTCTTGCATACACACGGTTGCACAAATGTTGTCGGACATTCCGGACGTCAAGAATGCGGTGACGTGCAACACGTGCGACGTGCCGAGAAAAATGAAGTTCAATAGCCAGTGTGGCTCTCCTGCTTGATTCCGAGCATGCATGGAATTTTGTGCATCGGAATTGTGTACACATGATCGGAATTTCCGACAACAGATTTCGTTGTCGGAAAATTTGAGAACCAGCTCTCAAATTTTTGTTGTCTTAAAAATGTCTGATGGAGCCTACACACGGTCGGAATTTCTAACAACAAGCTCCCATCGAACATTTGTTGTCGGAAATTCCGATCGTATGTACGCGGCATATGTCTACAGCCTAAAACTCTTAAGCACTGATGGCTAGAAAGAAAAAAAAAAAAAAAAAAGCAAAAGAAAGTGAAATTTTTTTAAGTGACTAAAGAAAACCAGAGGTAATAACTAAATCACCTTAACCACCTCCTGCCCGGCCATTATATATATATATATATATATATATATATATATATATATATGTATTGGCCCTGTACCATGTGATCACTGTGAGCAATCACAGAGATCATGAACATAAACATAGGCTGCACGTTACAGCTATCGACTCTCCTTCTTCTTACATAGAGAGCAGTGTGAGAGGAAGGATGGCCGATCTGTACCCACAGTGAGTTACTGCTGTGCCTATGTACCACACACCAAAACAACCTTTTTTGGAGTCCTGATTTGCTAGCCACAATAGTGTAACTGTCATATCCCAGTGCAGCCATCCACTGTGTCCTTGATTGTTAGCCACATCTGTCCCAGGGTCAACAGTGCTGCCAGCAACACCTGTACAAGTGTTATCATTACACCAGTTCCTGATCACTGTCAAACCAATACTTGACCATCGTCACACCAGTACAGTGTCGCCAGGGCAGCCATCAATATCTGTACCAGTGTCGCCATAAAACCAGTACCTGTTAATTGTCAAACCAGTACCTGATAACCATCACACCACAACAGTGTCACTAGGGCAGATATTAAAATCTGTACCAGTGTTACCAGCACATCAGTACCTGATCACTGTCAAACCAGTACAGTGTCACCAGTGCAGCCATCAACATCCATATCAGTGTCAATGTCACTGTCACACCAGTACCTGATCACCCTCAAACTAGTTCCCGATCACCATTACACAAGTACAGTGTCACCAGTGCAGCCATTAACATCTGTACCAGTGTCACAGTCACACCAATACCTGATCACCCTCAAACCAGTACCTGATCATTGTTACACCAGTACATTGTCACCAGTTCAGCCATAAACATTTGTAACAGTTTCACTGTCTTACCAGTACCTGATCACTGTCACACACTGTGTCACCAGTGCAGCCAGCAATATTTGTATCAGTGTCAGACAATGCACACCAGCAACTATGTTCCTGATCCCTGTAAAACCAGAACAGTGCCACCAGAACCAATGTAACTTGAAGGCCAAGTCCTTCAAGTTAGAGAACAGCAGTTCAGTAACCAATCCGGAGAATGAAAGGGTCCCAACAAAAAGAATCAGGCGTTCTGAACAACAGCAGGCAAACACCAGCAGCACAGTACATCCTGATGAAGTGGCATGCATGAGCAGTGCAGTACATCTGGATGAAAGGCCAAGTATAAGTAGTGGGGTGTCACATCAGCCACAAATGATTAGAGCTCATTCTAGTATTCCAGAGACACTTTCAAATACAGTGTTACAGTGCAGCCATCAACATCCATACCGTGTCAATGACACTGTCACACCAGTACCTGATCACCCTCAAACTACAGTACCTGACCGCGAGATTGTGTTTCCAGCGCGATACCATCGCGCTGGTTCTCGGCGACAGGGTACTGTGAATGTCGCGCTGGCTCACTCATCGGGAAAGGAAAACTTTGTTTTCCTTCCGCGATGAGTGACAGGCAGCGCTGACAGCTGTCTAGTATGAATCCTGAGGCGGGAACACCGCGCCAAATTTTAAATGAAAAAACCGGCGTGGGTTCCCCCCTAGGAGCATACCAGGCCCTTAGGTCTGGCATGGATTGTAAGGGGAACCCCCTATGCCGAAAAATCGGCGTGGGGGTCCCCCCCCAATCCATACCAGACCCTTATCCGAGCACGCAGCCCGGCCGGCCAGGAAAGGGGGTGGGGACGAGCGAGCGCCCCCCCCCCCCTCCTGAGCCGTACCAGGCCGCATGCCCTCAACATGGGGGGTGGGTGCCTTGGGGGAGGGGAGGCGCCCTGCGGGGCCCCCCCACCCCAAAGCACCTTGTCCCCATGTTGATGAGGACAAGGGCCTCTTCCCGACAACCCTGGCCGTTGGTTGTCGGGGTCTGCGGGCGGGGGGCTTATCGGAATCCGGGGGCCCCCCTTAATAAGGGGGCCCCCAGATCCCGGCCCCCCACCCTGTGTGAATGAGTTTGGGGTACATGGTACCCCTACCCATTCACCTAGGCAAAAGTGTCAGTATAAAAAAAACACATTACACAGGTTTTAAGAATAATTTATTAGTCAGCTCCGGGGTCTTCTTCCGACTTCGGGGGGTCTCCTTCCGACTTCTCCCGGTGTTCGGCCTCTTCTCCCGGGCCCCGCCGCTATCTTCTTCCAGCTCTATTGCCAGTGAGGGGCCCGGTCTGCTGCCGCTGTCTTGTCGCCGCTGTCTTGTCGCCGCTGTCTTGTCGCCGCTGTCTCGCCGCTTCTTCTCTTCTTTTCTTCTTCCCCGATGTTGACACGACGCTCTCTCTGGCTCGAATGCTGTGTGCGAGCTGCGGAGCCATTTATATAGGTGGTAACCCCGCCCCCTTACGACGTCATGGTCCCAGCATGCGCAGGGACTCTGGCGTCATAAGGGGGCGTGGCCCCAGAGTCCCTGCGCATGCTGGGACCATGACGTCGTAAGGTGGCGGGGTTACCGCCTATATAAATGGCTCCGCAGCTCGCACACAGCATTCGAGCCGGAGAGAGCGTCGTGTCAACATCGGGGAAGAAGAAAAGAAGAGAAGAAGCGGCGAGACAGCGGCGTCAAGACAGCGGCGGCAAGACAGCGGCGACAAGACAGCGGCAGCAGACCGGGCCCCTCGCTGGCAATAGAGCTGGAAGAAGATAGCGGCGGGGCCCGGGAGAAGAGGCCGAACACCGGGAGAAGTCGGAAGGAGACCCCCCGAAGTCGGAAGAAGACCCCGGAGCTGACTAATAAATTATTCTTAAAACCTGTGTAATGTGTTTTTTTTATACTGACACTTTTGCCTAGGTGAATGGGTAGGGGTACCATGTACCCCAAACTCATTCACACAGGGTGGGGGGCCGGGATCTGGGGGCCCCCTTATTAAGGGGGGCCCCCGGATTCCGATAAGCCCCCCGCCCGCAGACCCCGACAACCAACGGCCAGGGTTGTCGGGAAGAGGCCCTTGTCCTCATCAACATGGGGACAAGGTGCTTTGGGGTGGGGGGGCCCCGCAGGGCGCCCCCCCTCCCCCAAGGCACCCACCCCCCCATGTTGAGGGCATGCGGCCTGGTACGGCTCAGGAGGGGGGGGGGGGCGCTCGCTCGTCCCCACCCCCTTTCCTGGCCGGCCGGGCTGCGTGCTCGGATAAGGGTCTGGTATGGATTGGGGGGGACCCCCACGCCGATTTTTCGGCATAGGGGGTTCCCCTTACAATCCATGCCAGACCTAAGGGCCTGGTATGCTCCTAGGGGGGAACCCACGCCGGTTTTTTCATTTAAAATTTGGCGCGGTGTTCCCGCCTCAGGATTCATACTAGACAGCTGTCAGCGTTGCCTGTCACTCATCGCGGAAGGAAAACAAAGTTTTCCTTTCCCGATGAGTGAGCCATCTCGGCGCTGGCTCCTGCGACGGGGCTCGTAGGTGTCAAATCTCGCCGAGAAGTGCGGCGAGATTGACACAATATCGCGGTCACCTACTGTAGTACCCGATCACCATTACTCAAGTACAGTGTCACTAGTGCAGCCATTAACATCTGTATCAGTGTCATAGTCCCACCAATACCTGATCACCCTCAAACCAGTACTTGATCATTGTTACACCAGGACAGTGTCACTGTCTTATCAGCATTCAGACAGAAAAGAAACAGAATTTTTACACCTGTTCAGTTTTTACATTTTGTTTCACAGGATATTTTTTTTATTCAATTGTGGACCAATGGTAATCTGTTTGCTCAGCAGCACATTGCCATTGACAATAATCTATTTAATTCATTTTATGCCCATCCATTTGAGTGGGAGTCCATCACAGTTAACGAGTTTAAAATCTTTCTTGGCCTTACCCTAGATATGAGACTCCCAAAAAAAAAAAGAACTTCACTCCTATTGGTCCAAACACCCGATTCACAATATGCCACTGTAATCCTCTATTATGACCAGGATATGCTATATATCGATTATGACGTTTCCCAATTTTAGTGACAATTCCCTGTGCCCTCCGCGAAATCACTCTGCATATGACAAGCGTTACAAAAATAGGCCACTTACTGTATCATTTTTTTCCTCCAAACTTTCTCAGATTTATACTCCAAACAAATGAGTATCCAACAGTATATCCCCAGTAAATGTGCCAGATAATTATAAACTTTGTGAGAGGGCCACAGGGTACACATATGACTTCTGTAACACAAAACACCACAAGACATCATACACATTGAACCAAAAATAGAATAAAACAGTTTCAAAATCCGATATAACAATTATTAATCCAAAGCAGAATTCTTTCCCCAAACATTTCTCATTTGGGAACACGCATATTATAAACAATGGCTCCCATGGGTATTCAATGCTGTATACGGTTTGTCCAGCCACTTTGCCCACATTTTATCATACTTACTAGGACAACCCCTATTCATACAAGTATCTCTATACAATGGAAGATTATTATTTACCAATTGTTTCCAATACGAAAGCGTAGGGGACCGAAGTTTCTTCCAATGCAACGCAATAGCTTTTCTTGCGTAAAATAATGATCGCTCCACATCACCAGCACTCTGAAGAACTTGCAGGATTTATCTTTTTAAGTCTGTGTGGAGTGATATATGCTCTGTGTACCAATTTATATTGGATCATACGATCTCTTAAAGATATCAAAGATCGCAAAGGGAAGTCCCACAAACCCCTCCAATCCTCCATATCTAAATCTGGTATATCTCGCACCCACCTAGCTCTAAGAACCTCCAATGGCATGATAGAAATCAATATAAGATGAGAGTACAATCTCAAGGTGGGCTTATCCAAGCACTCAGACCTAAGCACTAGTTCTAAAGTAGATTGTCTAATCGTTAAACTATCCTGTGGAAATTGTGCATGAAAAGTGTGAAGAAGCTGAAAATATCTAAATAGATGGGAACTTTGAACATTAAAAGTCGAAGTAAGTGTTGAAAAGGTAGATAATTTCCGATTAGTAAACACCTGAGAGAGTATTTTATATTATATTTAGTCCGTGCAATAGGCTCTGGTGTTTTAAAAAAATTAGGAAGAGTAGGATTAAACCATAAAGGGGCACGTGGAGAAAAAGCACCCTTAGGATAGTGCTCACATCTAAGACCAGCCTCCCAGGCTCAAATAGTAATGAGCATTGAAGGAGTCAACTGATATGGTGCCCTACGGCCCCTAAATAAGAGAACATCCATAGAGCCTACTACTGCCGCTTCCACCTGGGTAGAGGGGTTATATGTATCAGGATTCAGCCACCATGCATCCGTAACCAACTGAGTGGCTAAAAAGTATTTATATAAATCCAGAAATGCTAGTCCTTCCTGTTCACAAGGGTGCATCAGAGTAGTTAATTTATACCTGGGGTTCTTTGATCCCCATAGAAAAGATGAAAAAAAGTTGGTTTCATTTTGTAAAAAAGGACATAGGAAGCCACTGGGGGGAGTGTCTAAATAAGTACATATATTTTGGTATGATTTTCATTTTTAAAAGATTAATACATTCCAATAGAGACAATGGTACTTTCAATTTTGACCCAATGTCTCCCAGAATCTGAGTCAAATTCAAAGAATTAAACTCAGAAGCTTGGTGGGAAATTACAACTCCTAAATATTTGAAATTCTCCACCCACTGTAATGGAATATCATTCGATATCATTCGAAGCCGTACTACGGGCCTCCCTATCTATTGGAAACAGCAAATACTTTAACTTCAACCCTGTGACTATTGAGAAAGAATTCAATATCTTCAAAGCCCCTTGGAGAGAGGGTCCAGCATCATTTAAAAATAGTAAAAGGTCATCTGTGTACAAGGCTACCCTCTCCTCCAACCAACCAATCCGCAATCCCCTAATATTGGGGGAGGTGCGTAAAGCCTCCGCTAAAGGCTCCATAGCAATAGCAAAGAGGATGGAGAGAGGGCAGCCCTGCTGAGTTCCCCTAAACAATGAAAAATATGTTGACAACCCTCCCCCCATCTTAACTGCAGCTGTTGGATTTCTATATAAAACCTGCAACCATTTTATAAATACAGTTGGAAAGCCCATTCTGCGGAGTACCTCCTACAAAAAGGGCCACTTCAAAGTATCAAAAGTCTTCTCTATATCTAGGGAGGCAATACCTTGGAACCTGTATTAATATGTGAGGTATGAATATTGGTATATAATCTCCTCAAATTCACATACCAGACATGAACCCCGTCTGATCTGAATCAATAATATTAGACAGTAATGGTTGTATTTGCCTAAAAATGAGCTGTCAAAATCTTAAAATCTACATTCAAAAGAGCAAGGGGCCTATATGAAGCACAGGAAGATGGATCCTTTGGGTGTTTATGAATTAAAACTATATGAGCATTGCTCATTGATTCCGGTAAGGCTCCTTACCTCAGGCAATCAGAGTAAAGTAAAGCCAGTACAGGAGCTAAAAGCTCTCCATGAGCCTTATAAAATTCAATAGGAAGGCTGTCCGGCCCCGGTGACTTCCCCAGTGGAAAGGAACCGATGACCGAGAAGACGTCCTCTGATGTCATTGGGTGTACTAGCTTCTGCCTCTCATTATCTGTTAACCAGGCCAGTGCAACTGAGTTCAGCCAAAACGCCAATTCTGTTGGCTGAAAATCATGACACAGCTGAGATGTATACAGTGTCTGATAAAATTGCCGAAAAGCCCTGTATGTCTGTAGGGATGCATGTATGGAGATCCCTGATTGCCCAACCTATAAATGTAGCAAACGAAAAATTGTGTGGGACCTTATGTCACTTAAATTCCATCAGGGAAACCACCTCTGTGTGGAAAATTTTTTAAACAAACCTGCCATTTTTGCCATCTTTAGCTTGGGGTACAGCGTGAGCAAATCGCAAGGGATTTCCACAAACACTGGTAACCACAAAGCTAAAAGGAGGTAGTCAGCATGAAATTAATAAGTTTGGCCCCTAAATGTAAGGGTAAGTGGGATGCAGGGCCACCATCAAGGGGGTACAGGCAGTACTTTTGTAAGGGGCCCGAGCGTCCCAAGGGGCCCAGCGGCGGGCCCGTACCCTGCCTCACTTCACATGAAAATACACTCTCATCTGTTCTGCAGGCAGCCTCTAGCCCGTGCAACAGAGAATACAAGCCTCAGCCTTTCCCTGCCGCTTCCTCCCCTTGGCCGGTGATCGAGTAAGACACTCGATCTGACAGTATGTGCATTTGTTGCCTGCACATTGTCACAATTGCCAGTATTGTAACTAGACATGTGCGGTTCATTTCGTTCTGAAATGAAATTTGGACACAATTTCATTATTCAGACATTTAGATGTATCTGAATTTCCTAATACAGCAGTAACCCCTAACCCCACTATGTCCCCCCAAAATCCATACCAGACCTTTATCCGAGCATGCAGCCTGGCAGGTCAGGAAAGGGGGGACAAGCAAGCGCCCCAACCGAACCATACCAAGCCATACGCCCTTAACATGGGGGGTGCTTTGGGGCAGGGGGGCTCCCCCTCCAAAGCACCTTGTCCCCATGTTGATGTGGACATGGGCCTCTTCCCCACAACCCTGGGTGGTGGTTGTGGGAGTCTGTGGGCAGGGGGCTTATCAGAATCTGGGAGCCCCCTTTAACAAAGGTGCCCCCAGATCCCACCCCCTCCCCTAGGTGAAAGAGTATAGGGTACATTGCACCCCTATTCATTTACCAAAAAAAGTGTAAAAAATAAACAAAAAACAAAAACAATGTCCCCCGAAATGATGAACACCTCAGCTGACGACTTGAATAAAAAGTTTGTTGCTTGCCTGCCAACGTCTAACAGGCATTCACTGTGATTGATGCTGGATTTACTTTCGGGGGACATTTGTTTTTGTTTTGCTCTTTTTTAAAAAGGACTTGTCAAAAAATGTGTTTGTGTTTTTATTTCTTTTTGACACTTTTTTGGTGAATGAATGAGGGTACAATGTACCCCTACTCATTCACATGGGAGGGTGGGATCTGGGGGCCCCCTTGTTAAAGTCTCCAGATTCCAATAAGCCCCCCGCCCAGTAAGATTCCCACAACCACCTCCCAGGGTTGTGGGGAAGAGGCCCTTATCGCCATCAACATGGGGACAAGGTGCTTTGGGGGGGAGTCCCCATGCCCTTTTTTAAAAAAAAAAATTTGGTGTGAGGTTTCCCTTAAAGTCCATACCAGACCCAAAGGACCTGATATGGATTGGGGGGACCCCCACTGTGTTTTTTAAAAACTTTTTTTATTGCTGGCACTGGTTTGTTTATATTCTGCCGTCAGCAAGGAATACCATTTTACCTGAAAACATCAGTACAATAATATGTAACAGAAAGAAAAATGGAAAGAATTGGGTTTTGAAAGGTTGTAGCAACCATGTTTGTAATGTGCCTACAATCTATATTGTAAAACCTAACTTTTACACTTCCCTCTAATAGACTTTTCCATGGACAAAGTTTTTTTTTTCTTTCAATCACATAACATATATTGCTTATATTGCAAAAGAGAAACGAGACAGGTCAATTTGTGAAAGTCATGCCACGTACACATGATCGGAATTTCCGGCAGAAAAAACTTGGATGGTTTTTCCGACGGAATTCCGCTCAAGCTTGCCTTGCATACACATGGTCACACAAAAGTTCTCTGAACTTTCAACCGTCAAGAACACGGTGACGTACAACACTACGACGAACCAAGAAAATGCAGTTCAATGCTTCCAAGCATGCGTCAAATTGTTTCCGAGCATGCGTGATTTTTTGCGCGTCCGAATTGCATACAGATGAACGCATTTTCGGATAGGAACTTTTCCCGACCGAAAAATAGAGAACATGCTCTCAATCTTTTGCTGGATGGAATTCCGCCAGCAGAAGACTGATGGAGCATACACACGGTTGCATTTTCCGACAAAAAGCTCTCATCTGAGTTTTGCTGGCGGCATTTCCGATCGTGTGTATGCGGCATTAGGCTTAGTTCACACTTGCTTAAGAACAGGCATTTGACAGGCATAAAAAAGCCCCCTCAAACGCCTATGCACAAGAGTCAATAGACAGCACATTGTGCCGTTCACATTACAGAAACATGAAGCGTTAGCGTCGCTTCGCTTCAAAATTGAAGCTTCATGTCGAGTCAGGAGGCATTAAAACTTTTCTACTATTTTTTTTTTTTTTACTTGCCTTAAATGTTAAAGTTGTCAGAGGCTTCATATTTGCACTTTGAAAGTTTTCTTTTTGTGTGTTTGTGAGTCTGTGACTTGGAGAACAACTGCAGTGTGTGTGTGTTTTCTTTATATATTTATTTATTAAATCCAAACTCTGGGATACTAGTTAATTTGCAGCATAAAATATTTAATGTATAAAAGAACTGTAAATTTTTTAAACTCTGTGGCCTCATAGCTTCCATTGAGAAAGTAACGTACTTCTGCCTACTGTGCGGCGCTGATTGGAGAAACTACAATTCCTATCATGCAATGAGAATGGGTGAGAATGTTGACAAGATTGAAGGTAGGTATGGATGTGATAGACCAGGAGACCCCTGGCCTACTAGTCAAAGTATTAGGTCATAGTGGGTGGAACAGATCAGGAGTTTCCTGACCTGTCAATCATTTGACACATAGTAGGTGGACGGTACAGAAAAGAAGTCTGAATCACCTGGGTTCGCCCACTATTGTGACTGGCTACATGATTACGATGCTGGTTGATGTTCCTAGGAACTACAGAGGGGATTGTATAAAATGCCTGGAGGAATATAGTGGGCATAGTGGCCACTGGCTGTACTAAAATAAAATACAAGAGACTAAGACCTGATCAATAAAGCAGTATTAAACCCAAAACCAAAAATGTAATATATTGCAGCTTATCAATCATTAGATGTAGTGGCTGCATTAATTTTCTTTTTGTAAGCTTTTTTCCCCTCTGGCCAGTGACACACGTCCTGTATTAGAGTGCCCTCACCCTGGATGAAGGAACACAGGGGGCACCTTTGAACAACAGCATTGTCAGTCTGGGGGGAGTGTTAGATGTACTAGAAGATTTAAATACTAGAACAAATTAAAGTCAAACACCAGCAGACACTTTAAAAGCAGGTACAGCAAACACCCACAATGCCTTGTAACCACATATAGTGCAGCTCAAGGTACTCTGCAGCCCCTGCCCCCCCCCCCCTTGCTGGGAGAAGACAATGGCCCAGCAGGAGGGATTCACACATCAACACTGTCTGTGTTGATGGGGAAATTGAGTAAATTTCTTTCCTGCAACCCGTGGCTTGTTCTGCGGCCCCATTGGACTGCGGGTGATACGCAGAGGAGAAAGAAAGCTGAACTCTTCACAAAAGGCTCGCCAGAACCTGGACACAAACTTGCTACCCCTGTCCGAGACGATCACCTTGGGTAGCCCATGTAAGCCAAAGATCTCCCGAGCGAAAATGGAAGCCAGTTCTTTCAAGGGGGGCAACTTCTTAAGTGGAATACAATGAGACATTTTCGAGAACCGGTCAACCACCATAAGGATAACTATGTTGCCCTGAGAGTTGGGTAACTTCACAATGAAATCCATTGACAGGTGGGTCCAAGGCCTCTATCCATTGCGTATGGGTTGTAGGAGGCCCTCTGGACAGTGTCGTGGTGTCTTACTCTGAGCATACACTGAACAAGCAACTACGAAGGTGGCTACATCAGCACATAGACTAGGCCACCAGAATTGTTAGGAAATGGACCAAAAGAGTTGATTCTTCCCTGGGTGGCCAGCAGCCTTGGGAGAATGGTAAGTCTGGAGCACGGCAGTACGGAGACTCTCAGCGGTCACAAGGTTTCTCAAGAGCAGAATGGATCTGAGTGGCAAGAATTTTGTCACCCAAAGGAGAAGTGAGATTGGTGTGAACCGTAGCCAGAATACGATCGGGAGGAATCACAGGAACAGGAACTGACTCCATCTTGAAAGTGGAGGAAAACTGTCGTAACAAAGCATCAGCCCTTACATTATTAGTACTGGGTAAGAATGTGACTATGTAATTGAAACTTGACAAGAAAAGAGCCCATTGCACCCTTCTGGGAGAGAGGCGTTTGGCCTCAGACAAGAATGTGAGATTCTTATGCTCAGTCAGAATAAGAACTGGCACAGTGGTCCCTTTGAGGCGATGCCTCCATTCTTTAAGGGCTAAAATGATCGCCAACAACTTTCTGTCCCCAATCTCATAATTGCATTCCGCAGGAGATAATTTCTTGGAAAAGTAGCCACAAGGATGCATAGCGGTTTCAGAGGTAGGACGTTGAGACAGCAGGGCACCAACTCCAGTCTCAGATGCATCAACCTCAAGGATGAAAGGTTCAGGATGTACCAACACAGGAGCAGAAGAAAGGGCAGCCTTGAGACTCTCAAAGGCATTAATGGAATCTGGAGACCAATTCTGTGGATTACCGTCCTTTCTGGTCATGCAAGTCAGGGGTTTGAACAGAGACGTTATGAATAAACTTCTGATAATAATTGGCAAATCCAAGAAAACAATGCAATGGTCGTAACCCACAGGTTGGGGCCACTGAAGTACTGCCAGAAGTTTCTCTGGATCCATCGAAAAACCAGCAGTGGAAATGACATAACCCAGGAATTTAACCTGTTCACAATGAAACTCGCACTTCTCCAATTTGCAATACAGGTTATTATCTCTCAACCTCTGCAGCACACGCAGACATCTGTGTGATGGCTCTCTAGGGACTTGAAAAATATCAGGATATCGTCCAGATAAACCACCACACATAGCTGCAACAAATCTCGGAGGACATTGTTGATGAATTCCTGGAAAACTGCCGGAGCGTTGCAAAGACCAAACGGCATAACTAGGTATTTGTAATGGCCTGTTCTGGTATTAAACACGGTTTTCCATTTGTCGCCCTTCTTGATCCTCACAAGATTGTATGCCCCTCGCAAATCAAGCTTCGTAAAAACTGTTGCTCCCTTGAGGCCGTCAAATAACTTTTTATGTAAAGGAATCGGATACGCGTTCTTAATCATGAAGTGATTGAGACCCCTATAATCAATACAAGGTCTCGGTTCACCCCTCTTCTTTTTCACAAAGACGAAACCAGCACCAGCAGCAGACAAGGATTTACGGATGAATCCTTGAGAAAGTGATTTGGCCATGGCTTTGTCTTCCGAGACAGACAAAGGGTAGACTCGACCATGAGGGGGTATGGCACCAGGTTGAAGGTCAATTGCGCAATCATACGACTGGTGCAGAGGCAAACTACTGGCCTGACCTTTGTCAAAGACATCGCAAAATTTGTGGTACTCCTCCGGCAGGGCAGAGAGTGAAAGGATGCACAAGACCTTAGCCACTTTCAGAAAACATGTCTCCCTGCATTGTGGCGACCAGGAAAGAACCTCAACACGAAGTCAAAAGAGGGGTTGTGACTCTGTAACCAAGGATAACCAATAACCACCGGAAAACGAGGTGACGAAATTACTTGGAATTGGATTCTCTCATGGTGAAGAGCCCCCACAACCATGGTCAATGGAGCAGTCTCATGAGTCACCTGGGAAGGCTGTAAAGGTCTCCTATCAATAGCCTCAATGGCAAATGGAGTGGCACGAAGCTGCAGCAGAATCAAGTGCTTGGACACAAAGGCACCATTTATGAACAGGCCTGCAGCCCCAGAGTCTATTAGAGCCAGTATCACGATGGACAACTCGGACCAAGAAAGGGTAACTGGTACCAGGGGCTTATCCTTCTGGATAACTGGGGACGTAACAACGCCACCTACAGGACCTCAGGTCCAAGCATTTCCCAGATGGGTAGGACAAGACTTCAAAAAGTGACCTGCCTTGCCACAATAAAGGCACAATCTCCCCCCCCCTAAAGGCCCTCTCATCCTCAGATATAAACAAGGCCTGGGGAATGCCCAGGAAAAAATTCCAAGCCTACTTACCACCAGCTCGCAGACAACCAAATTAACCTGTCTAACAGTATGCGTTAAAAACAGGGGTTTAGTCCGCACGCATTTGCAAAAGCATGAGTAAGCCACAGAGCCTCGTCACGGCACCCTGATATCTGTGGTCCTAACACTAAAATATGAGTGCCCCCACAGTGGAGACACATGCATTCTGATGGATAAATGAGAGCAGGTGGACTGAAGGGCAGCCCATCCCTTCTTAAAGGTACAGGAGCACACCAGACACCCAGCAAATAGCACAATGGCTGCAAAGGTGCTGGTGTGTTGCTGGACCAATACACACACCAAGGTGATCTCAAAAAACTTGCCACCGCCCTTATTTATAGCTGGCTATCGCAGTAAGTGGCATTGGAGGGCTACAAACAGATATAAACAAGGCCTGGGGAATGCCCAGGAAAAAATTCCAAGCCTACTTACCACCAGCTCGCAGACAACCAAATTAACCTGTCTAACAGTATGCGTTAAAAACAGGGGTTTAGTCCGCATGCATTTGCAAACGCATGCGTAAGCCACAGAGCCTTGTCACGGGACCCTGATATCTGTGGTCCTAACACTAAAATATGAGTGTCCCCACAGTGGAGGCACATGCATTCTGATGGATACATGAGAGCAGGTGGACTGAAGGGCAGCCCATCCCTTCTTAAAGGTACAGGAGCACACCAGACACCCAGCAAATAGCACAATGGCTGCAAAGATGCTGGTGCATTGCTGGACCAATACACACACCAAGGTGATCTCAAAAAATCTGCCACCACCCTCATTTATAGCTGGCTATCGCAGTAAGCGGCATTGGAGTCCTACAAACAGATATAAACAAGGCCTGGGGAATGCCCAGGAAAAAATTCCAAGCCTACTTACCACTACCTCTCATCCTCAGAGAGACGTGTGAAGCCCAACTGCATGGATTCTACCTCACTGGCAAACTCGATACCAGGAGGTATGGGAGGTGACGGAGGCAAGGGTGGGACTGGAAAGCTCGAAGCCAAACGTACAGGAGGCAAGTGCTCATTAAAAGATGGTCTCTCTCGAAGTCTGGGGTCAATGAGGATGACAAATGTGATCAACTTCTCCAGCTCAGTGGGTATGTCTCGGGCTGCTATCTCATCTTTGCTGTGATCATGAGATAAAGCAGCCACAAGAGCCTCATTATTGCGAACAACCTCTGCTACAAGAATACAGAACTTAATGGCGTAATCGTCAACAGTTCTCATATCCTGTTTGACGGACATAAGACCTTTGGCAGCAGACGTGGCGCATATGGAAACATCAAATACCCTCTTAAAGGAGGCCACAAACTCTGGGTAACTCTGGACAATGGGTTTTTGCATCTCCCATAGAGGGTTTGCTTAGGCCAAGGCTCTCAGAAAGCAAAGATATCATGAAGCCTACTTTGCTTCTGTTTGTGGGAAACGACTGGGGCAGCACCTCAAAGTAAATCTCAACCTGGTTGAGAAACCCTCTGCATTGAACTGGATCACCCCCCTGAGGGGAAGCAGGGCAGAACCAGACATACTTCTTATAGAGGTAAAATTTGAAGCGGGTGCCAGCAAACTGATCCATGTGGTGATCCTGCTCATCCAATCTGAAAAAAAATTACCAAAAAGTGGATTGCCTGCAACCACTGAATTCATTGCCTTTGCCTACTGTCAGGAACAATGAATCAGACTGAGACAGAAGTGCAGTAAAAATCACACTATTTAATAAAATGGTAAAATGGTATAAACAGAGCAAACATAGTCAAAACAACCAGAGTTCTGTAACCAGGATGGGTAGTCAGAACAAGCCAGAGAAACAGGAGTCCAGAGATCAGCGAAGTTGGGTGCAGCAAACAGGATCAGGAACCAGAAGAAAAGTCAGCCAAGCAAAAGTCTTTCACAGGAAAACACAGCAGAGAGAGTCTGGATATGTTGACCAAGGCAAAGGCACAGAAGATCTGATCCAAGAAGTTTATATAAATGCATTTAAATATTGGGTGTGGCTTAAAGGGGGTGTGGTTAAATCAAGTCTGATATGACTTACATAGTGCAGAATGTGGTAATGTTAAATAGGGAATCTACAGTGCGGGGTGTACGGTGACGGGTAGTATATGCGTATATGCAGGAGAGGAGTATGGGGTGTACAGCGGTGGGTAGTATGTGTAGGGGGAGGAGTGCGAAGTGTATGATGGTAGGTAGTATGTGCAGGGAGAGGGGTGTGGAGTGTATAGTGGTAGGTGGGATGGGCAGGTAGAGGAGCGTGAAGTGTATGGCGGTGGGTAGTATGTGCCGGGAGAGGAGTGTGGAGTGTATCGTGGTGGGTAATATGTGCAGGAGATGGGTACAGAGTGTATGGCAGTGGGTAGTATGTGCAGGTGAGGAATGCGGAGTGTATGGAGGTGGGTAGTATGTGCAGGAGAGGAGTGTAGAGTATATGACGGTGGGTATTATATGCAGGATGGTGTCAGTAGGGCAGTGGACGATGTCAGTAGTTCTTTATTATTATTATTACATGTTTTTACAATTTAATTTTTTCATTTTCTTCTACTTTTTTTTTCATTTTTTCAAAATGCTTTTTGGGGGCCAGTGAATGGTGTCAGTAGGACAGTGAACTGTCAGTAGAGCACAGTGTCATAAGTGAAGGACACGAGGGGCAGTTACAGCAGGGCCATTGTTAAGAAATCATGGGCCCCCTACAGCCTACCTGATGGGGCCCCCAGTCCCGCCCCTGACCCCGCATACCTGCCTAAAAGAATGCAACTTTGTCTTTAAGGGGGGCAAAAGGGAGCACTGGTGCCCAGTCAGGGAAGATGGGTGGTCCTGATGCTTAGTGGGGAGACATGAGGGTCCTGGTACTTAGTGGGGAGAAATGGGGGGTCTTGGTGCTTAGCGGGGAGAGATGGAGAGTCCTGGTTCTTAGTGCAGAGAGATGGGGGTCTTGGTGCTTAGTGGGGAGAGATAGAGGTCTTGGTGCTTAGTGTGGAGAGATGGGGGGTTGTGGTGCTTAGTGTGGAGAGATGAGGGATCCTGCAGTTTAGTGGGGTGATATGGGGGTCTTGGAGCTTAGTGGGGAGAGATGGGGGTCCTGGGGCTTAGTGGGGAGAGATGGGGGGTTTTGGTGCTTAGTGGAGAGAGATTGGGGGTCTTGGAGCTTAGTGGGGAGAGATAAGGGAACCTAATGCTTAGTGGGAGAGATTTGGGTCCTAGTGGGGGTAGCTTGGAGGGAACTGTGAGTCAGTGGTGAAGGGGGGCACTAGTGCTCCTTACCTGCCTGCTTGATCCATCTGGAATCCTGTGTAGAAGAATCATCCCCCTCGTGCTTTTCTTCTCGGCTGATTTTTCTCATTGGAAGGAATGAAGAAAAAAATCAATAGCTCAGACGATCTCACAAAGAGCTGAAAGAAAAAGAAAGCTTCCTCTAGTCACTTCTCTGCCAGGCTCTGACTGATGACTCATATATTGCAGAGCCCAGCAGAGGAAGCCAGTGGTGGAAGTCTTTGCTGACACTTTTTGTTTACTTGGCTGAACTGTCACTGCACTGGCATCCCCAGCATCCTTCCAGGCATGCTGGCACAGCCACAGGAGCAGTGATATCACTGTCAATTCTCCTGTCAGTGGTGGTAACCCCTCTCCTTCATTGCGGCACCCGGGGCCCTCTGGATGAAAATATGGACTTCGCACTGCTGCACCGATCATCTCCAACAACCCCGAATGTATCATCCATGTGTGCAGGGTGGGTCAGGGCACAGTGGGCCCCTCCCTCAGGGCCCATGTGCAGTGAACACCCTGCACACATGGATGATACGCCACTGAATCTAAGAGAAATCCAAATCAAATCAATATTTGGTGTGACTACCAGTTTCTGAAGGAACTCGGCAGGTAGGTTGTTCCAAACATCTTGGAAAACTAACCACAGATCCTGTGTGGATGTAGGCTTTCTCATATATATATATATATATATATATATATATATATATATATATATATATATATATATATATATATACCTATATAATTAAATTACATTCAGTAAAAAAAACTTTATTTAAGGTGATAAAATGGAATGAGAGAAAATAGCATAAAATATATCATTGATTTAACAAACTGGTTTCCTGTCTATACCAGCTAGTTGAAGAAGTCACTTCAAGGTCAACACAGGTTTGCTAAATGTCCTAGATCATTATCTACCCTGGATAAATGTCAAGATTCTCTGTCATATGATTTGGTGTCAGAATTTAGTAAGTACTTTGAAGGTGATTCAGAAATATCATTTAAAAACAAAAGCTTGCAGTAAGAAAATTACCAAGGCTAACTCTTCGCATTGCTCACTATGTAGTTATGTAATACTAATGTTGAAACCTATGCTATTCTGAGCCCTACATATTAATTCTTTATGTACTGTAGAATAAACATATTTCACATTAATTATTAAAAATAATACAGTATCACTTTCTGCGAATCCTGTGGGCTTGCTCCAGCTGGTAACCTGGAGGCTAAATGTGTGCATTTACAAACATATGAGCATGTGTGCTCACTCTAATGAGTGTATCAGTGCATGTGCATCAGTGCATGCAGATAGGATCAAATGTTAAATTATGCTCCCTGTAAAGTGAACATTCCTCATGGGTCCTTTCTGGCAGATATTCAGCTACTACTTGGGGTTGATTTACTAAAAGTAAACAGGCTGTTCACTTTGCAAAAGAGATTGCAATTTGCAAGGTCATTTTCCACAGAACAACTTCCATTATCTGCTGACTTCCATCATTCAATCACATGCATACAAAAATGCTGTTTTTTTTTTCTTGGACATTATTGGGTATTCTTTGCAAAGAGAAACTTCAGCACATTCACCAAGTTCTGGGTCAAATCCCCTTGCAAAGTGCAACTTCCTGAAAAGTGAACAGCCTATAGTAAAATTTGCCTTTAGTAAATTAACCTCCTTGCATAGGTAATCCTGTTTTTCTGTATCCTGATATTTATTCTATTGTGACCTGGCTGGGCCTTTTCTTAATTCCTTTGCTTGTTGCCTCAATTGCTGATTCTACCACTTATTCTTGGTTTATCTACAACTAGGTTTACATTTTGTGGCTGAATATTTTCATTAGTATTATACTATTGTTTTTCCTGACCTCCTGGCAACTGCCTGGTACCATGCTGGCTTTTCTACTTACCTGTGTATGACTTAGCCTCTTCTTCGGATTTGTTTATCTTCTCATCTGCTGTGCCAATACCCTATTTACCTCTTCAGATGGTCCCCCATCATGTTAAGTTGTCACCAGTGGGTCAAGGATCTTCAACCTGGAAATATTCTACAGCAAAACATTTAACCTTAACCCGCAGGAGCTCAAGGAAAGATTGGGTTCTCCATATACTATCCAACCCAAGGCTGTCCTCACCTAAAAATAATGGCAATCTCCATAATTAGCATAACTGAAAAAAAAAGACAAATAGCTAGGGGTATATGTAAATATATCACAAAACCAATGTCCAAACCACCAAATTGGTGTTCTGCCCTCTATTAGCATAACTGCCACACAGAACACTTCTCCACGTGACAGAACCACAGACCTCACAAACATAACAAGCATTGTTCTAGGATGTTGCCTATCTAACAGCACCCCAGTTTCTAGAATCCCTAAGTAGATAAATATGGTTCTTGGAGGACATGCTGTCCTTTCTATCTCTCCTTCACTATTTGCAGATTCAAATAGTGCAGACACATGATATACACATTCTTGTTCTGGGTCAGTGACACACTAAATAGTGATAGCCCCAGAGCATTTATTTTCAAGAGCAAGCCAATGGCAGGTTCTGTATTTCAAATTCTGACAGATTCTTTTTAAAGTAAACCTGTACTTTACCTATACAGGGAAAAGCAACAGGTTTGCGAAAGGGTTCAGTTCCACAACAGAACATACTCACATGAGTGCAGGGAAAGGGTCCTCAGCTCTCTGTAATCTAGTTTAGAGCAGCTTGGAGCTTACACAGGATATCCTTCCCTCACACCTAACGACTGCTTGGGCAAAACATAGGTTTGCTTTCAGTTAAAAATAGTACTTAACGTGCAAATGTAACACTTTATAGACCCTATCTCACTAGAATGGTAGTCTATCTCACATTTTTGCTTTTTTTATTAAAAAAAAAAAAAACAACCTGCTCAATATTCTGAAGAAATGGAGGAAAAATACATTTCATTCAGTCATCAGGATTCTTGTCAAGTTGTCCCATCTTAAAAAAATAAAACAGAAAAGGAAATGTGGGGCCCAGAAGCACAAAGCAGAGCAGCTTGCACAAAGCTGGAGAAATGTTCTCATTAAAATGAAGAGAATATGGCTCATGCGTTAAAAGGGGTGCATGCTAATGAGCCTCGAAGACAAAAGCAGAAGAAAGAGGCTGCAGCTGAAGCGCTAATGAAAGGGAGGTTTTAATATGTGCTATTTACTAAAGTGCTTTGATTGCTTTTTTCTATTTCATTCTTATCCTCATAATAACATTCTACGAGTAAAACAATCAGATGTTCTCCTAGATACATTTTTTCCTCTCTTGTACTTTCTTTTTATTTTACACCCACACAAAACGTACAAGTCAATTTGTATGAACAGAGCTTTGTGATAAAATAGTGGATTCTTGAGATGTATGTTTCAACGGCTTTTGAGAAAAACAAAGGAAAATAAAAGTTCTCTTAGCAGAGGTGACATTTGACACAAATCTTTGTGTTAAAATGTAGCTGTGCAGTGCCACTTAAATATACTATACTCGCAGTTAAGGTGACGTATGGGAACAGCTAGCTACTGGGTCTGAGTTAGTAGATAAATAAGACAGAGCAATCTTTCAGCCCTCTATAACTAAAACCAAAACAGAAAAGTTACGTGTAAAGTCTAACTTAATTTGGATGTACTTTTTTCTTAAATTGAAGCTCTATTTTTGCTGAGAGTGAAAACAGCCAATCCATTTAAATAAATTGCAGGGATATTAGTAGCCATTGTAGTGACATCCTGCTTCCCAAGTTGAAGGGTTAGAGTCCATTAATTACATGGTTAGTCCTAGTGCTGCAATAGGAGGACAGCTTCTGGGAAAAGTAGTGAGCCCATCACATGAGCAGAAACTGGGTATGTGGGGTTGTTCTGAACACAGTGGGGTTTATTTACTAAAGGCAAATAAACTTTGCACTTGGCAAAGTGCAGTTGCACACTGCAAGAGCAGTTGCCCTAGACCTTAGTAAATGAGCATAAGCTCTGATGACTGTTTTTTTTTTTTTTTCCTTGCATGTGATTGGGTATTCTTTGCAAAGTTCAGCTTTACCCCATTTACTAAGCTTTGGAGCAACTGCACTTGCAAAGTGCAACTGCACTTTGCAAAGTGCACAGTCTCTTTGCCTTTAGTAAATTGACCCCAATGAATGTATACAGATTCTAGTATTGCCGTCATTTTAAATAAACTACAGACATGACTTATCCAGAAGTCACATATAACAAATGTTTTGTAATATTTATCCTTTTAAAGGACAGAGATATGGTATAACACCAGTTGTTGACCTGTTTTCAATGGTACAAACACAGGGTCTTCTTAAAGTGATTGTAAAGTCTAGTTTTTTTAAAAAAATAACAAACATGTCATACTTGCCCAGATCCTTCTCTTCTCGGATGCCTCTTCTGTGCTGCTGGCCCCTCAGCTCGGGTGCCCCCAGATTGCTATTAAAGGCTAAAGGCCTGGGTTGATGTGCTTTTTTTCAAGTCCGAACTGCCTTGTCTCCTTTTTATGGATGAGCTTGGGGTTTGAGCTTGTACATGTTCAGTATTCTGTGAATGGTCGGGTGTTGTCAAGCCAAGCCTCCAGCTGCAGCAGTAGGTAAACATTTCTAATACTGTTGCTAAATGTGACAGCTTCCTTCTCAGGCTGGTTGTTAGGGAGCCGACAGCCATTGTCATTGGCCAATTATGGTCATTTTCATTTTCGGTAAATGATGTGATCAGCTTTACTCCACCCTTTACTTACATTTGGGTGTCAGCTAGGAAGATGTAATTCTTACTGAGCAGTTGGCAAGTGTCAATCACCGTGCTTGAGGTGGTTCTACATGGATGATGAGATTAGGGATGAGCTCCCAGTTCTATGAGAGCTGAACTTTATTTGTTTGGGCATTTACCAAAGCAGCAAACATTTAGCTCAATCAACAGGAACTAAACATCGTATATAGTACCTTTTTTCTACTGCTAATATATATGGCAGCTTCCTCTGTTAATGGTTGATAAAGCGGAAATACAGTCAAAATTGAAAAACTTACAAGCAGATTGACAATTGATTTACAGTGTGGGATGTTTTTTGAGGTTTTTTTATTTCTTTAATAAAGGTCAAAAATAGTGTGTCTGTACATGGAGAGGTCTTATTTTTAAAGGGTGTTTCAAGATTTTGACAAGCACCCTTATGCAGACCCCCACAACCACTAGGCCAGGGTTGTGAGGAAGAGGCCCTTGTCCTCATCAACATGGGGCAAGGTGCTTTGCCAGGGGGTCTCCCCTGTGTAGGGCCTGGTATAGTTCAAGAGGGGGAAGAAGACTCATCCCCTTTTCCTGGCCATCCAGACTGGACTCCCAGATAATGTTCTGGTATGCATTTTAGGAGAACTGCACATGTTTTTTGTTGTTGTTTGCATGGGGTTCCTCCTTAAAATCCATACCAAACCAGAAGGCATCTCCTAGGTATAATTTTTCTTTTAACCACTCCCCCCGGGTTGACGTCATATGATGTCCTGGACTCTGTGTAGAGATATCTGAATGATACCTGCAATTGCAGGCATCATTCAGATATCTTTTTTTTTCTGCCAGTAATTCCCTGCAAAGTAAAAGCAATCTTAGCAGCTGTTCAGGCACGTGATTGTTTTTACAGGCGGCGGGAGGGGACATCCCCTCCTGCCGCTTCCGGTGCTTCCAATGGCTTACCCGTGTAATTGGCCAGCTGAAGAATGAATCGGCTGGCAGTGGACATTTACCATAGAGATGACAGAGGACCAGATGGTTCCCAACCATCTCTATGACCTTCGGAGGCCGGGCGTGATGTTATGACGTAGATGTAAACACTGCCGTGTTTTTAGCTGGAAAGGCTGAGATTGTTTTTTTTATTTTTTATCTCAGGCTTTCCAGCATAGAGGAGAGATGTGATGAGCACACATCTCTCTGTAAAGAGGACCTGTCATGCACTATTCCTATTACAAGGGATGTTTACATTCCTTGTAATAGAAATAAAAGTGATCAATAAAAAATAATTTAAAGGAAAAGTGTAAAAATAAAAAATAAAAATAAAATTGCAGGTTACAGTATCTGTCAATAAACTCATCTCAAAGGAATGCAAGGGGAATGCACCTAGAAGGAAGCTTCAGCTGCCCACTAAAAAAAGCTCAAAGCCCATAGACACAGCCATCAAAATGTCTGCGGAGGTAACAGCAACTGTGTCTGGAGTGTTAAATTCACCCAGAATTTGTAATTTGGTGAATCCAGACATAGAGGGGAATCCCTCGGAATTTTAAAGGGACTATTCTTGATGTTAAATTATAGTCAATGTTAGGAATAATAGGTAAACTATTGTTAAAAAAGGCATGGATATCTGGGCACCACATTATTATTCTGATTATTAATATACATGATTTATATAGCGCCAACAGTTTGCACAGGGCTTTACAACATGGGGCAGACAGTACAGTTACAATACAATTCAATACAGGAGGAATCAGAGGGCCCTGCTCGTTAGAGCTTACAATCTATAAGGGGGGGTCAAGTGGAACAAAAAGTAATAGCTGTGGAGGATGATCAAATGGAGAAAATGAAAATACAGTTGTTAGGTGTGATAAGATAGGCATCTCTGAAGAGGAGTGTTTTCAGGGATCGTCTAAAAGCTAACAGAGTAGGAGATAATCGGACAGATTGGGGTAAGGCGTTCCATAGGTTTGGAGAGGCTCTGGAAAAGTCCTGGAGGCGAGCATGGGAGGAGGTGATTAGGGAGTTAGAGAGCAGGAGGTCTTGAGAAGAATGAAGAGAACGATTAGGTTG
This sequence comes from Aquarana catesbeiana, assembly GCF_042186555.1. NCBI lineage: Eukaryota > Metazoa > Chordata > Amphibia > Anura > Ranidae > Aquarana > Aquarana catesbeiana. Next base: position 365,368,627 of record NC_133324.1, on the reverse strand, counting down.
GTATTTAGAGACTAGATCAGTGATGTAGTTGGGGGCAGAGTTGCGGATGGCTTTGTAAGTAGTTGTTAGTATTTTTAATTTAATTTGTTGGGTGAGTGGAAGCCAGTGGAGGGATTGACAGAGAGGAATAGCAGAGACAATGCGATTGACAAGGTGGATGAGTCTGGCAGCAGCATTTATAATGGATTGAAGGGGTGATAGACTATGTAGAGGTAAGCCAATGAGCAGTAGTCGAGGCGAGAGATGACCAGGGAGTGAATTAAGAGCTTTGTTGTGTCATTGGTTAGAAAGGGAAGTATTTTGGAGATGTTGCGGAGGTTGAGGCGGCAAGATTTGGATGTGGGGCTTAAAGGAGAGTTCACAATCCAGGACTACTACTAGGACCTTGGCATGCGGGGATAGGCTTATAGTTGTGCCATCGATTTTGACAGAGAGATCAGGGGAAGAGGCACGAGGGGGAAGAAAAATGATACGTTCGGTTCTGGCTAGATTAAGTTTGAGGAAGTGGTGTGACATCCAGATTGATATATCTGATAGTAAATTAGTGATTAGTGAGTGAGTTGAGGGGTAGAGAAATAGATTTGGGTGTCATCAGCGTAGAGGTGGTATTGGAAGCCATGGGAGGCTTTCAGCTGACCCAGGGAGGAGGTATAGATTGAAAATAGGAGAGGTCCAAGACAGAACCTTGGGGGACCCCAACAGAGAAAGGCAGAGGAGAGGAAAAAGTAGAATTGTAAGTAACACTAAAGGTGCAGTTGGATAGGTAGGAAGATAACCAGCAAAGAGTACAGTCATGGAGACCAAAGGCATGGAGTTTTTTGAGGAGGAGGGGGTGGTCAACCGTATCGAAGGAAGCTGAGAAGTCCAGCAGTAGGAGTACAGAACAGTGTCCACTGGTTTTGGCCCTTAGTAGATCATTTGTTAGTTTTAAGAGAGCAGTTTCTGTGAAATGTTGAGGACGAAATCCAGACTGAAGGGGATCAAGAAGGCTATTATCAGCAAGGTGGTTGCTCAGTCGGTTGTAGACCGGAGGTTCAAGGAGTTTGGATAAAAAAGAAAGCAAGGAGATGGGGCGTAGGTTGTTAAGATTGGATGGGTCCAGTGAGGGCTTTTTAAGTATGGGGCTGACAAGTGCATGTTTTAGAGAGTTGGGGAAGATGCCAGAAGAGATGGAGAGATTGAAGATATGGTTTAGAGGGTGTAGAATAGAGCTAGAGGGTGAATGTAGCATTTACGAGGGAACAGGATCCAGAGGGCAGGTGGTAGGATGGACGTTGGCAAGTAGTTTTGCAACCTCGTCTATAGTGGTGGGGTTGAAAGAGGGAAGTACTGATTGTACCTGTGGGCATTAAGTGTAAAGCGTGGAGGGTAACTGAACATTATAGATCTCGCAAATTATATCAATCTTCTGTTTGAAGTGATTGGTGATCTTCTGGGCAGTGAGTGAGTTGGTGGGTGGAGGCAGGGCCACCATCAGAGCGGTACAGCCGGTACACATGTAAGGGGGCCCGGACCACAGGTCATAACCCGGACTATCCTTAACAAGAGGCAGCTGCCGTCAGAGCGGACCAGCTGTCAGGATGCAGGGGAGGGTGGAGAGGTGGGCGGAGATCCTGGTGGAGATGGGACACAGGCTCAGCTACCCTTCCTGGCACTGCTGGATATGTGAGAGCTGGGAGGACTGGTGCTTCCCTAGGTGTGTGCGACACTCCCTCCCACCTGTTCTGCTGCACCCCACCTGTCCCACTGCCCCCCTACCTGTCTCGCTGCCCCCATCTGTCCCGCTGCCTCCCAATTGTCCCGCTGCCTCCCAATTGTCCCGCTGCCTCCTACCTGTCCCGCTGCCTCCCACCTGTCCCGCTGCCCCTCACCTGTCCCGCTGCTCCTCACCTGTCCCTTTGCCCCCCTACCTGTGACACTGCCTCCCTCCTGTCCCACTCCCTCCCACCTGTCCTTCTGCCCCCCCTACCTGTGACACTCCCTCCCACCTGTCCCTCTGCCCCCCACCTGTGACACTGCCTCTCACCTGCCCCACTGTCCCTCACCTGAGACACTGCCTCTAATCTGTGATGCTGCCCACTCCCCCACTTTTCCCACTGCCCCCCCACCTGTCCTGCTGCCCCCCTTCCATGAAACTTCCCCCTACTGTCCTGCTGCCCCCCCTGTCCCGCTGACCTCCTCCCATGACACTTCCCCCTCCAGTTCCACTGCCCCCGCCTGTCCCGCTGCCCCCCTTTCATCCGGCTGCCCCCTCCTGTCACGCTGGTCTTCTCCTGTGACACTCCTCCCTCCTGTCCCACTTTCCCATCCTAACCCACTGCCCCCCACCTGTCCCCTGCTCCCTTTCTGTCCCACTTTCCCCCTTCTGTGGTAGGAGGAGATGGGACTGGAGGAGGAGGACATGGGATGGAGGATATGGGATTGCAGGAGGACACAGAGGACATGGGAAAGAGAACATGGGATAGAGAAGGAGGTCGTGGGATGCTCAGTGGGTGGATTCAATGGAATAGCAAGTGGGCGGGCCCTGGGGAATGTTGGGGGGGGCAGGCCTAAAGCTGTGTAAGGAGCCCCACCATTTCTAATGGCTGCCCTGGGTGGAGGCAGTGGAGGACGAAGTAGAGAGTTGAAGGTAGAGAAAAGTTGACAGGGACGGGATGATAAGGTGTTAATGAGGGAGATAAAATAGGTCTGCTTGGCAGTAAGGAGGCAGGAATTGTATTTTTGGAGGGCAGATTTATACTGGTTGAAATCTTTCTGAGACTTAGTCTTACGCCACAGGCGCTCAAGAGCACGGCTGTGTTTTTTCAGACTTCTAGTGTCATCTGTTTGCCAAGGTTGAAGGGGATAGGGCTTGATTCTGTGTGTAGTGAGGGGGGCCAGTGTGTCCAGTGAGGCTAGAAGTGAAGTGTTGTAGACAGAAGTGGCTAGGTTGGTGCAGGACAGGGGTGCGACTTTGTCATAGACGTGGTCAGTAGCAGAGTGGAGAAGAAAAGGATTGAGCTGGTGTAGGTTTCTACGGGTAACTGTTAGGTGGTTGGAGGGAGAGGAGGTGGAGGAGAGGGAGAGAGTGAAACTAATAAGGTAGTGATCAGAGAGAGGGTAAGGATAGTTGGAGAGGTTGCACGGAGTGCATAGATGGGAGAAAAGATCAAGGGTATTGCCTTCAGAGTGAGTAGAAGCATGTATCCATTGCTTCAGGCCAAAGGAAGAGGTTAGACTGACAAGATTGGAAGTAGCAGGAATGTTCAAATTACCACCCTACCACTCCTTCTGACAGCTGTGTCCTCTAGCCTTAAATTAACTTTCCTGCATTCTTATTCTCCACCCCACACCTTATATATATCACCCTCACTTCTGTCCCCTCCTTATTACTGCACTCACCAACTCCTGCTAATTCTAAATCCACATGCACAAAAAAACTCCAGGACACTGGGGCATGTCCCTTCATAGAAATCCCACTCTCATATTACCTCCCTCACCCTTCTGCTTCTCCTAACCACTGGTAAAGTATCCCCAAACCCTGGGCCTCCTTCATTTTACTGTACTCAATGCACCCATTACCCTACACCCTCTGGCTGCAGCAGCAATGCACACAATCTAGTTCCCATTTCTCCTCTTCCCAAGACCAGACTCACTTTCTCTTGCGCCCTTTGGAATGCTCGCTCTGTCTGTAACAAACTCACCTCCCTCCACAATCTCTTTATCGCTAACTCATTTAATCTACTCGCCATTACCAAAACCTGGCTTCACGAATGTGACACTATGTCTTCTGCTGCTCTGTCCCACGGTGGTTTCTTTGGACTCACTCCCACAGACCCAGTAAACTCAAAGGAAGGGGTGTTGGAATCCTTTTAGACCCACATAGCACCTTTCAAGTACTTCACCCACCTCCCTCTCTGTCACTCTCCTCATTTGTCTCTTCTCGCTAGTTTCTATAAGGATAGCTGTGATCTACCGGCCCCCTGGTCCAGTATCATCCTTTTTTGATGACTTCTCTGCCTGGCTACTCTATTTCCTCTCTTCTGAAATCCCCACAATCATTCTTGGGGACTTCAACATTCCTACTAATACTAACATTCCTGCAACTTCCAAACTTCGCAGTCTAACCTCCTCCTTTGACCTCAAGCAATGAATACATGCTCCTTCTCACTCTGAAGGCAATACCCTTGACCTTGTATTTTCCCACCTATGCACTCCATGCAACCTCTCCAACTATCCTTACCCTCTCTCTGATCACTATCTTATTAACTTCACTCTCTCCCTCACCTCCTCACCCTCCATACACCTAAAGGTTACCCGTAGAAACATTCGCCATCTTAACCCTTCTCTCCTCTACTCTGCGACTGACAACCTCTATGACAAAATCTCACCTCTGTCCTGCACCAACCTAGCCACTTCTGTCTACAACACTTCATTCTAGCCTCACTGGACACACTGGCCCCCCTCACTACACACAGAATCAGGCCCCATCCCCTTCAACCCTGGCAAACAGATGATACTAGAAGTCTGAAAAAACACAGCCGTGCTCTCGAGCGCCTGTGGCGTAAGACAAAGTCCCAAAAAGACTTCAGCCAGTATAAATCTGCCCTCCAAAAATACAATTCCAGCCTCCTCACTGCCAAAAACGTATCATCCCGTCCCCGTCAACTCTTCTCTACCTTCAACTCTCTACTTCGCCCTCCACTGCCTCCACCCACTAACTCACTCACTGACCAGGAGATCGCCAATCACTTCAAACAGAAGATTGATACAATTCGCAAGGAAATCTCTACTGTTCAGATACCCTCCATGCTTTACACCTCATGTCCACAGGTACAATCATTACTTCCCTCTTTCAACCACACCACTATAGACGAGGTTGCTAAATTACTTGCCAACGTCCATCTTACCACCTGCCCTCTGGATCCTGTTCCCTCGTAAATGCTACATTCAACCTTTAGCTCTATTCTACACTCTCTAACCCACATCTTCAATCTCTCCCTCTCTTCTGGCATCTTCCCCAACTCTTTAAAACATGCACTTGTCAGCCCCATACTTAAAAAGCCCTCACTGGACCCATCCAATTTTAACAACCTATGCCCCATCTCCTTGCTCCCTCTTTTATCCAAACTCCTTGAACGTCTAGTCTACACCTGACTGAGCGTCCTCCTTGCTTATAATAGCCTTCTTGATCCCCTTCAGTCTGGATTTCGTCCTCAACATTCCACAGAAACTGCTCTCCTAAAACTAACAAACGATCTAATAATGGCCAAAACTAAGGGACACTGTTCTGTACTCCTACTCCTGGACCTCTCTGCTGCCTTTGATATGGTTGACCACCCCCTCCTCCTCAAAAAACTCCATGCCTTTGGTCTCCGTGACTGTACTCATTCGCTGGTTCTCTACCTAATTATTTAACCTACTTATTTAACAGCACCTTTAGCGTTACCTACAATTCTACTTCCTCCTCTCCTCTTCCTTTCTCTGTTGGGGTCCCCCAAGGTTCTGTTCTTGGACCTCTCCTATTTTATATCTACACCTCCTCCCTGGGTCAGCTGATAGCCTCCCACGGCTTCCAATACCATCTCTTCGCTGACGACACTCAAATCTACTTCTCTATCCTCAACTCACTCCTTCAGTCTCCTCACTTATCACTATTTTACTATCAGATATATCAGTCTGGATATCGCACCACTTCCTCAAACTTAATCTATCCAAAACCAAACTTATGCCAAGATGCTAGTAGTAGTCCTGGACTCTGAACTGTCCTTTAAGTCCCACGTCCAATCAGTGTCCAAATCTTACCACCTCAACCTCTGGAACATCTCCAAAATACGCCCCTTTCTAACCAATGACACAACAAAGCTCTTAATTCACTCCCTGGTCATCTCTCGCCTCGACTACTGCAACTCCTCATTGGCTTACCTCTACATAGTCTATCCCCCCTTCAATCCATTATAAATGCTGCTGCCAGGCTCATCCACCTTATCAGTCGCATTGTGTCTGCTACTCCTCTCTGTCAATCTCTCCACTGGCTTTCACTCACACAACAAATTAAATTCAAAATACTAACAACTACCTACAAAGCAATCCACAACTCTGCCCCCAGCTACATCACTTACCTAGTCTCAAAATACCAACCTAATCGTTCTCTTCGTTCTTCTCAAGACCTCCTGCTCTCTAGCTCACTCATCACCTCCTCCCATGCTCGTCTCCAGTTGTTGACAGTTCCAGAGTCTCTCCAAGCCTATGGAACTCCTTACCCCAATCTGTCCATCTATCTCCTACTCTATTAGCTTTTAGACAATCCCTGGTGATTAAAATGATTTTAATCACCAGACACTTCCTCCTTCCTCTAGTCTTGGAGAAAGGGGCTCTCATTAATTCAGCATTCACAGGCAAGTTTAAAGTTTGCACCCCTTGGCAAGCGGATCAAGGTGGAAGGGTTTAAACTGGATCAAGGACCAATTATGGGGAAGTCTAATATCATGGGAGAAGAAGTATGACCAACGTATCATTTCAGGGTTACAACATCATTACAGCTATGAACCTCCTTGGACATTGATAAACCTCTGAGACCATCATTGTAAAGAGATCTGCATTAGGGTTGGTTTATTTTTCCAGAGTGTGGCATTCAAGAGAAGAGAGGAGTTACCTTTGGTCATTGGGGCTGACGGAGAGTGCATTCCCTGGATTAAAGAACGGGTGGAGGCTATCAGTGTCGGTAGGCTGATGCAACAGGCTCCCATGATCTCTATAACTTGAGGTCCAACTGATCTGGTAAGCGGCACTAACATAGTTTTTGGCTGCAGGAACATCCTACTTCTCCTGAATATTGAGAATGTCCATGCTCACATTATCACTTATATGGACTGTATTTGCATTATAGCATTATAGGCTATAGAACATTGAGAAGTTTCATACTCACATTATCACTTATAATGGACTCTGTTTGCATCATAGCACTATTGTCATATGTCCTTTTTTTCGGTGCACACCACTGTTCACATTGGTGTTTTTGGGTTGCGTTTTTTTTCATTTGAAAACATTTTTTCTCACTGGAATATATCGCTGTTTTTTTACAGTCATATATAGTAATACATGCCATCAAGGTGTTTTTATGTTTATATTTGGTTATGTTCAAGAATTAACTAGCGGATGCGCGCTTTTTTTTTTTGGATTATATGTTTTTGAGCTTTTTTGTATTAAGGCTAACACAAGCAGCTGCACCATTTTCGTACATAGTTAGCGCAGAAATTTCTTTTCTTTTTAGATCAGTAACAGGAACAGGACCAGGAGCAGGAGCAGAGTGCAAGTAAAAGGAACACAGATCAAGGGCACATGAGCAGAAAACCAAGGCAATGAGGAGTAGCACAGGAAGGACTAAATATCCTCCCAGGAACCAGCCTCAGGTGATGACTAATTACTAAGAGCTGCTGACTGCTGAGAGACAACCACTGCTGGGCACTGGAACTACAACCTATAGGTCTAAGTGCCACAGTGCCACCAGCAAGTGAACCAATTCCTGACAAAAGCATACCTGCCGAAACAGAAAGACACCACAGACCAGTATAGGTAAGTGTAGCGCTTACCCCCGAAAGAGCTACTTGATGTGTCTGGTCCCCTGTTCCTGTGCATATGACTATAAACAGTGCCACACACTCTGACACACCTGGCTGGGAATGTTTACTGCAGGTAGCTGTATATACATTCCAAAGGCTCAAGGTGCATAAACACCAGGAATGACACAGCAACTGATTAAGTAAGAGCAAGAAGTACATTGCAATAGCGTAAACAGAGAAGAAATATACTGCAATGATTAAACAGTAAGGGAAATATACTGCAATTATTAAGCAATAGGAGTAATATGCTGCAGAAACAATAACCAAGCCTGTTCCAGACCTGAACCCTATTGAGCATCCGTGGGGCATCCTCAAATGGAAGGTGGAGAGCGCAAGGTCTCTAACATCCACCAGCTCAGTGATGTTGTCATGGAGGAGTGGAAGAGGACTCCAGTGGCAACCTGTGAAGCTCTGGTGAACTCCTTGCCCAAGAGGGTTAAGGCAGTGCTGGAAAATAATGGAGGCCGCACAAAATATTGACACTTTGAGCCCAAATGGAAATTTTCACTTAGGGGTGTACTCACTTTTGTTGCCAGTGGTTTAGACATTAATGACTGTGTGTTGAGTTATTTTTGAGGGACAGCAAATTTACACTGTTATACAAGCTGTACACTCATTACTTTACATTGTAGCAAAGTGTCATTTCTTCAGTGTTGTCACATGAAAAGATATAATAAAATATTTACAAAAATTTGAGGGGTGCATTTACTTTTGTGAGATACTGTGTATATACAGTGGGGACGGAAAGTATTCAGACCCCCCTAAATTTTTTACTCTTTGTTAAATTGCAGCCATTTACTAAAATCATTTAAGTTAATTTTTTTTCCTCATTAATGTACACACAGCACCCCATATTGACAGAAAAACACAGAATTGTTGACATTTTTGCAGATTTATTAAAAAAGAAAAACTGAAATATCACATGGTCCTAAATATTCAGAAGAAATGAAAGAAATTTGCTGTGACACTCATATATTTAACTCAGCTGCTGTCCATTTCTTCTGATCCTCCTTGAGATGGTTCTACACCTTCATTTGAGTCCAGCTGTGTTTGATTATACTGATTGGACTTGATTAGGAAAGACACACACCTGTCTATAAAAGACCTTACAGCTCACAGTGCATGTCAGACCAAATGAGAATCATGAGGTCAAAGGAACTGCCTGAAGAGCTCAGAAACAGAATTGTGGCAAGTAGGGATGAGCTTCGAGTTCGAGTCGAACTCATGTTCGACTCGAACATTGGCTGTTCGCAATTTTGCCGAACAGCGAACAATTTGGGGTGTTCACAGCAAATTCGAATGCCGCGGAACACCCTTTAAAAGTCTATGGGAGAAATCAAAAGTGCTAATTTTAAAGGCTTATATGCAAGTTATTGTCATAAAAAGTGTTTGGGGACCTGGGTCCTGCCCCAGGGGACATGGATCAATGCAAAAAAAAGTTTTAAAAACGTCCGTTTTTTCAGGAGCAGTGATTTTATTAATGCTTAAAGTCAAACAATAAAAGTGTAATATCCCTTTAAATTTCGTAGCTGGGGGGTGTCTATAGTATGCCTGTAAAGGGGCACATGTTTCCCGTGTTTAGAACAGTCTGACAGCAAAATGACATTTCGAAGGAAAAAACCCATTTAAAACTACTCGCGGCTATTGCATTGCCGACAATACACATAGAAGTTCATTGATAAAAATGACATGGGAATTCCCCACAGGGAACCCCGAACCAAAATTAAAAAAAAAAAATGACGTGGGAGTCCCTAAATTCCATACCAGGCCCTTCAGGTCTGGTATGGATATTAAGGGGAACCCCGGCCAAAATTTAAAAAAAAAAATGACGTGGGGTTCCCCCTAAATTCCATACCAGACCCTTCAGGTCTGGTATGGATTTTAAGGGGAACCCCACGCAAAAAAAAAAAAAATGGCGTGGGGTCCCCCCAAAAATCCATACCAGACCCTTATCCGAGCACGCAACCTGGCAGGCCGCAGGAAAAGAGGGGGGGACGAGAGTGCGGCCCCCCCTCCTGAACCGTACCAGGCCACATGCCCTCAACATTGGGAGGGTGCTTTGGGGTAGCCCCCCAAAACACCTTGTCCCTATGTTGATGAGGACAAGGGCCTCATCCCCACAACCCTGGCTGGTGGTTGTTGGGGTCTGCGGGCGGGGGGCTTATCGGAATCTGGAAGCCCCCTTTAACAAGGGGACCCCCAGATCCCGGCCCCCCCCCCCGTGTGAAATGGTAAGGGGGTACTTACGTCACAGGGAAGTCCCGTCAAGTCACCGCCCCCCGTTATTTAAGAACCGTCAGACGAGGAGACGCTGTCACACAGCGGGAGCCTCCCTCCATGCCAGCATGGGTGCGGAGCGGCCCGGAGAAGAAAATGAAGAAGAGAAGAGAAGAAGAGAAGAAAAGAAGAAGAGAAGAAGAAGATGAAGAGAAGAGCGGGAGCCTCCCCCCATGCCATGGGTGCGGAGCGGCCCGAGGAGAAGAAGATAGAAGAAGCCGCGGAGGAGATGCTGGACGAGAACGCCGGAGGAAGAACCAGAAGAGCCAGAAGAACCAGAAGAAGAAGATGAAGGAAGATAGAAGAAAGAAGAAGCATTTAAATAAAGGAATTGTCAAAAACTGTCTCTTGTCATTTTTAACATTTCTGACAGTTTTTTTAGTGAAATGGTAGGGGTAAGTACCCCCTTACCATTTCACACAGGGGGGGGGCCGGGATCTGGGGGTCCCCTTGTTAAAGGGGGCTTCCAGATTCCGATAAGCCCCCCGCCCACAGACCCCCACAACCACTGGCCAGGGTTGTGGGGATGAGGCCCTTGTCCTCATCAACATGGGGACAAGGTGTTTTGGGGGGCTACCCCAAAACACCCTCCCAATGTTGAGGGCATGTGGCCTGGTACTGTTCAGGAGGGGGGGGCGCACTCTCGTCCCCCCCTCTTTTCCTGCGGCCTGTCAGGTTGCGTGCTCAGATAAGGGTCTGGTATGGATTTTTGGGGGGACCCCATGCCGTTTTTTTTTTTTTTTGGCGCAGGGTACCCCTTAAAATCCATACCAGACCTGAAGGGTCTGGTATGGAATTTAGGGGGAACCCCACGTCATTTTTTTAAAAAATTTTGGCCGGGGCTCCCCTTAATATCCATACCAGACCTGAAGGGCCTGGTATGGAATTTAGGGGGACCCCCCACGTAATTTTTTTTTTTTTAATTTTGGTTCGGGGTTCCCCTGTGGGGAATTCCCATGCCGTTTTTATCAATGAACTTCTATTTGTATTGTCGGCAATGCAATAGCCGCGAGTAGTTTTAAATGGGTTTTTTCCTTCGAAAATGTAATTTTGCTGTCAGACTGTTCTAAGCACGGGAAACATGCGCCCCTTTACAGGCATACTATAGACACCCCCCAGCTACGAAATGTAAAGGGATATTACACTTTTATTGTTTGACATTAAGCATTATTAAAATCACTGCTCCTGAAAAAACAGCCGTTTTTAAAACTTTTTTTGCATTGATCCATGTCCCCTGGGGCAGGACCCAGGTCCCCAAACACTTTTTATGACAATAACTTGCATATAAGCCTTTAAAATTAGCACTTTTGATTATTCATGTTCATGTTCCATAGACTTTAACGGTGTTCGCGTGTTCGAACGAACTTTTTTCCTGTTCGAATGTTCTGGTGCGAACCGAACAGGGGGGTGTTCGGCTCATCCCTAGTGGCAAGGCACAGATCTGGCCAACGTTACAAAAAAATTCGGGGCTTTATGACAGAGTGGCCAGACGGAAGCCTCTCCTCAGTGCAAGACACATGAAAGCCTGCATGGAGTTTGCTAAAAAACACTTGAAGGACTCCAAGATGGTAAGAAATAAGATTCTCTGGTCTGATGAGACCAAGATAGAACTTTTTGGCCTTAATTTCAAGCGGTATGTGTGAAGAAAACCAGGCATTGCTCATCACCTGTCCAATACAGTCCCAACAGTGAAGCATGGTGGTGGCAGCATCATGCTGTGGGGGTGTTTTTCAGCTGCAGGGACAGGACGACTGGTTGCAATTGAGGGAAAGATGAATGCGGCCAAGTACAGGGATATCCTGGGCGAAAACCTTCTCCAGAGTGCTCAGGACCTCAGACTGGGCCGAAGGTTTACCTTCCAACAAGACAATGACCCTAAGCACACAGCTAAAATAACGGAGTGGCTTCACAACAACTCCATGACTGTTCTTGAATGGCCCAGCCAGAGCCCTGACTTAAACCCAATTGAGCATCTCTGGAGAGACCTAAAAATGGCTGTCCACCAACGTTTACCATCCAACCTGACAGAACTGGAGAGGATCTGCAAGGAAGAATGGCAGAGGATCCCCAAATCCAGGTGTGAAAAACTTGTTGCATATTTCCCAAAAAGACTCATGGCTGTATTGGATCAAAAGGATGCTTCTACTAAATACTGAGTAAAGGGTCTGAATACTTAGGACCATGTGATATTTCAGTTTTTCTTTTTTAATAAAATCTGCAAAAATGTCAACAATTCTGTGTTTTTCTGTCAATATGGGGTGCTGTGTGTACATTAATGAGGAAAAAATTAACTTAAATGATTTTAGCAAATGGCTGCAATATAACAAAGAGTGAAAAATGTAAGGGGGTCTGAGTACTTTCCGTCCCCACTGTATATATATATGTATATATATATATATATATATATATATATATATATGTACAGTGCCTTAAAAAAGTATTCATACCCCTTGAAATTTTCCACATTTTGTCATGTTACAACCAAAAATGTAAATGTGTTTTATTGGGATTTTATGTGATAGACCAAAACAAAGTGGCACATAATTGTGAAGTGGAAGGAAATGATAAATGGTTTTCAATTTTTTTTTACAGATAAATATCTGAAAAGTGTAGCGTGCATTAGTATTCAGCCCCCCTAAGTCAATACTTTGTAGAACCACCTTTCGCTGCAATTACAGCTGCAAGTCTTTTGGGGTATGTCTTTACCAGCTTTGCACATCTAGAGAGGGAAATTTTTGCCCATTCTTTGCAAAATAGCTCAAGCTTTGTCAGATTGGATGAAGAGCGTCTGTGAATGGCAATTTTCAAGACTTCCCTGTCCCTGCTGAAGAAAAGCATCCCCACCACCATGTCTTGCTGCCACCAACATGTTTCACGGTGGAGATGGTGTGTTCAGTGTGATGTGCAGTGTTCGTTTTCCACCACACATAGCGTTTTTGCTTTTAGGCCAAAAGTTCAATTTTGGTTTCATCTGACCAGAGCACCTTCTTCCACATGTTTGCTGTCTCCCTCACATGGCTTCCCACAAACTGCAAATGGGACTTCTTTTGCCTTTTTTTCAACAATGGCTTTCTTACTGCCACACTTCCTTAAAGGCCACATTTGTAGAGTTCACGACTAATAATTGTCCTGTGGACAGATTATTCCACCTGACCTGTGGATCTCTGCAGCTCCTCCAGAGTTACCACGGGCCTCTTGGCTGCTTCTCTGATTAAAGCTCTCCTTGCCCATCCTGTCAGTTTAGGTGGACAGCCATGTCTTGTTAGGTTTGCAGTTGTGCCATAATTTTAACCGGTATGAATATTTTTTCAAGGCAGCAACAGATTCCTTAAATATTCCTTAAATTCCTTATTACTGCGAGTTTGCAGATTAGAATACTGTCGGCAATTAAGAACAGCTCTAAGCAGAGTTACCCCAGTGCTCAGAGTGGGTTCATTTCTGTGCTGGGAAATTGTCATGAAGGTGACAACTCCCCACACAGTACTGTATCCCTGACCATTTCAGATGTTGGCTGGGAGATTTCCTAACTTAACGTAAAATGTAAACAAAATGGTCAGGGATACTGGTAATGTCATTACCTAAATATGGCTATTCCCATATTTGAGAAAACACATGTGTCACTGGGTGGTCAGAGCCTGATGGGTAACTAAGAGACTAGTTTCCCATCAGAGCCACTTGTGACTGGAAGCGCATTGCAGTAGGCAGATTCAAAAGTCACCACTGGACTGAATAGTGGTTATGGAGCCACCCACTGTCATGCAATGTCAATCAACAGCAAGGTATACCTGATGTGGAGCAGGACTCTTAATTCCCCATCAGGCTCTGCCCACTCCTACTACAAAGCTCCTTGGCCATGGGCCTGTAAGTGTAATGGGCGCAAAGACAGGGGAGGAAGGAAGCACACTGGGAAAGGAGTATTCAGTTTGAGGGGAATTCATAAAGAGTATCGTAGGCACCCTTTGGAATTACATTGGCTGCTACGCTGAATTTGCTTGTGGCAGAATCATGTACCCTTCAAAACTGCTATTCAGTGTTGAAACGTGTCCACTGCTATGTGTTAGTATTTAACAGCCAGGTAGTTCTGATGGGGAACTAGTTTCTCAATTCCTCTACAGGTTTTGCGTTCCCAGTGACATAAGTAATTTCCCAACTACGGGCATTGTCATATTAGAGTTATGACACCACCATTATTCCAGGCCCCTCTGTGTGCATTTAGCTTTCAGCCTTTTGAATTTCCCGGCTACAGCTAAACAGGGTCGGGGATACAGTTCTGTCCAGGAAGATGTCATTCCAGAGGGTGTCTACAAAATCCTTTATGAATTCGACCTTCTATGTTATACACCATTACCATAAGTTAGTTTGATAGAAAAAATCCTAAACTTGATATTCAGGAGAAAAATTAAATAATTTCCTTAAACTTTAAAGTGGTTGTAAACCCTGGTAAAAAACAAAACAAAAACAAAAACAAAATCCTGCAAGACAAAGGCATAATGAGCTAGTATGCATAGCGTACTAGCTCATTATGAATTACTTACCCAAGAACAAAGCCCCCGCAGCCATCCTCGTCTCCCCCTCCGGCCAGCGACATCTCTCCCGGGGGTTACTTCCGGGTATCGCGGCTCCGTTATTATAGGCTTACCTGTAGAAAAAAGTTGTTGTAATGAGTTTACAACCACTTTAACTTAAGTTTAAAAATGTGAGATGATATGACTAGTGGCAAATGTTTCAAAAATCAAGATGACACTAGTATTGCTCTAGATAGCTCAGGTCTGATAAATGTCCATTTTTATATGATATAATGTATGTTTAACAAAAGATCATTTCAGCAACATGCAGGTAGCAGAAAGCATGATTGCTCTTACAGATTTTGGTGAGATGGAGCAGAGTACAGTTCAAATAATGCAAGCTACAACTGTGCAGAACATCACAATAATGACTATACATAGAAAAGCTGTCATGCAAAGGGGAAAATGATGGAAAAAAAAGAATAGTTGGAATTCTTAAAAATCAAGTCTTGGGAAACTTAACACACTCAAACACACAGGCTGCCATCACTCACAATTTACTGACTTCCAAGAGGCAACACTCCTGACATTTTTAGACAGCAAAAGCTGCTCTCCGGCAAAGTAGTCCATAGCTTTTTTTGCAAACACTCATACTGCTTTCTCTAGCTGAAAAAGCATTGCTAAACTAGTTACTTCAACCTTAGTCCGTCTTCCTGAATTCTTGAGAACTATACCAAAAAAGACTAATTTCCAACGGTATATTTAGACTTTGAAAGAAGCTTTATACCCATTTAACTGCAAAAATGTGATACAAAAATGTAATTATGTTTAGTGATTCAGAATGATTAATTATTCTCTCACACTTAAAGACTTTCAGGACATGTTTACACTTTTAAATCTCTAGCAATCAATCTTTTTGAATAATTGTAACCGTGGAATGAAAGAAATGGTAGTTGGATGTTTAACTTTTTGGACATAAAACCTTAGATTGTGATTAGAAATACTTATCAACTAACAACATGAAAGACACCACTGTCCATGGGGACAAAAAGGATGACTAAACCTTTTGAATCAGGTCTTGACAAATAGTCTGATTCTGTAAGTACACCTTCCGCAAACATTTTCCTTCTGGTTAGCATAGGTGTGTTAAAGAGGACTGTTGAAGCCATGTCGAAAAAAATCGCAGAGCCAAAGACTAGTGATCAATATTGCATGTAAGCTTCCAGAGCTAATCTTTTCTCCAGGACGAACTTACCATCCTGTAGATAGTTTTATACTGCACAGCAACAGCCATCTTGGTGTAGGAGCAGAACTTTGTTTCCTAACATCAGACCTGTCTCCCTGAAGACCAAATAATCTGGTGAACTAATGAACAATGCAGAGACTGTTGCAATGGCAGCTGGAAAAATCATCATAGGAGGAAGAGGCATAAACAGACAACAGGGGAGGTGGAGGATAAATAGATTCACAGAAAGAAATAGTAGCAAGCAGATCCTTACAATGCGGATTACCAGGTACAGCTTTCTATTAAGCAGTTCCTCAGAAGAACAATGAATACGTTTAAAACTAAGTGAGAATAGTAGCTATCAGAGGCAGTTATGGGTGGGATATGCTTTAGATCAGGGGTAGGCAACCTTAAAGAGGTGGAGATCTACCTGCACAAAATGGGAGAAGTCAAATTGCATGCATTGCAATCATGTGTTTAAATCAGGTGGTGAGGAGGCAACATACCGCCTCCTCACCACCTGTCAAACACACTTGATCGCTTTTCAGGGGAGCAGCAGCGCCTGCTGCACTTGTGAATGAGCCCTCAGTTTCATGGGGGAAGATGACTTGTACTAGGAGGGGGGATTTGTGCTAGAAAAGGTGATATGGTAGAAAGGGGAGGGTATTTGTGCTAGGGGAATTTTTTTTGGCGGGGGGGAATTCATGCTAGTAGGGATGGTTGGGGGTATTTATGCTAGGAGAGGATATTGGGGGGATTTGTGCTAGAAGAGGTGGGGGGAGTGAGGGGGAGAATGCGTGCTAGGAGTAGAAGGGGGATTTGGAGTGGGGGGAGAGGATTTGTGCTTGGAGAGGTGATTTTTTTTGGGTAGGGTTTGTGCTGGGGGGATTTGCAGAGAGGGAGGACTTGAGCTTGGAGGGGGAGTGGGGGGGGGCAAACATTTGTGCTGGCAGGGGGGATGGGGGTAGATTTGTATTCGGAGGAGGGGGAATTTATGCTCTGGAATGGCAGGTCAGCAATCCCAGACTGTACTCTACAGTCACCTGTCCGAGATCTACTGGTAGATTGCGATCTTCTGGTTGTTGACCCCTGCTAGTCTCACACTACAGACACAGGAGTAAGAGTTATGCAGAACTCGAGGCAAACTGCAGATTTTTCAGGGTGCTGCTTAGCCAGTCACAAGTAACCTTTCTTGATATTCCCTTTAAGACAGCAATTCCTATCTGATATCCTAAATATACCTCCACCTCCTGCATAGGTGTGTGCAGCCTATTGCATTACGGTGTGCACCTCAAAGCTCCAACACATATGCGCTTGTGACATATTAACCGGCCTCTTCCCCACTCTTCATCCTGAAACAATGGGGAGGGAGCACACAGGGGCACCTGGGCAGCAGAAAGAAGGTGAACTGGGACAAGAGGGGTGGCATATATTCGTAGCGATCCCCTGTAATTTCCTCCTGTAGCAGCTCAATGTCGGCGAGAGGGAGAGGAGGAGAAGCCTACTTTCAGCTGCTGCAGAAGAAAATACAGATCGGTTCCACTAATTTCCACCCCCCCTCCCCCACCGCCTATCCTGTCAGGGTTCTGGGGGTTGGCAAGTAAAGATCGTGGTTTACCTGTCACCTGCCCACAATTGACGGGTTGTCAACTCCAGGATTAGGGTGTGCCCAGGCACACTTGGCACACCCCTTGCGCATGCCTATGACCTCCTGTTCATCTGTATTATATGATTACAATGTGGTGGTGTTTCATTTTACCCCAGATTCACTGGTTTAGGATGGTGCAGCATCAGATATGGTGATAAGAGTGATGATTGAAGCCTAATTATATTGAATACTGGCTAATCTGTAGGAAATTTACTGTGTGCAAACATTTTTTTAGATGTTTAGGGCTGCAACATTCCATGAATTAACTGAAAACTGAACATCAGTTAAAGCGAGAAGGTTCAAAAACTGACATCTTTACTGACCAAAGTGATAATAAGCATAAATGCTCCTCAGCCAGAAAATAAGTAAAAGCATTAAAGGTTCACAGGAAGAAATATTTGAAAACAGCATATCCACATTGCTCAGCAGAACAGAAGAAAACAGATTTCTCTATTATCTGGCAAAATATAATCTTCCTTTTTCACATCAGATATTATGGATCTAATTGAATTGCAAATTCTAAATAGTGTTGATATGCATGCTACCCTTCACTCACATTACACCATCAAGGAAATAGTAAAACATATTTCAAGTCAGTTTAAAAGAAACTTTCATAGATATTTGTGATGAAAGAATATTTTAGCATTGATAGGTGAATATACAGCTCTTGCAAAATGTCTGTTTTGTTCATTTAAATTAAATGTCATAAAGAAAAAGGCGCTATACATGTTCATATAAAAAATCTGGCACAAAAACCAAAAACTGCATCAGACTCAAATGTGCACATTAACCGCTTCAGCACCGGAAGATTTGAATCCCTGACCAGAGCACTTTTTGCGATTTGGCACTGCATCGCTTTAACTGACAAATGTGCGGTCGTGCGACGTTGCACCCAAACAAAATTGACGTCCTTTTTTTCCCCACAAATAGAGCTTTCTTTTGGTGGTATTTGATCACCTGTGCAGTTTTTATTTTTTGCGCTTTATACAAAAAAATGAGCAACAATTTTGCAAAAAAAGCAATATTTTTTACTTTTTGCTATAATAAATATCCCCCAAAAATATATAAAAAATTTTTTTTTTCCTCAGTTTAGGCTGATATGTATTCTTCTACATATTTTTGGTAAAAAAAAAATCAAAATAAGCATATATTGATTGGTTTGCGCAAAAGTTATAGCGTTTACAAAATAGGGGATAATTTTATGGCATTTTTATTATTTATTTATTTTTATTAGTAGTGGCGGCGATCTGCAATTTTTATCGTGACTGTGACATTATGGTGGACACATCGGACACTTTTGACACCATTTTGGGACCATTGTCATTTATACAGCGATCAGTGCACTGATTACTGTGTAAATGACGCTGGCAGGGAAGGGGTTAAACACTAGGGGCGATGAAGGGATTAAGTGTGTCCTAGGGAGTGATTCTAACTGTGGGGGGGATGGGCTGATGACAGGGAGCAGTGATCTCTGTCATGTCACAAGGCAGAACGGGGAAATGCCTTGTTTACATAGGCACTTCCCTGTTCTGCGGCTCCGTGACATGATCGCTGGGACACCGGCGGACATCGAGTCCGCGGGTCCCGCGGGCATGGCCACGCTGTATGTGGTGGACGTGTGCATGCCCGCTAGCCCCGCCAATTAAAGGGGACTTACAGGTACACCCATTTGGCCACCGCTGCCATTGTACCGATGTATATCGGCGTGCATCGGTCGGCAAGTGGTTAATGAGGAAATAAACAAGCATAAAGTCCATAAGTGAATAAATCCCAACACCAAAACGGAATACTCTGAGATAAAACTTCTAGATCTTCCACCACGAGTGCTCAGTATGAAGATGGCCACTCACCAGAGCTGTTTGACCCCTTTTTGTGTAAGAGAGGTGATCGACTAATGGCACGAATCCACTCCAATGGCCACTCAGGAAGGAGCTAGAATGTAAAAAATGACTCCACAGGAGACACAGATAAAAGTCTCATAGTGTAGTAATTTTTAATAAAGTAAAAACAGCAGCAACGATAAGGAAGAGCCATTCACGGCAAAACATATGTCGGAGTGGAGGATCCGTCATTTCCGGGTCCATATTTGATACCCCACACCAGGCTTTGCACCTTCGGAGTGAGACATGGAATGCACACTACCCCCAGGGATCAGCTGACTCACACACGCTGTTTACACCTAGTGCCAGGCCAGGCACTATCACATGTGAGTGTAACTGCTATCATTGCTGCTGTTTTTACTTTATTAAAAATTACTACACTATGAGACTTTTATCTGTGTCTCCTGTGGAGTCATTTTTACATTCTAGCTCCTTCCTGAGTGGCCATTGGAGTAGATTCATGCCATTAGTGGAACCAATCTAGTGTTCCCAAAGTGTTTTTTGACCATCCTGTAAAAAAGGGGGGAAACAGCTCTGGTGAGTGGCCATCTTCATACTGAGCACTCGTGGTGGAAGATCTAGACGTTTTAACTGAAGGTATTCCGTTTTGATGTTGGGATTTATTCACTTATGGACTGAATGCTTGCTTATTTACTCATTAATGAGCATATTTTAGTCTGATGCAGTGTTTTCTTTGTGCCAGTTTTTTTATATGAACATGTATAGCGCCTTGTTCTTTACTTTATAATTTCGCACGGTTCCAGTGATTTGTTCACTTTAAAGGGGGCAGCTGTTTGTTTAAATGTTCTCATCCCCACAAGGCTCCATTTTTTTTTTTGGTACACATTTTTTGCATATTAAATGTCATATGGAAGGAAACAAAGAAATTATATTTTTACACTTGATTTCCTTGGAAAATCAAAGCGGAACAATTTCTCCTTCACTTTTAAAATGTTTAAATTCTTATAGCCATCAAACACATATTTGAAAAAACTCAATCTTTTTTTCATCTTATTAGTGTGATGGTTGTAAAAGTCAGATACTGCTTAAAGGGAAAATACAGTATATTTCTATATATTTTGTTTATTAATCATTAAGATTAAACACGTGTTTTTGTTTCTTGCATTGTCAAATAAATATAAAACGTTGCATGTAAATATTTCACACTTCCAGCCAACAAATGGAGCTCCAATGCTCCTTTTTATATGTTTGCTAGGCTAATTGTAACTGTTTTTGTGAAAAAGCCTGTTTACAGAGCTCAATAACTGAAAATGTATGTATGCTTATAGCTGAGCCAGAAGGGTAATTAGTTAAAGTTTACCAGCATTTCTAGAATCACAGACTAGAGCTAATCAGAGACTAGAGCTGACACTTTAGGAAACTATCAAAAGATTTGAAGTCATAATCCATTTTGATAGTTTTATGGAAATAATATTTATAGTTAGTTCGCAAAAATAGAGATGAATTAAAACAGATGTTTCTTTCGTTTTTTTGATATGATGTTTGTATTTTGTATAGGGCCAGATTTCCATCAATGAAGCCTGTAGGCGCACAACATTTTTTCTCAATGCAGCACCCCTCTGTCAGGATCACCTCTCTTACACAAAACAATTTCCTTTCTAACCTGGCTTAGAATATTGTTCCAAAGGGTACAATTATAGGCCATATGACATGATATGGTATCTATGTAAGGAAAAGATACCTTTTTGACTCAGACACCTACTGGCACATGCCTAACATGCCCAATAGTAGATGCTACATACCTTATTATAGGTATGTAGCATCATTGGCCCAGAACAGGTTAGATTATTTACCTATCCTTAGCTAAACATTTCAGAGAGGCCTCATTTACACTTAGTATTGAGAGAGCAAAATATGGTGGCTTTCATGAACACCTGGAGTCAACAGGATTTCTAAAATGTCTCACTTTAATGCACGAGGTTGTTAAAGAGATGTTGGTCTTTTGGAACATAGACCCTGCATTCAGAACATACATTCCA
The DNA here is from genome assembly GCF_042186555.1 of Aquarana catesbeiana. Lineage (NCBI taxonomy): Eukaryota > Metazoa > Chordata > Amphibia > Anura > Ranidae > Aquarana > Aquarana catesbeiana. The sequence goes on along the minus strand of NC_133324.1, from coordinate 365,347,491 downwards.
ACCAAATTATTCTATTAAGATCAATTGTGAATTTAACATATTTTATGCATGCTATTTAACTTTAAAGCCCACCGTCATGTAGACATTCAAAATTCTTGGGACGCTGGTGGCCACCATCTTGTATTTTATGTCAGCAACCACAGCACACTCAGAGCTGTCACTGAACTAACATTCTATAGTATTCCCCTGTGCTCCTTGACTGGCAGTAACATAAAAAGTTATTTAGGGATATGAGGGGATGGATGGAGATGCTGGATGAGCACAGACAGCAAATAAACACTCACAGAAGAGAAGAGGGACTTGATGTGCAAGGAGGGAGGAGGCTATACTAGAGAACTAACTCTCCTGGCAAAGTCAAAGTTTCTGGCATTCTCAAAGGCACATTGAAAGTAAATAAAATAATGTAATGAAAAGGAAAAATAGTGCAAACAAGTATTTAAAATACTTAATTTCTTTTCTGTTCATTGAAGGACACAGCCATTTCAGTCCACTTCTGAAGGTTCTGATGAGGAATCCTCTTTGCTTATAGACCCTACTTTCCCTGATGAAGTGAATCCTGAACCTGCACGAAGTGCCAGCTGCACAAGAGAAAGAGTTGGTTTCTACTCTTATTTAAAGTGATTGTAAAGTCTCAGAGCTTTTCACCTTAATGCACAGTGCTTCTGGGGGGGGGGGGTCAGTGGACGGTGTCATTAGGGCAGTGGACAGTGTCAGTAGAGCAGTGGATGGTGGCAGTAGTTTTTTATTTTTATTTTTTATTTTTTTAAAACACTTAAAGGGAAACCAAAGTCCGTTTTTTTATAAACACATAATAAAAATTGAAAAACTGAAAAAAAAAGGGGGCAAATATATGTAAGTTACAGTACCTTGAAAGAGTATTCATACCCCTTGAAATTTTCCACATTTTGTCATGTTGCAACCAAAAACGTAAATGTATTTTATTGGAATTTTATGTGATAAACCAACGTAAAGTGGCACATATGCATTAAGGTGAAATACCTTCTGTGCTGCAGCTGCCCCCCAGAGCTCACCTTTTTCTTACCTGGACCTGATCGTTCCAGTGACGAGCACAAGACCAGCAGCTCCTGCTGCTGTCTCGGGTCCTCAATGGACAGATTGATAGCAGCAGGAGCCATTGGCTCCCGCTGCTGTCAATCAAATCCAATGACACGGGAGTCAGGGATGGGGCCGAGTCATGCTGTCTGTGTCAATGGACGCAGCAGCAGGACTTGAGAGCGTGCCTGCGTGGGTGCCCCCATGGAAAGCGACTCTCTGTGGGGGCACTCGCCGAAGAGGAGGAGCCAGGAGCCCCACCGGGGGACCCCAGAAAAGAAGGTTAGGGGCTGCTCTGTGCAAAACCCTTGCACAGAACAGGTAAGTATGGCATGTTTTTTGTTTTAAAAAAACAAAAAAACTAACCTTTACAATCACTTTAAGCTGTAAGAGAAACTTTGAAAACTGAGGAGTCTCCTTCCTTGTCCATAATTCCTTGGCACCTTTTGCACCTCAAAATGCAAGGTCAACTAATGTCTTTTCTCATGTTTCTTTCTTCAATTGTGTTTTCTTCAAGGACTGGAATCTTCTGGTTTGGCAGTTTACCATGCCGAGGCATTTTGCAGCACATTACCCTTCGATGAGGCACTTGTTAATAAATTATTCACCCCTCTGGTTGTAGACCTCCCATTTCCGGTCTTAATAAAGCCACCATAATTCTGGTGGAGTTTCTTTACATTCTGAAACTCTCAGATTTAAAGGCTGAGAGTGTTTTGCTCTAGTTATGCCATAGATGAAGCCAGGGGCGTATCATGAAATCAGTGTGCAAAATCAAAAGTGGGCCCTAAACATTGATAAAAAAAAAGTGTGAAAAATGGGCATGGTTTAAATTGCGCTAAATATTAGACATATCTTAAGGGGGTGTGGTTAGAGTCTAAGATGACTTACAGTGCAGAATGTGGTAATGTTAAATATTGAATGTACAGTGCGGAGTGTACGGTGGTGGGTAGTATGTGCAGGAGAGGGGTGTGGAATGTATGGTGGTGGGTGGTATGTGCAGGAGAGATGTGCAGATTGAATGGTGGTGGGTATTATGTGCAGGAGAGGAGTAAGGAGTGTATGGCGGTGGGTAGTATGTGCAGGTGAGGAGTGCGGAGTGTATGGTGGTGGGTAGTATGTGCAGGAGAGGAGTAAGGAGTGTATGGCAGTGGGTAGTATGTGCAGGAGAGGAGTGCGGAGTGTATGGTGGTGAGTAGTATGTGCAGGAGAGGAGTGCGGCGTATATGGCAGTAGTTAGTATGTGCAGGAGAGGAGATTGGAGTGTATGGTGGTGGGTAGTATGTGCAGGATGGTGTCAGTAGCTCTTTATTTTTTATCTTATTTTACAATGCATTTCGAGGGCCAGTGGATGATGTCGGTAAGGCAGTGTAAATTGTCAGAAATGTTTTATTTTATTTATTTTTTTATTATTTTTTACAATTTTATTTTTTAATTATTTTTTACATTTTTTTTTGTATTACTTTTATCTTTACAATTACTGTGTGGGGGGGGGGGGTTGGGTATCAGTAGTTTTCTGTTTTTATTATTTTATTTTCTGTTATTTTTTACATTCTTATTTATTTAGTTTTTTTATGTCTTAATATTTTTTTTCACAGTGCATCGGGGGGGGGGGGGGGGGGGGAGTGGCAGTGGATGGTGGCAGTAGAGCAGTGGATGGTGGCAGTAGTTTTTTATTTTTATTTTTTATTTTTTTAAAGCACTTAAAGGGAAACCAAAGTCCATTTTTTTATAAACACGTAATAAAAATTGAAAAATTTAAAAAAAAAGGGGGCAAATATATGTAAGTTACAGTGCCTTGAAAGAGTATTCATACCCCTTGAAATTTTCCACATTTTGTCATGTTACAACCAAAAACGTAAAAGTATTTTATTGGAATTTTATGTGATAGACCAACACAAAGTGGCACATAATTGTAAAGTGGAAGGAAAATGATAAATGCTTTGCCAGATTTTTTACAAATTAATATCTGATACCCCAACTAAATTCAAGTGGAACCAATTGCCTTCAGAAGTAACCTACTTAGTAAATAGAGTCCACCTGTGTGTAATTTAATTTCAGTATAAATACAGCTGTTCTGTGAAGCTCTCAGAGGTTTGTTAGAGAACCTTAGTGAACAAACAGCATCATGAAGGCCAAGGAACACACCAGACAGGTCAGGGATAAAGTTGTGGAGAAGTTTAAAGCAGGGTTAGGTTATAAAAAATATCCCAAGCTTTGAACATCTCACAGAGCACTGTTCAATCCATCATCTGAAAATGGAAAGAGTCGGGGCACAACTGCAAACCTACCAAGACATGGCCGTCCACCTAAACTGACAGGCCGGGCAAGGAGAGCATTAATCAGAGAAACAACCAAGAGGTCCATGGTATTTCTGCAGAAGCTGCAGAGATTCACAGCTCAGATGGGAGAATCTGTCCACAGGATAAGTATTAGTCGTGCACTCCACAAATCTGGCCTTTATGGAAGAGTAGCATTAGGAAAGCCATTGTTCAAAGAAAGCCATAAGAAGACCCGTTTGCAGTTTACGAGAAGCCATGTGGGGGACGCAGCAAACATGTGGAAGAAGGTGCTCTGGTCAGATGAGACCAAAACTGAACTTTTTGGCCTAAAAGTAAAACGCTATGTGTGGTGGAAAACTAACACTGCACATCACCCTGAATCATCCCACCATGAAACATGGTGGTGGCAGCATCATGTTATGAGGATGTTTTTCTTCAGCAGGGACAGGGAAGCTGGGCAGAGTTGATGGAAAGATGGGTGGAGGCAAATACAGGGCAATCAAAGAAGAAAAACCCCTTAGTGTCTGCAAAAGACTTGAGACTGGGGTGCAGGTTCATCTTCCAGCAGGACAACAAACCTAAACATACAACCAGAGTAGGGATGAGCTTCGTGTTCGAGTCGAACCCATGTTCGACTCGAACATCGGCTGTTCGATCGTTCGCCGAATTGCGAACGTTATGGGCCGTTCGCGCTAAATTCGTGTGGCGCGTCACGGCCCGCATGCTTGGCCAATCACAGCGCCGTCAGTAGAGAGAGCTGTAATTGGCCAAAGCCAGGGTGGCTTTGGCCAATTATGGCTCAGGGGATTTAGTACACACCCCACACTATATAAGGCCTCCAGCACAGCGGCCCTGTGTAGTGTGTGTTCCGGTGTGCTGAGAGATAGAGAGAGAGAGAGACAGTGTCATTTGATTTGAGTTAAATAGATTAGGCAGAACAGTCAGTCAGTTAGCTGCACTTACAGTGTATTGTGTATATATATGCATCCCAGGTGTTGCATATATATATATACACTGTATTCAGTTTAGCTAGATCCGTTCCTGTTATCTTCTATCTAGACTATTTACATTTAATGCAGTGCGTCCTGCTCACAGTGTTCAGCTAGATCCGTTCCTGCTATTTACATTTAGTGCAGTGCGTCCTGCTCACAGTGTTCAGCTAGATCTGTTCCTGTTATCTTCTAGACTATTTACATTTAGTGCAGTGCGTCCTGCTCACAGTGTTCAGCTAGATCCGTTCCTGCTATTTACATTTAGTGCAGTGCGTCCTGCTCACAGTGTTCAGCTAGATCCGTTCCTGTTATTTACATTTAGTGCAGTGCGTCCTGCTCACAGTGTTCAGCTAGATCCGTTCCTGCTATTTACATTTAGTGCAGTGCGTCCTGCTCACAGTGTTCAGCTAGATCCGTTCCTGCTATTTACATTTAGTGCAGTGCGTCCTGCTCACAGTGTTCAGCTAGATCCGTTCCTGCTATTTACATTTAGTGCAGTGCGTCCTGCTCACAGTGTTCAGCTAGATCCGTTCCTGTTATCTTCTAGACTATTTACATTTAGTGCAGTGCGTCCTGCTCACAGTGTTCAGCTAGATCCGTTCCTGCTATTTACATTTAGTGCAGTGCGTCCTGCTCACAGTGTTCAGCTAGAGCCGTTCCTGCTATTTACATTTAGTGCAGTGCGTCCTGCTCACAGTGTTCAGCTAGATCCGTTCCTGTTATCTTCTAGACTATTTACATTTAGTGCAGTGCGTCCTGCTCACAGTGTTCAGCTAGATCCGTTCCTGCTATTTACATTTAGTGCAGTGCGTCCTGCTCACAGTGTTCAGCTAGATCCGTTCCTGTTATCTTCTAGACTATTTACATTTAGTGCAGTGCGTCCTGCTCACAGTGTTCAGCTAGATCCGTTCCTGTTATCTTCTAGACTATTTACATTTAGTGCAGTGCGTCCTGCTCACAGTGTTCAGCTAGATCCGTTCCTGTTATCTTCTAGACTATTTACATTTAGTGCAGTGCGTCCTGCTCACAGTGTTCAGCTAGATCCGTTCCTGTTAAATTCCTACTGACAGGCAGGCTTGTCTGGTTACAGTATATAAAGCTACCTGAAGAAAATTACAGGTGTTCTATTTGATCCTATTAGTACCACGGTCAGGCAGCTAGACTATTTACATTTAGTACAGTGCGTCCTGCTCACAGTGTTCAGCTAGATCCGTTCCTGTTATCTTCCTACTGACAGGCAGGCTTGTCTGGTTACAGTATATAAAGCTACCTGAAGAAAATTACAGGTGTTCTATTTGATCCTATTAGTACCACGGTCAGGCAGCTAGACTATTTACATTTAGTACAGTGCGTCCTGCTCACAGTGTACAGCTAGATCCGTTCCTGTTATCTTCCTACTGACAGGCAGGCTTGTCTGGTTACAGTATATAAAGCTACCTGAAGAAAATTACAGGTGTTCTATTTGATCCTATTAGTACCACGGTCTGGCAGCTAGACTATTTACATTTAGTACAGTGCGTCCTGCTCACAGTGTTCAGCTAGATCCGTTCCTGTTATCTTCCTACTGACAGGCAGGCTTGTCTGGTTACAGTATATAAAGCTACCTGAAGAAAATTACAGGTGTTCTATCCCAGCTTAGTGCAGCTACAGGCCATTAGTATGTCTGGAAGGCCAAGAAGGAGAGGCAGACAGTCACAAGCCAATAAGAGAGGGCAAGCAGGCTCTGTGTCTAGTGCTGGTCGTGGAGACGGTGCATCCTCATCAGCACGTGGCCATGGGACACGCTTGGCCTTTTTTTCGGCAGCTGGCCGTGTTGAGCCGCAACATGCGGAAGACTTGGTCGAGTGGATGACCAAGCCGTCCTCATCCTCCTCATCCTCTCTCACCCATGCCCAGGGTGCTTTGTCTGGCAAAGCAGCGGCCTCTTCCCTCAGCTCAATGTCATCAGTGACTCCTTCCCTAGCTCCACCATGTCCTCATGAGGATTCCCTCGAACTGTTTGACCACAGTGTTGGGTACATGCTCCAGGAGGATGCCCAGCGTTTGGAAGGCTCTGATGACGATACTGAGCTCGATGAAGGCAGTAACATGAGCACGGACAGAGGGGGTGCCCAAGAAGGACAGCAATCTGGCAGTCATGCTCCCCCTGCTGCAGCATACTGCCAGGTTTGCTCCAGTGATGAGGAGGGAGGGGATGATGAGGTCACTGACTCAACGTGGGTGCCTGATAGGAGAGAGGAGGAGGAGGAGGAGGAGGAGGAGGAGGCGGCGGCACATCACCAACGAGGCAGGATGCCCTCCAGGGGCCAGCCTAAGGGCAGCACATTGACTGCATCACACCCCAAAGCTCCACATGTGCAGGGCGCTGCAGTCTCTGCGCGTTATTCAAAAAGTTCTTTGGTGTGGGCCTTTTTTGAGACGAGTGCATCAGATCGCACCGCTGCTATTTGCAACATATGTCTCAAGCGTATCTCGCGTGGCCAAAACATCTCCCGCTTGGGTACCACATGCTTGACCAGACATATGTTGACCTGCCATGCAGTTCGTTGGCAAGCGTATCTAAAAGACCCACACCAAAGAACAAAGAGGATCTCTCCTTGCTCCTCATCAGCTGAGATTTCCAACCCCACTAGACCTTCAGTCCTCTCTGAGACCTGCAGTGAGAGGAATGAAGGTGTAGAATTAGGTGTGTCACAGCCAAGTACTTGTGGGCAATCTGCTTTTGGTACACCGACGTCAGATTGTACCAGGCAAATTTCCCTGCCCCAGCTGCTGCACCGCCGAAAGAAGTTTGCTCCCAGCCATCCACATGCCCAGCGGTTGAATGCTAGCTTGGCAAAATTGCTAGCACTTCAACTGCTGCCTTTTCAGTTGATAGACTCTGCCCCCTTCCGTGAGTTTGTGGAATGTGCGGTTCCTCAGTGGCAGGTACCCAAACGCCACTTTTTCTCACGGAAGGCGATTCCGGCTCTCTACCGGCATGTGGAAGGCAATGTCCATGCCTCGCTGGACAGGGCGGTCAGCGGTAAGGTGCATATTACCGCTGACTCATGGTCCAGCAGCCATGGACAGGGACGTTACCTAAGTTTCACGGCGCATTGGGTAACTCTGCTGGCAGCTGGGAAGGATGCAGGACAAGGTGCAGTAGTGTTGGAGGTTGTTCCGCCACCACGCCTCCAAAATGCTGATTGTGACACACCTCTCTCCTCCACCCCCTCCTCTTCTTCTTCCTCCATGGCCTCTTCCTCGGAACCAGCGGTGCTCCGTAGGCGTTCAAGGGGCTACGCAAGTACGCAGGCCAAAAGATGCCATGCGGTGCTTGAGCTGGTGTGCTTGGGGGACAGGAGCCACACTGGGGCAGAGGTTCTGTCAGCTCTGCAGGGGCAGGTTCAGAGGTGGTTGACGCCACGCCAACTTAAGGCAGGAATGGTGGTTTGCGACAATGGCACCAACCTCCTCTCTGCCCTCCGACAGGGACAAATGACCCATGTGCCCTGTTTGGCTCACGTCCTTAACTTGGTGGTGCAGCGGTTCTTGGGCAGGTACCCGGGCTTACAGGATGTCCTGAGGCAGGCCAGGAAAGTCTGTGTGCATTTCCGCCGGTCATATAATGCCAGTGCTCGGCTGATGGACCTCCAAAAGGAGTTTAACCTGCCCAAGAACCGCCTAATCTGTGACATGCCCACCAGGTGGAACTCAACGTTGGCCATGCTGCAGCGGCTGCACACGCAGCAGAGGGCCATCAATGAGTACCTGTGCGACTATGGCACCAGGACAGGGGAGCTTGTTTTTTTTTCCCCACGCCAGTGGGCCATGATCAGGGATGCATGCACTGTCCTGTCACCATTCGAGGAGGCCACGAGGATGGTGAGCAGTGACAGTGCATGCATCAGTGACACTGTCCCCCTTGTCCACCTGTTGGAGCACACGCTGCGTGGAATAATGGACAGGGCACTTGAGGCAGAACAGAGGCAGGAAGAGGAGGACTTCCTTAGCTCTCAAGGCCCCCTTTATCCAGACAGTGTTCCTGCGTGCCCGCCGATCACACAGGAAGAGGACGAGGAGGAAGAGGAGGAGGAGGAAGATTGTGTCAGTATGGAGGTGGAGCCTGGCACTCAGCATCAGCAGCAGTCTTTAAGGGATCAGTCCCAAGAAACACATGGACTTGTACGTGGCTGGGAGGAGGTGGCTGCGGACCATGTCGTTCTTAGTGACCCAGAGGACTCCGGACCGAATGCCTCAGCAAACCTACGCTGCATGGCCTCCCTGATCCTGCAAAGCCTGCGTAAGGATCCTCGTATTCGTGGTATCAAGGAGAAGGACCAATACTGGCTGGCAACCCTCCTTGATCCACATTACAAGGGTAAGGTTGCGGACCTTATCTTGCCATCGCAGAGGGAGCAGAGGATGAAACATCTTCGGGAGGCCTTGCAGAAAGGTCTGTGCAACGCGTTCCCAGAGACTGGGAGGTTACAAACTCCTGTTTCTGGACAACGTGTTGCTGAGGCTTCGGTCAGTCAAAGAAGGAGCGGTGGAGAAGGTGGCCGTCTGACCGATGCGTTCAGACAATTTTTTGGTCCGCAGCCCCAAGGTATGATCGGTTCCAGCAACCATCGCCAGCGTCTGTTTTACATGGTGCAGGAATACCTAGGGGCAAGATCAGACTTGGACACCTTTCCCACCGAAAATCCTCTGGGTTACTGGGTCTTGAGGATGGATCACTGGCCAGAGCTTGCACAGTATGCAATTGAGCTACTGGCCTGTCCTGCATCCAGCGTTCTTTCGGAACGCACATTCAGTGTTGCTGGAGGCGTGGTAACCGATCACAGGGTGCGTCTGTCCACCGACTCGGTCGATCGGCTGACCTTCATAAAAATGAATGAGTCTTGGATCACCACCAGCTACCAAGCACCTGATGCTGATGTAACCGAATAATTTTTTTTGAAATCTCAGATCCCTTCAAAGACTGCCTATGCTGATGCTGAGTGACTATCCCTGAGTAATTATCCTCTTCCTCCTCAATCATCACGCTGATAGCTTGTAAGAACATTTTTGGTTCTGGGCGCCACCACCAGTGCCTAAGGCACAATTTTTCAGCCCCTGTTTAACAGGGGCGTGTAATTACAATTTTTGATGTAATACTTTGTAGCAGGGCTCGTTCCTGCATTCCAACTAGAGTGTCTGTGAGGGGTTGCAGTGTTGTGGCACCAGCACCAGTGCCTAAGGCCCAATTTTTCTGCCCCTGTCTAACAGGGGCGTGTAATTACAATTTTTGATGCAATACTTTGCAGCAGGGCTCGTTCCTGCATTCCAACTAGAGTGTCTGTGAGGGGTTGCAGTGTTGTGGCACCAGCACCAGTGCCTAAGGCCCAATTTTTCTGCCCCTGTCTAACAGGGGCGTGTAATTACAATTTTTGATGCAATACTTTGCAGCAGGGCTCGTTCCTGCGTTCCAACTAGAGTGTCTGTGAGGGGTTGCAGTGTTGTGGCACCAGCACCAGTGCCTAAGGCCCAATTTTTCTGCCCCTGTCTAACAGGGGCGTGTAATTACAATTTTTGAAGCAATACTTTGCAGCAGTACTCGTTCCTGCGTTCCAACTAGAGTGTCTGTGAGGGGTTGCAGTGTTGTGGCACCAGCACCAGTGCCTAAGGCCTAATTTTTCAGCTCCTGTTCAACAGGGGCATGTAATTACAATTCTTGATCTAATATTTCACAGCAGGGCCCTGTGAGGGCTTACAGTGTTGTGGCCACAGCAACACCTAAGGCCCAAATTTCTGCTGAGTATATAGGGCAGGACCCTACTTTCAAACATCTAACTTACAAACGACTCCTACTTGCAAACGGAAGGAGACAACAGGAAGTGAGATGAAATCTACCCCTAGGAAGGAAAATTCTCTCCTGTAAGAGTTAATATGGGAAAACAATTTCTCCTTTCCACTGATGCTTTCCAATCCTTGTTCCACAAAAAAACCCAAATTTTCAAAAAACATTTTTCATTGGGACAAAAAAGTGAGGTGAAATCTTCTGAAGAGGAGGAAAGACAGCAAAACAAATGTCACAGGGGTGATAACCCTTCCCTATGTTTTCCAAAAAGCTTAGAAAAGATTTTTTGGCTGGAGCTAAACACGTTAAAAATGTTCAAAATTACAAACAGATTCTACTTAACAACAAACCTACAGTCCCTGTCTTGTTTGCACCGCCTGTATACTGCTGTTCAGAGTATATAGGGCCTGGTGGCCCCACACCTTTCCTTATTTTAATTTGGGTGCGGGGTTCCCCTTAATATCCATACAAGACCCAAAGGGCCTGGTAATGGACTGGGGGGTACCCATGCCGTTTGTCTCACTGATTTTCATCCATATTGCCATGACCCGACATGACATTAAACCCGCAAGCAGTTTTAAATGAGATTTTTTCCTTTTGGTGCAGGGACTGTTCTAAACATGGGAAACACGCGTCACTTTACAGGCATACTATAGACACCCCCCAGGTACGATATTTAAAGGAATATTTCACTTTTTTTTTTTACTTTAAGCATCATTAAAATCACTGCTCCCGAAAAAACGGCCGTTTTAAAAAAAATTTTTTGCATTGATACATGTCCCCTGGGGTAGGACCCGGGTCCCCAAACCCTTTTTAGGACAATACCATGCAAATTAGCCTTTAAAATGAGCACTTTTGATTTCGAACGTTCGAGTCCCATAGACGTCAATGGGGTTCTAACGTTCGTGCGAACTTTCGGTCTGTTCGCGGGTTCTGGTGCGAACCGAACCGGGGGGTGTTCGGCTCATCCCTAAACCAGAGCTACAATGGAATTGTTTAGATCAAAGCATATTCATGTGTTAGAATGGCCCAGTCAAAGTCCAGACCTAAATCCAATTGAGAATCTGTGGCAAGACTTGAAAAAATTGCTGTTCAGAGATGCTCTCCATCCAATCTGACAGAGCTTGAGCTATTTTGCAAAGAAGAATGGGGAAAAATGTTACTCTCTAGATGTGCAAAGCTGGTAGAGACATCTCCAAAAAGACATGTAGCTGTAATTACAGAGAAAGGTGGTTCTACAAATTGTTGACTCAGGGGGCTGAATACAAATGCACGCCACACTTTTCACAGATTTATTTGTAAAAAATGTTGAAAACCATTTATCATTTGCCTTCCACTTCACAATTACATGCCACTTTGTGTTGGTATATCACAGGGGTAATCAACCTTTAAGACATGGAGATCTACCTTAACAACATGGAGGAGATAAAATATCACCGGGGTGCGCCTTTTTATTCCCTTATAGAAAAAAAAATTTAATAGCAGGCCCCCAATAACATGTAAAGACCTAGAATTCCTTCCAGGGCCATGAACCAAAGTATCTTGACCACAGTGTGTGCACCCCTGGGTGCTGCCTCTGCAGCTTAAGGGGTAGTAGTTTGGAGATGGGAAAAATCTCATCCCTTCCCTCCCACCCAACCCCCTGCAAAACTGCAAGAAAAGAACACACCCAGCTCAGAGTAGGAAGTCCAAAGTAGTGGAGGAGACCTGCTCTGGCACTGAGCTAATTCTCTCACTGAAGCAGCACAGCAGATGTAGGCTCAGTGGGGCTGCTGCGACCCCCCTCACTGTTTTTTCTTTGAGTTACACACTGCTAAAGAAACTTTGGCAGCCGCAGCAGCCCTAGTGAGCCCACACCTGCTGTGCTGCTTCAGTGAGAGAAGTGCAAGTCTCCTCCACTGCTCCGTCCGCCTCTCTCCTCACCTGCTCTGCCTGCCGGGTTCTCTCCTTCCTGATCTGAAAAGCAGCCCCAGTGAGCCGACACCTGCTGCTTCAGTAGCTCAGTGCCTGAGCCAGTCTCTTCCACTGCTCTGCCCTCCCGGATCTCTCCTTCAGTACTCAGCCAGCCCAGCTCTTTCCTCCACTGCTCTGCCCACCCAGCTCTCTCTGTTTAGTACGCCACAGGGGAGGAGCAGTTTACCCCGGGGTCGGCAATGTCTGTCATCTGGCCGCGATCAATGGGTAGATCGCAATCGATGGATTGCCGACCCCGGGTCTATCACATAAAATCCCCAAAAAATAAATTTATGTTTTTGGTTGTAACATGACAAAATGTGGAAAATTTCAAGGGGTATGAATACTTTTTTAAGGCACTGTACATATATATATATATATATATATATATATATACAGTGGGGACGGAAAGTACTCAGACCCCCTTACTGTATAATATTATTTTCTGGTACATGGGAAAAAAATAGACTTCAATGTCACCTAAAACACAACAATGATTCAGGATGAAAAAAAATAAATTTATAACCCATAACATCTTCTTGTTCTATCTGCTGAAGAACACTCCTCAACAACAGGCAGAAACAAACAACTTCCTAGGCTCAGAAAAAACCCCACCAAAACGCAGACAACAACAATCAGAGCCCAGACTGGCTATAACTTAGCTGACCACCAAATTTAGACTACTGGGACTCCTACCTCATTAGGGCTGCTATACTTGCTTTAATAAAGTTGTTTTTTTCTGTGACCCCTGACAGAAAATGAGGGGAAGATCAATATTGTTAAAAAATCAAATATGAGCTCTAACCCTTTCCTGCTCTAGCCAAAACCAAGTTTTGTGTTTCGATGCTTCAACGAGGGGCTGCTGATAAGTATTGAACCTTACCCATAAAAAAAATTGAGATAGGAAGCTGTAACTGCCACACTATTTACATATTCCCCCAGGAAGTCAATGCACTTGTGACATCTGTCCTGCAGCTTCTTCTTTCAGAATATTTTATTGAATTTCCAAAAATATAAAACAAAGCAATACAAAGCAGTACCCTTTGAGGTTACAATATAAGCTAGAGACATAGAGTAGGTATCAAATACGCATCTAATAGATGAAAAGGGACCATAGAAGCTAATATCACTCATCCAACTGTAGATTATGTGCCAGGCCTGAGGACAAAAAAAGGCGGGGTCAAGGAGAGGTTCCGCCAGCACCCCGAAAGGGATCATGCTGTGCCCGGCCGAATCTCTACGAGCCCTCGGTATAAAGACATCACCAGTCAGGCCTGGATTTTAGCATAAATATTAGGATTGCTAAATCCTGATTCGTAAAACCCAAAGGGATCGTCCTCCCAGAGAAGGACTTGATGTTCAAATGTCAGAGGGTCACTCTGAGTACCTATGAGGGTTCTGTCCTGCAGCTTCTTAAGTCCCTGCAAATAAAATTCTTTCAACTTCTGGTGTAACCACTCATTTGCAGCATTAGTTGCCTCCAGAACACTCCCAAATCGTTGTCCCTTTAGGTGTTTTTTGAGATTGGGGAATAGATTATAGTCAGAAGGAACCAGGTCGGGTGAATAGGGTGGATGGGGCATCACTTGAAAGCCTAAGGAGGTCAGTTTTTCCATTGATTCAACTGCAGTGTGTGACAAGGCGTTGTCATGCAACAGGATGACACCTTTGAAGAGCTTTCCTCAACGTTTTTGCTTTAGATTTTGCCTCAACTTCGTTAATAAAGCACAGTAATATGTTGCATTGGTGGTTGAACCCTTTTAGAGATAGTCCACCAGCAGAACTCCCTTCTTATCTCAAAAAACTGTTGCCATTTGCTTCTGCACTGACCTTTGCACACAGAACTTCTTTGGCCTGGGGGAATCACTGTGCCTCCATTCCTTAGACTGTTCCTTGGTCTCAGGATCATAACAGTAGATCCATGTCTCATTACCAGTTAATCCAGGAAATTTGACTAATTTCTTGCAGAATGTTCCAAAACAGCCACCAATGTCTCCACACATTTCCTCTTTTGTTCAATTGTCAAAAGTTTTGGGATCCACTTTGCTGCAAGCTTTCTCATTTTCAAGTCAGTGTGGATAATGGCACAAACTTTCTCACATGATATTCCCAGATATGTAGCAATACTTTTGGCTGATATTTGGCGGTTTTCCATGATCATGTCAAGGATGGCTTTCACATTTGCAGGCACAGAGACAGAAACAGGTCTTCCACTGGGTTCTCACTTTCAACACCGAAATGGCCAGTTTTAAAATTGACAACCCAACGTTTAGCTGTTGCATATGAAGGGCCACTGTCATCTGCTTCACACCTTTCTCTTGGAGAAACAGGAACTTGATTACGGTCCTATGCTCTTACACATTGAATTTTTCTGAACGTACTGCCACGTTCATAGGTAGTTGATTTTTGCACCATTTAATATAGACAGATTGGCCAGTACACCCTGCAATTTACAGCTTCCTATCTAAATTTTTTCTGGGTAAGGCTCAATACTTATCAGCACCTCCTCATATCACACATGAGGGACACTTAAACTAAACTTGTAACAGCTTGTGTTGAATGAAGTAAATCTGACTATACATGGATTCAGTTTTGGCTGGTTCTTGCTGAATCATCCATTCTACGGTGGCCCTATTGGCCAAAAGTCGATTGTTCAGTAGACTTTTGTAAAAGCTGCCAGGGTCAGGTGGAAAATTCTCAGACAAGCAGCATCTGCAACCAGTTGGATGCAGGCACTGTTCAGCTGTGGGTGCCAGCTGTTAAAATACAATTGCAAATTCATGCATTCATGCTGTTTGGATGACTATTTCTCTTGTTCATCCTCGCAGAAATCATAAAACAAATGGCTAGCTTTAGGCCTCATCCAATTGTACATTTTCTTTGCTTTGTAGCTGCATATGTATTCTTATTCCCAGCTCGCCTGGTTCCTCTTCCAGCTTCAGCTGTCATGGTGGCTTCTCATTTCATTAAGAAGATGGACAAAATAGCAGATATTTCTGATGAAACCACTTTGCATCTGTGCCCATTTACTAAAATGCGCGTACTACCTTATGAAACATAGAAATAATTATTCTTATTTATTTTTCTTTTGCCTAAATTGTGTTTTCCAGAAGAAAATAGAATTGACTGTTAATAGTGGTATGTATGTGCTGAGTAAGCTTTATTTTATTCCTTTCATTTGTGCATTTTAACCACTTCAGCCCCGGAAGGATTTACCCCCTTCCTGACCAGAGCACTTTTTACAATTTGGCACTGCGTCACTTTAACTGCTAATTGCGCGGTCATGCAATGCTGTACCCAAACAAAATTTGCGTCCTTTTCTTCCCACAAATAGAGCTTTCTTTTGATGGTATTTGATCACCTCTGCGGTTTTTATTTTTTGCACTATAAATGAAAAAAGACTGAAAATTTTGAAAAAAAATGATATTTTCTATTTTTTGTTATAAAAAAAATCCAATAAACTCAATTTTAGTCATACATTTAGGCCAAAATGTATTCGGCCACATGTCTTTGGTAAAAAAAAGGTCAATAAGCGTATATTTATTGGTTTGCGCAAAAGTTATAGTGTCTACAAGCTAGGGTACATTTTCTGGAATTTACACAGCTTTTAGTTTATGACTGCCTATGTCATTTCTTGAGGTGCTAAAATGGCAGGGCAGTACAAAACCCCCCCAAATGACCCCATTTTGGAAAGTAGACACCCCAAGGAAATTGCTGAGAGGCATGTTGAGCCCATTGAATATTCATTTTTTTTTGTCCCAAGTGATTGAATAATGACAAAAAAAACAAAAACAAATTACAAAAAGTTGTCACTTAATGATATATTGCTCACACAGGCCATGGGCATATGTGGAATTGCACCCCAAAATACATTCAGCTGCTTCTCCGCAGTACAGGGATACCACATGTGTGGGATTTTTTGGGAGCCTAGCCGCGTATGGGCCCCCGAAAACCAATCACCGCCTTCAGGATTTCTAAGGGCGTAAATTTTTGATTTCACTCCTCACTACCTATCACAGTTTTGAAGGTCATAAAATGCCCAGATGGCACAACCCCCCCCCCCCCAAATGACCCCATTTTGGAAAGTAGAGACCCCAAGCTCTTTGCTGAGAGGCATGTTGAGTCCATGGAATATTTTATATTTTGACACAAGTTGCAGGGAAGTGACACTTTTTTTTTTTTTTGCACAAAGTTGTCACTAAATGATATATTGCTCACACAGGCCATGGGCATATGTGGAATTGCACCCCAAAATACATTTAGCTGCTTCTCCTGAGTATGGGGATACCACATGTGTGGGACTTTTTGGGAGCCTAGCCGTGTACAAGGCCCGAAAACCAATCACCGCCTTCAGGATTTCTAAGGGTGTAAATTTTTGATTTCACTCTTCACTGCCTATCACAGTTTCGGAGGCCATGGAATGCCCAGGTGGCACAAACCCCCCCCAAATGACCCCATTTTGGAAAGTAGACACCCCAAGCTATTTGCTGAGAGGCATGGTGAGTATTTTGCAGCTCTCATTTGTTTTTGAAAATGAAGAAAGACAAGAAAAAACATTTTTTTTTCATTTTTCAATTTTCAAAACTTTGTGACAAAAAGTGAGGTCTGCAAAATACTCACTATACCTCTCAGCAAATAGCTTGGGGTGTCTACTTTCCAAAATAGGGTCATTTGGGGGTTTTTTGTGCCACCTGGGCATTCCATGGCCTCCGAAACTGTGATAGGCAGTTAAAAGTGAAATCAAAAATGTACGCCCTTAGAAAGCCTGAAGGCGGTGCTTGGTTTTCGGGGTCCCGTATGCGGCTAGGCTCCCAAAAAGTCTCACACATGTGGTATCCCCGTACTCAGGAGAAGCAACAGAATTTATTTTGGGGTGTAATTTAACATATTCCCATGGCATGTTTGAGCAATATATCATTTAGTGACAACTTTGTGCAAAAAAAAAAAAATTGTCTCTTTCCCACAACTTGTGTCACAATATAAAATATTCCATGGACTCAACATGCCTCTCAGCAAATAGCTTGGGGTGTTTACTTTCCAAAATGGGGTCATTTGGGGGGGGTTTGAACTGTCCTGGCATTTTATGCACAACATTTAGAAGTTTATGTCACACATCACCCACTCTTCTAACCACTTGAAGACAAAGCCCTTTCTGACACTTTTTGTTTACATGAAAAAATTATTTTTTTTTTGCAAGAAAATTACTTTGAACCCCCAAATATTATATATTTTTTTAAAGCAAATGCCCTACAGATTAAAATGGTGGGTGTTTCATTTTTTTTTGTTCACACAGTATTTGCACAGCGATTTTTCAAACGCATTTTTTTGGGAACAAACACACTTTTTTAAATTTGAATGCACTAAAACACACTATATTGCCCAAATGTTTGATGAGAGAAAAAAGATGATCTTAGGCCGAGTACATGGATACCAAACATGAGATGCTTTAAAATTGCGCACAAACGTGCAGTGGCAACAAAATAAATACATTTTTAAAAGCCTTTAAAAGCCTTTACAGGTTACCACTTTAGATTTACAGAAGAGGTCTACTGCTAAAATTACTGTCCTCGATCTGACCTTCGCAGTGATACCTCACATGCATGGTACAATTGCTGTTTACATTTGACGCCAGACCGACGCTTGCGTTCACCTTAGCGCGAGAGCAGGGGGGGGACAGGGGTGCTTTTTTTTTTTCTTTATTATTTTTTTGCTTTTTTATCTTATTTTTAAACTGTTCCTTTCATATTTTTTTTTAATCATATTTATTGTTATCTCAGGGAATGTAAATATCCCCTATCATAGCAATAGGTAGTGACAGCTACTCTTTTTTGAAAAAATTGGGGTCTATTAGACCCTAGATCTCTCCTCTGCCCTCAAAGCATCTGACCACACCAAGATCGGTGTGATAAAATGCTTTCCCAATGGCGCTGTTTACACCTGGCGAAATCTAAGTCATGAAATGCTTGTAGTTTCCGGTTTCTTAGGCCATAGAGATGTTTGGAGCCACTCTGGTCTCTGATCAGCTTTATGGTCAGCTGGCTGAATCACCGGCTGCATTCTCAGGTTCCCTGTTGAGACAGGAGAGCCAGAGAAAAACACGGAAGACGGTGGGGGGGCATTCCCTCCCACTGCTTGTAAAAGCAGTCTAGAGGCTATTTAGCCGCTAGGATTGCTTTTACATGAAAGCTGACCGCTGGCTGAAAAGAATGATACCAAGATGATACCTAAACCTGCAGGCATCATTCTGGTATAACCACTCAAAGTCGTGAATGGCGTACCTGAAGACAAAAAAATGGTTAACAATAAAACACAGTAAACGGCAAAGTATAAAAAATTGCATACCTGAAAAGCAAACATGATAAAACATAATAACAATAAAACATTGCAGAATAGAATACAGTAAAAAAGAGCAGAACAATAGAGAAAGAATAGAGAGAGAACAATAAAACGACAACTATTTTTTAAAATTTTATATATTTTTTTGTTTTTTTTGTTTTTTTACACTTTTTTTTGTAACCAACTTTTATAACTGTAACCGGTTCCAGGTTCGGGTCTTTCAAAATGCGATGGCATCTTGGGAGACCCTGTGAAAGTGTGCCTAGTCTGTGCAATGCTGTACCCTATGCTAATACTCAACTAGTGAATGGTAGCGTTCAAAACATTCACCAATGCAAAGACCAGGATTGTCAGGACAGGAGGGACAATAATAGCGGGTGACACGCCTATATCCGTGCTTGCTGCAGACACAACATCTTTTTTGGGGGGGTTCGTTGGGTAGGGGTACTCGGGAGGACATAAAGAAAATGCCTCTCATGCAGCCGACTGCATTTGGTTGGGGATGTGAATGGGGGAAGTACGGGTGCTGCAGAAGCAGTGGGTTCCCAATTAGGATTGGCGAATGCAGCAGGAAGGGCATTATGGGCACGACGAGCCTGTGTTTGTGTTCTTCTTGGTGGCAGCGGGACACTACTTGTGCTTGCCACCTCACCAGCTTGAACTGCACTTATGGAACTCGCCACGTCACCAAGTGTTACTGCAGTGCTGGTTTGACTATGACCGGGGTGTACTAGGCCGCTGGTGCTTGCCAGTTCACCAAAACGCTACCAAAAAAACTGTTAGCGATCGCAGGGATCAGGCCTGACTCGAATGCTGCAGTTATGCGTTTAGTGTTTTGTAAGTGACAGTGATCGATCGATACTGCACTTGGGTGGGCTGGGCCGGGCGGAGGGGCAAAACGCAGGTGCTAGCAGGTATCTGGGCTGATCCCGCTAACACTGCGATTTTGGGAACCCTAAACTGCTGGGGACGCTGGTATAGATCTGATCGGATCAGATATTGATCCGTTCAGATACTATACCACTAAGGGAGGTGTATGGTGCGTGTGTGGGTGTTAGCTTTACTGGCGCTTACCTGGCGCTGCCTGGGGCTGGTGCTTGCCAGTTCACCAAAATGCTACCAAAAAAAACTGTTAGCGATCGCAGTGATCAGGCCTGACTCTGCGAACGCTGCAGTTATGCGTTTAGTGTTTTGCAAGTGACAGTGATCGATTGATACTGCACTTGGGTGGGCTGGGCTGGGCCGGGCCGGGCGGAGGGGCAAAACGCAGGTGCTAGCAGGTATCTGGGCTGATCCTACTAACACTGTGTTTTTGGGAACCCTAAACTGCTGGGGATGCTAGTATAGATCTGATCGGATCAGATATTGATCCGTTCAGATACTATACCACTAAGGGAGGTGTACGGTGCGTGCATGGGTGTTAGTGGTACTGGCACTAACCTGACGCTGCCTGGGGCTGGTGTTTGCCAGTTCACCAAAACGCTACCAAAAAAACTGTTAGCGATCGCAGGGATCAGGCCTGACTCTGCGAACGCTGCAGTTATGCGTTTAGTGTTTTGTGACAGTGAACGATCAATACTGCACTTGGGTGGGCTGGGCTGGGCGGAGGGGCAAAACGCAGGTGCTAGCAGGTATCTGGGCTGATCCCGCTAACACTGCGTTTTTGGGAACCCCAAACTGCTGGGGACG
Organism: Aquarana catesbeiana; assembly: GCF_042186555.1. Lineage (NCBI taxonomy): Eukaryota > Metazoa > Chordata > Amphibia > Anura > Ranidae > Aquarana > Aquarana catesbeiana. The sequence goes on along the minus strand of NC_133324.1, from coordinate 365,327,365 downwards.
CTAGTATAGATCTGATCGGATCAGATATTGATCCGTTCAGATACTATACCACTAAGGGAGGCTTATGCTGCGTGCGTGGGTGTTAGCGGTACTGGCGCTAACCTGACGCTGCCTGGGGCAATCACTGCCGAGCGATCAGGGGGCTAAACCTTTATTAGGTAATACACGGCGGGTGCCCTGACACTATAAAAAACAAACGAACTAACCAGCGTCACCCGTAATGGTTATACGGTGATCAGTGGTGAAAGGGTTAACTAGGGGGCAATCAAGGGGTTAAAACATTTATTAGGTAGTATATGGGGGTCCCTGACGCTATAAAACGCTGACGGCGAACCTAAATATTTACCTCCCTAACTAGCGTAACCAGTGACACTAATACAGCGATCAGAAAAATGATCGCTTAGCGACACTGGCGACGGGGGGTGATCAAGGGGTTAAAACTTTATTAGGGGGGGTTAGGGGGGTACCCTAGACCTAAAGGGGGCTAACACTAACTGCCCTACCACACTAACTGTCACAAACTGACACCAATGCAGTAAACAGAAAAAAAAAACCTGCTTGGTGTCAGTGTGACGGGGGGGGGGGTGATTGGGGGTGATCGGGGGAGGGGGATCGGGATCGCGCACCTTCCTTCATGTATATGCAAACTTTTTACAGTGGGTGGTCTCATGTGAGTGTGTGGGGAGAGTTTACAACTGTAGCAATCCATTTAATACCTGTCCTTTTTCTGTCCCTCTCCCTTTTTTTTTCTTTCAGTAAGGGGTACATTTCGAAGAGCCAGCCTGGTTTGTCCTTTGTGTGGGACTCTGCCCATGTTTCCCCTCGTGCCACCATTGGACCCATCTATTTGCGCTGGTGCATTTACTCACCCCGCCGGGCTTTGGGCCCCACAGGCTGACAGCTGCAACATTTAAACTGCTTTAAAATGTCAAAATCTGGACAGAAAATCCACTCTAGTACTACACAGTTCATACGGTCAGTGTCTAAACACACTAAAACACAAAGTACGATGTGATCACACACGTACCAATTAGCTTGTGTTTAATCAATATTATGTATCTAATATGTGTGTATTTTGTTTAAATTGCAGACGGTTGTAGGTTCTGCAATAGAATCGCATACACCCCTGATGAAGAAATTGCATTTTCGAAACGCGTTGGGTTCTTTCTGTTGTGCTCACCTCCAACATAACAGATCTTTGCGATTTACTAGCTGTCTTTTTTTGTAATGTTATTATATGATTAGTCCTGTCCAGTATTCATTCATTGATTCATTGATATTTTGTGATATGTATAGTGTATATATGTGCTCATTATTTTAAACCTATGTTTCTTAATAAAAATTTATATACTTTTTACACTACTCTCATACCTCATTGCGCTATTTATCCCTTTCCAAATATCCCACCTAGAGGAAATTTTATTTTTTCAATGTCGTGATCGGGGGGGGGATCGGGGGGTGTTATGTGTGCCTGGCATGTTCTACTGTGTGTGTAGTGTTTGTGCACTCACATTGCAGTCTTCTCTCCTCGGCGCCGAGCCGAGGAGAGATGACATAATTTCCTCTGCCTCTGTGTACTATATAGAGGCAGGGAAATGATCCCATTGGCTGGGAGCGATCGCGAGGGGGGCGCCACGAATGGATGGCCTCCCCCTCACCTCCGATCCCCGGGGGACAAGCGCCGACCGCCTCGGGCACCGGGGGGGGGTCCGACCGGACTCGCCGCCCGCGGGAGGCAGATCATGTACAGGTACGTGATTCTGCCTGCCCGTGGCATTCTGCTGACGTATATCAGCGTGAGGCGGTCGGCAAGTGGTTAAAGCAGAAGTAAACCCATCCATAAAACTTAATTTACAGCACTTGTCGGAAATGTAACACTACCATTGGTTGTGCGCTCAACCAAACTGTCAAGCCATCCAATGGTTGGTGTCTAAACTGATCACATGGCAGTTGTAGATTAAACAGAGGCAAAGATGGCAGCTTCCTTGGCTAAAACGATAGGGGGGTTTACTTACACTTTAAGTCTGAAGTGTTTACTTGAGCTAGTTTGTGAACCACTTTATCTAACTGGGCAATTACTTTTAAAAAGACAAGTCAAGAGCAGGGGAGGTTTCTGCTGCAGACTATGATGCATCAACATGAGTTTAAGGAGCAGGGGTCCAGTTGCAACCGCAACCTTTGCTGCGCCATTTATTTTGTCACTGGCAGGATCTGTCTGGCTTCTCCCTGTTGAACATACGCCTCATCTCCTAATACAAATAAAAATGTACATGTGTTATTTTTTGCTTGAAAATGTTAAATGATTTCTGAATTCAAACTTGTTTTAAAACAGCAAATATGAAGCACATTCAAAGAACATTTATATATATGTATATATATACACACACACACACACACACACACAGCATGACAAAAGGTGTGGGCAGAACAGAACACAGATCAGGATCAATAGTGTTTCAGAACCCTTGGCCAAGGGTTTTTTCTTAACCTCCCTGGCGGTATGATTATGTTGGATTTTAGGTGCTGAAAGTGGTACAATTATTTTGCATGGAAATTTTGCGTTTTATATTGTAGGCCTGTAATTCTTAACAATAACACACTTAAATCTGTCCAAACAAGAGCCTAGTAGACATCCCGGGTATGATGAAGTTTGAAACACAAAGTCATAAATTATAATATAATAAATATAATTAAAAAATAAATAATATAATAATAATAAAATTAATTTCCCCACAATTCACTATCTCTCAATTCTGCAAGTGTTCTAATTTATTATCGCTGTTTTCTAGCTAGTCTAAAACCACTTTTGACGTAAAGGGACACTTTTTGGCTGCTATGGACTATCTCAAGTTTCCAGGCAGAAAGAACAGTATATACAGTATAATATAAAACTGCATGCAGGGCATTGGACAAAGCATTGGGGACAAAAGGGATGTGAAATGATTTCATATAGTACTGTAATCTGTAAGATTACAGTACTGTATGTTTTATGATTTTTACATGTTTAATTTGCCGCCAGGCTCCGCCCCCGTGCGATGCGACGCTCACAGGGAACGGAGCCTGGCACAGAGCAGCTTCGGGACATCGCAGGATCCTGGGGACAAGGTAAGTACACCGCACCAGGATCCTGCAATGCAATCCCGAGTGTGGCTCGGGGTTACCGCTAATGGTACTGAAATTTAACCCCGAGCCACACTCGGGAAAACCGTCAGGGAGGCTATGGAGTTTAGCAAGAAAACGGTTTATTAAAAAGGTGAATCCACTGGGTACACAGAAGCAATGCGGTACAGTGAGAATTAGTTCCAGCAGTATGCTTGAGTTTATTTTCGAGGACTAATTGTCCCTCTGTAAATTCTTGCTGGCCCTATGATCATACCACATCTGCTAACTATCTGAATATCCCTGAGGTAGTCCTGGGTCAGGCCTGCAAGCTTATATAACCACTCATGCAGTTCTAGAACGTAAGATTCCACTTGGGCATTTTTTTTTAACCTACCCTTTCCAATGGTTCCATAAGTAGGTTAAAGGGTCATGGAACCTCCTGCCATACAGTAGTTCAAATTGGAAAAATCCAGTGCATTCTTGAAGCACCTCTCGGTGGGCAAATAGAAGATGGTAAAGACGTTTTCCCAGTCACTGTCTATAAAGATTTTTAGCATGCTCGGTGTTTGCAGAGGCCATTGTTTTGGAAGTGGGCATGCGGTAGTCTGAATTACCCATATCCTGAAGGTGCACCTTAGTGTAGACATGTGCAGGTTTTTTTTCGGGTCATTCGCTATGATCGAAATTCGTTATTTCTAATAAATCCGAAAACTCGAAAGAACAAAATTCCAAAAATAATGAAAATTCAAAAATCCAAAAATAATGAAAATTCAAAAATCCAAAATAATAATAACTAACTATTAAATTATAGATATTAGAATTTGCTTTCAAATTTGGCTTTTAGTGAACCTAATGAATACAAATTTATCTGAAGTTACGAACTGTCCAAAATAACGAATGCTGCATTTAAATGAATGGAATGTAATGAATTAATAAATAATAATAAAAAGTTTATTTTCTCATTTTCAAAAATTTTGAATTTTTGAATTTTCGCATTTCTGAATCTTTGAATTTCCAAATTTTGGAAAAATGCCTTACATGGGTTTGTTAATTTGAATATTTCTGAATTAACAAATTTGTAGAATTTCATCAAACAACTAATTTGGAACAAAACGAATTGCAAATGTCTACCGTAGTGTTTGTATAACATCTGAAATAAACCGGGCACCTTGAGGGGTTAGGATCTCACAGGTGAAACCCCACCCAAGAGAAAGCGAAAGTGCTTCTGCTACTTTATGTATTAAAGTTCTGGACTGGGTCACAGACTCAATAGCAGATGGCATAGTCCGCTATAGTCAGGATATACCATTTTCCTAACTTACAGGGCTGGGCCAAGGAGCCAATATTTTTTTCCACAGTTGCTCTCTAAAAATGTTCTTAAATTAGGTGTATTAAATAGGGGAAGGCTGGGGTTTATCCCAGCGCTGTCTCTTCTCCGAAAAATATCAAATGTTTAATAGATATGGGCAACATATTGGATGATGCCAGAACAGTAGAATGCCTGGGGTTGGCCATTTCTTCATCCTCCTTTTACCCTCATAGGTTCCACAACCACATACAGTAAGCCTTTCCTCAGATGAGCCTTCCCTCCCCCCAAGGGCATATTTAGACATGTGTGAACAAATGAAGCCCAATCACCATTCGAATCACGCTCCGGAGGCTACTGACAGACGGCGAGGAAGTGATGCGACACCTCCTCACCAACTGTTTAAACCCCATTTTTGCCAACAAACGCAGAGCAACCACATTAATTGTACGTGTTTTTGGGGCATTTGCATCACTTCCCCACTGACTTGAATGAGTAGAGTTCAAACACCCCCACCCACTGCTTATTGCATTAAAGGGGGGGCAGTAGGCGGCCAGCAAAAACATACAACTGCACATTGTTTCCTCTCTACAAACACAAGTCCAAACAAGGCCAACTGCCACTGAGACCTCCTGGGCATGCAATTTGGTTAGCATGGTGTCAGATTCCAGTTCCTATTTAAATTATCCTTGGTTCCAAATGAAGGTGGGGTTCAGGTCGGGGTTGATTGCACTAACCAGCTCTAGGGCAGGGTAATGGTCTAATTGGGTTTCCTTGTCATGTTGGCCGTGGTTGGCTTGGCTTTTCCTCATACCCCTGATGTAATGGCACCACAGGTTGTTGCCAAGCAAGACATAAGCTCCTTTCCCTGAAGCCAAAATTGATGCAAACGGAGGTCCTTAGGATGTGTTCCTGTCTTGATGGCTTTGAGTTTTCACATGGGAAGGCCCTGATGTCACAGAACCAAGTAGCTTTTTTCCCCCCCTTGATGGAGAAACCCTGTATGGGACGCTGGCTTTGTAATGGTAGGTAAAAAACAAGCATGCGAGCTTGAAAAGCTCCATAGGGGATGTCTGCTGTCATCGGTGCCATATACTCAGAGGTGGAGAGAAATTCTTGGCATAGTATGTCTACTAAAGGGGTTCAACAAGCAAACGGTTTATGAAAACAGTCAGACTACACAGAAGCAATGCAGTAAAACCAGGATTAGTTCCATAGGGGTGGCAGTTAGCAGTTGTGTACAGCCAAGGAGAATATTCAGGTTCACAGGAAATAAATTTAATGCTGCAAAATCAGATAAGTCCAGTGGTGGCAATCCAGCATCACAGGACAGCAATATGGCTGTCAGGGAGATGCTGGCCATAGTGCAGCAGATGGACGGAGGCAAAAGCCAAGGCGCATGCGTGAGCACAATTCCAGGGATGACCTTCCTGGCCGGCATGTCCGTACGATCGCCTATGCACATGTGCGCGCCCCTTAGCATTGGCGCCAAATGCCACATATGACGACAGATGCACTAGGGCCTTGCTGTCTCATTTGCAGCTTTCCCCTGTATCCTGCTTCTGTACCTGCCCTTGATCTGATTCTGACTTGGCTTCCTGACAATCGTGATAGTCTCCAACCCTAACTCTGGCTTGCCTTGACCACAATCTCATCTGTATCTGCTTGATTCTCTGTTGCCAACCCTCTGCATGAACTTGACCATTCTCTGCTTGATGTCTCTGATGTACTTGATCTTCTGTGTATGACCTGGCTTGTCTGTCTCTGCACCAGTCTCCACAGCTTCCACATACCCGCATCCGCAGTACACCTGCATCCGCAACCAACTAGCAGCAGCCACTACTGCTGCCATCTGCCTCTCCCGCCTACCGGCCAACAGAGAACCTCGCAGGCACTCCTACCCCACCGTGCTCTCATGGCCGCTGTGGCAACCTCAGTGGTCCTTGAACCAGGAGGCGTAAGAGGCCTTCCTCTGCTTGCCAGACTCTGCTCTAAGGTATGTGACAATGGCACAGCATTGAATAAGGCCAGAGTCACAGGGCAGCATCTAAGAGTGCCATGCAGCTCCCTGTGTTGGCTCAACTGATGGTCAGCAGAGTGAGGGGCTGGCAGAGCACTTCCAGAGGGGGGATTGTGACTCAAACCCTGACATGATTCCACAACCAAAAAGCCCATTTCTTAACCACTATAGCAACACTCCCTACCCCTTGGCTTGGCTATATCCAGAAATGTGGTCAGGAGCATGGTCATGGTCTTGGGTAGGCACTGTTGAGCACAGGAACAGGGTTACACCATACCCACTGAGATTTGGTGGCACCAAGGAAAAGATCTGCAACTTGCATGTGGCCATTTTACATGCAAGCCGTAGCAGGGGTTTAGACTGACCAGTGTCCCCCACAGAGGTGATTTGGTGGGCGAGACCTCAGTGCAGGTGCCAGAGAATATGATGACCTGCCCCTGAGATAGAATAGATAGATAGAAAAAAACCCCCACACACACAAAACGACATGAAATTCCCTTTAAAATTACATACCAGACACTGAAGCCTCATACACACAATCGGATTTTCCGACGGGAAATGTGTGATGACAAGCTGTTGACAGAAAATCTGACCATGTGTACGCTCATGTCCATGTTGGCCAACTTCCCGAGGACAAATGTTGGATTGCAAGTATATAAATTTTCCACAGACAAATGTCCGTTGTCAGATTTTCCAAGCGTGTGTACACAAGTCCATTGGACAAAAAAGTCCAATGTACAAACACGCATGCTCGGAAGCAAGAACGAGCCAGAAGTGGTCAGTCTTGTAAACTAGCGCTCGGAATGGAGAATTAACATTCATGACGTGGATGACAAATTATGACATCTCGAAATGCAACGCACACTCTTCTTTATTATCCCATTATAATGAAGTTGTTTTTCTGGTGATACTGATGGAGTTCTTGCAAACAAATTTTCAAAGGCTTTTTTTTTTTTCTAGTGATATCAAGAATATTATTCATTTGGGCAAGTTACAACACCATTATCCCACAGTTTCTAAGATCAAAAGGATACAACCATGTTGGTGTCCCTTGTTAATTTTGCATTGTATTTTTTAAAATGTAACTGCCTACTCCAAAAATGTCATTTGAAGTAAAACACATAGCCAAGTATTCTACACATTTTTTTTATTGTACATTAAAAAAAAGGAAACAAATAAAATTAGACATGCTATCTGCTAATAGAACTTAATCAAAAAGTGCATTCTATGCATCCAAAAAAAATAAAAATATTATAGAAAATATACCACATCAAATCGTTGTTAAACAAAAAGTCAAAGCAATAACTCCAAGACCAATAATAAATAACACGTTATCTCCTCTCATAAATCAGATTATCTCCTCTGATTCCAGTTGAGGAACTGCCATTCAGAAACGAACTGAAAAGCATGAAATGAAAAACACAAACTGAAAAGTGCTAAATGAAAACACTCAAACATCTACTAACACGAAATTAGCAGAAAGAGCCCAAAGGGTGGCGCTAATAAAACATGTAGTACGTCACTACGTTTGTGATTGTTGGCCAACAATTGTGTGCCGTTTGTAGGCAAGACAAGTTTGGGCCAACACCCTTCGGACGAAAGTCCACGGTTTTGTTGGCCAACAATCTGACCGTGTACGAGACTTGATGAAGCTCTGGTATGGTTGTCAAAGGGGAACCACATGGGGTCTTCTTCAAATGCTAGAAGGATTTTAAAAGGTGAAAAAAAAAAAAAAAAAAAAAAAAAAAAAAAAAAAAAAAAAAAAAAAAGGGAGGGAGTCCCCCCCCCCCCAAAAAAACAAAACACCACACACACACACACACACACACACACACAAACGGCCCTCTCTTTTCCAACCTGTCATGCAACACATTAGCTGGTAGAGGAAGTTTTCTGCACAACTCATTTCCTCTACCAGCTTCTCTGTACTAGCAAGCCCTGGTGAGTTCTGCCCTCAAACCCTAGTGAGTCGGGTCCCAGCACTACAGCTACTTGTGGTGATCCAAGAGGCAGCTTGCATCCCCGCCTACCACTGCTACTACCATTCTGTACTGTGCTGAGTTGAAAAGAAAAAAAGAGCCCACACATACAGCAGTGGAGGGTTTCCAGAAGAACTTAGGGAGCTTTCTGGAGAGTGAATTTGTGCATAGAGAACTGTGAAAGTGACTTTTAGGGAATTTGTTCAGAGGAGAACTGGGGGAAGAGAGCAGGGGAATCTGTGCAATTAAGAGCTGGGAGGGGAGGGATTTCAGCAGAGAACTGGGGGGGGGGGATTTTAGCAGAGAGGCGGGGGTAATTTGTGCAGAGAGGAGAGCTGTAGGGGGGTATTTTAGCCAAGAGGAGAGCTGGGGGGGGAATTTTAGGAGGAGAGGAGAGCTGGAGGGGGGGGTGAATTTTAGCAGAGAAAAGAGCTGGGTGAGGGGGGTTTAGCAGAAAGGAGAGCTGCGGGGGGGGGGGGGGGCAATTTATGCAGAAAGGAGAGTAGGGGGATTTTAGCAGAGGGGAGAATTAGGAAAGTGTGTGTGTGTGTGTGGGGGGGGGGGGGGTTAGGCAGAGAGGAGGAGAACTGGGGTGGAGATTTGTGCAGTGAGGAGAGCTGGGGAAGGGGGAGATTTGTACAGAGGTGAGAGCTGTAGAAGGCAGGTTTTGCAAACAGGGCACTGGAGGGTGAAAAAGAATTTGCAGAGGTAAGGGCTGTGGGGGACACTGGGGGTGCAGAGGTGAAACATAGGGAGTGGCAGAGGTAAGAGCTGTGGCTTGGGGTATGCTTTAGATGGGGGTGCAGAAATAATGAGAATGGGGTGCAGAGGTGAGTTGTGGACTGGGGTTGTAGGCTGTGGTTGGAGGGGTGCAGAGGTGAGACTTTGACGAGGGGGACAAAAGTGAATTGTGGATGGGGGGGGGGGTGCTAAGGTTAACTGTTTATAGGGGTGCAGAATTGAGCTGTGGACAAAAAAAAAAAAAAAAAGAAGTTTATGTTACATATTAAAGGCCTCTGCTACCCCCGAATGCTGTACAATGGGTTTTGCTCCACATACTCCTGGACTGCACATTGCATACGCTTTATTGCTGCACTCTGTGTGCTGGGCTATATGTCACATATTCCTGACCCCTGCACTCTGTACACAGGGCTATATGTTGCCCATTTCTGAGCACAAGGGATGCATTGCATTGAATGCAAGTACTGTCCCTTTTGCAGATTTTTTTTTCTTTTTTGCACCCTGTGTGATACACACTCCTGAGCCCTGTGTGTTATGCACTGTGGCGGTCTGTACTGCTGCCATACTTCTCTACACTAAAGGAAGGTGGAGGGAAAGTTCCTGCACCTATATAAAAAAAAAAAAAAAGGGAAGGGGAAGGGGAGAAGTAACATCTAATAAAAAATGAAAAACAATGTTGGATAAAATGAATAGCAACTGGATTAAAAGAATTTATATAAAAGGGCATGTCAAACTCAAATATGACAATTCTGGAGTAGTATAACATCTTATGGAGCTCCAGTAGCTCTACTGACTCCCGCACTTGTCATATATATTAAAAATCAGACAGCACTTTGGAATTGAAACAGTTGATTGTGAAATCTTTTATGCATAAATTTATAGCATGTTTTTACCCCCCCCCCCAAAAAAAAAAGTGCGCAACAATTTTAACTCATTGGCTGTAAATTACGCCTAAATTAAGTCTATCCTTTATGAACTATACAACATTTTGGCCAGTAATTATTTAAGCCAGTCAACAGCTGCAAAGGTGTTGAGGACAGATGTAGTACCAAACACCAGTTTGACATGCTTGATTTAACTCATACAGTAACCACTAAACATATTTGAGCTTGGTTTGGCCTTGGGAGGATAAACTATTTTGCAGGCAATTATGAGTATTTGTAACTGTGCAAGTTGGAATCTTTCAGTAATAGATACCTTAAAAATAAACACAGGTAAAATAGAATGTAATTTTAAAAAAGCAAAGACAATTATCTAAGCTAAATTTTAGATTAGATAGTTCAAAAACATGTCTAATCTCTAGTTTATCTTTGCAATATTACAGGGTCGAAAATAGCAATATCCAACCAACACAACAGAGGAAATCTAGGGGGTAAACATTCCCCCCTCCTCCTCCTTTGGGGGAGGGGGGGGGGGGTAAAAACATGCTATAAATTTATGCATAAAAGATTTCACAATCAACTGTTTCAATTCCAAAGTGCTGTCTGATTTTTAATATATATGACAAGTGCGGGAGTCAGTAGAGCTACTGGAGCTCCATAAGATGTTATACTACTCCAGAATTGTCATATTTGAGTTTGACATGCCCTTTTATATAAATTCTTTTAATCCAGTTGCTATTCATTTTATCCAACATTGTTTTTCATTTTTTATTAGATGTTACTTCTCCCCTTCCCCTTCCCTTTTTTTTTTTTTTTTTATTATATATAGGTGCAGGAACTTTCCCTCCACCTTCCTTTAGTGTAGAGAAGTATGGCAGCAGTACAGACCGCCACAGTGCATAACACACAGGGCTCAGGAGTGTGTATCACACAGGGTGCAAAAAAGAAGAAAAAAAAAAAAAAAATCTGCAAAAGGGACAGTACTTGCATTCAATGCAATGCGTCCCTTGTGCTCAGAAATGGGCAACATATAGAAGAAAGAAGAAAGAAGGAAGAAGGAAGAAGGAAGAAGGGGAGGGTGATACAACAATCAATTTTAACTGCTTTAGGGGCACTTGGTGATCATTTGAAAATTAGGCAAAGATCAAATATTAGATCTCCCACTACCTTGATCTAAAAAGACATACAATTATAAGTGCTTACAAAGTTACCATAGGGTGGTTAAATTAAAAGCTTTAGTAGGTGTCCAAAAAGATGGATTTTGAGGAGAAAACTGCAATGGAATGTATACCCCTTCTAACTGGGACCCTGGAGAATGTTAAGAATTTCCCAAGCTTACACACTTTTCACAATCACCAATACAGGTTTTATTTTTGTAAGAAACGTATGGCACAATCTTATGTTAAAGTTCTTTGTCAAAATATTAAAATATATCTTTTAAATACTCCACCTCTTACTGTCCTCATCCAAAATGCAGAAGGGTCAGCAACCTTCTTGAGAATGGACTATCACAGCTTCCCAGGTCTCAGAACTGTTTTTCTTATTTAGTGCCCTTTGCATGCACCAAGAACATTATTGGTTATTATCCACAGTCTGGCCATTCTTTGGACATGGCCCAATATTATTTATTAGAAGTGTCTTGGTTCCAGGGAAAGAGGGAAGAGTGGGCCTTGGTCAGGCTGCATCAGTTCAGTCCCAAGAAGGCAGTAAATTGGTATACATTTTGGATGGGGAAAGAAGAGAATGGAGACTCTTTAAAATGACAGCTATCATTTTAAAAAAGTGAAAGTTTACCACTGATTTCTTTATATAAAGTGCAAGACCATGAACCTTTCACAAACAAATAAAACAAGGTTTTTTTTAATATCAAAATGTTAAAATTCAATAGATGTGTACACTCTATCCATTTACAGGTAGAATGCCCATCATCTATGAGATACAAAATATTTTTCACATATAGTGAAGCTTATAAAAACACTTTTCATATCTGCTAAAGAATGTTAGTTGATTGCAGTCCCAAATAGCTTGGGAAAAAAAAAAAAAAAATATATATATATATTTTTTTTTTTTAATTATTAGAGACTTATCCTACACAAGTTTGATCCTTTTGCATGATTGACTATATTCTTCTTGGCAATGATAGGAATTATGTACCTGGTTGATTTTCAGCTGGCTTCTCCACTGAACAGTTTGCCCAATATCTGGTAAATTTAAATGAATATTAACCTGTCTAAGGTCTCTCGATCAGTATTGCAAATGACTCTTTACTAATTGAGCATGGTAGCTGTCCACCAGTATGGAAAGTTACATTTATTAATTTCTGCAAAGCTCACAGGAGAGAGGAGTTAATTTTCCTATGTTCAGTAGAGCAAATGAGTCTTGCCCAAGTGGTATAGCCCTAACATGCCACATGAGATCAGTGTGGCAAAGATCAAAAAGCCCTACAAGTTGGATCTACAAAAGAATTTATTGGAGGACCCACTACACCCCTTAAACAATCTACCTGTATCTTATTTTAAAAGGTGTCTAAGTCTGCATTACCCATGTCATATTTGAGTGTAACGATACATCCATCATAGGTGTACCATGATGAAGCCATCAAGCAGGTACAATTTTATATCTTACAAATTGTCAAGGTACATGTTTTTGTGTAAGAAAAAAAAAAACTCCAAGGGTAATCTGGAGCTTTAGTTTAGAATAACTATAGAGCCCCTATAAAAAAAAAAAAAAAGCTTGAGGACAGAGTTGGGTGGACCCAATTAAAAAAAAAAAAAGAAAAGCTATGTACCCATAGGTGATGAACATAAGTCAAAATAATAACTAGAATAGAATAACATGTAAAACGGATAAGCTCCTAAAGTGCAGTGCTCTATACATTTTAGTCTGTGAATAACTATATTGCATATCATAAAACATTGAATAGAATGACAGTTATAATCAACACAATCCATTTTTGTTTTGGACTTGATCCCGCAGATCTGAAAGCTTGAGGTTCGTCCTCTAATGAAAAAATAGAAAAAGGAGACAGCATGTAAACATCATTTGTGCATACAAATAGAGATTGTAAATGAGTCTTCTCTGCATGATATTAGATTGTTGTGTTGGTAAAGAAAAAAAAAAACCCATGTACCCATAACATAGTAACACCCATTCCAGCTCTACTGTAATTAACTGAGCACTGCCTTGTTTGTATTGTAGAGTTACCCTTTTGTTCAGTATGAAGACTGCAGCTAAAAAGGCATGCAAACAGGAAAGTCTATACAAAAGAACACCATGCTGCAGAGACATGAAAACTAGCTAAGACAATACAACATCCAGGTCTATGGGATGAATGAATTTTGCCTGAGGCACTATTGTTTCCTACCTATTGGAGAAATTCCCAGAACACTTATCTGTACTTCCAAAAGTCAACTATGTTTGCTGGTGAAATAACCAGGATGGATTACTAAAGGAAGTGCAATGCTTTAAGAGCAAGTAGGAATATTTATCCATGCATAACTAAATACTATGCAATAGGCACTGCCAGTTTTAATTCTCATTTTTAAATCACTATGTCTTAGGCAACAAAGAAGCAAACACGACCAAGCAGAGTTAATCTTTTGGTAATCTGACTATAGTCAGATTGGCCGTTATGCATTACCGTACCTTACTGTTATTTGCTACCTTTTTTTTTTTGGGGTAAAAGTTTTTCCAATGCTCAGATGTATGTTTACCAATATTAAAATGTTACTACACTAAATCTGGCCATGCAGTTTTTTTTTTTTTCAGCCCACAAGCTGAAAGATAGCTAACAGATTCTTCCATCCATGTTGTTTAATGCCCCCTGACAGCTATTGTATTCAGCAATTGACAGAATACCCAAACCAGTGTCTGCATCCGATTAGGTGCTGCTTGGCAGACAATTTTTCATCTTGCAATTGTTCAATAGATTGAGGTGGGTGGTGTCAATAGGGGTTCAAACTGTGTAAGTCACCCTTACGAATCATGAATGCAAAATTAGTATCCTCATTTTTATCTATTTACTTACCACAGTCTGGAACAGAAGGCAAGCAGTGTAGTTCTCCTGAGAAACATCTGCATAACAAACAACCTCTAACTACCCATTCTCCATTTAGAATGCCACCAGGACAATCTCTAAAAAAGGAATACAATCAAAAAAAATAATCGTGTTTAAAATTAGCAAAATTATATTATATATATTATAAATAAATACATAATCTTGTTTTGCAGAGTCTTTTGTTGGTTACCAGTACTGTATACTTTACATCACATAAATCAATTCAGGAATGCTGTCTTTCAAGCCATTTTAAAAAAGGTGAGGACACACCCCTCCCTATACTTAACTGCTCTGTGCAATTGAACAGAGCGGCGGCAAACCTCCTCTTCTCGGTTCCCCTGCTGGCGCTCCTGGCTCCTCCTTTCTGTCCAGCGACCCCATGGGAAGCCTCTTTCCATGTGGGAACTCATGCATGCTCGCTCCTGAGCCGCACTGCTGCGTTCACTACCTCATCACTGGCTTTGATTTACATCACTGGGAGCCAATGGCTCCCGGTGCCCCAGCAAAGCCAGCTAGACCCGGAAGTGAGGGGAGAGGAGAGCTGCAGATGCGCTCATCCCTGGATGGAATGAGGGCTCAAGTAAGTAAAAGAGGGTGGGCGGGTGAGGCTCATAACTAAACATTTTTTACCTTAATGCAAGGAATGCATTAAAGTAAAAAGTTTGTATGCTTTTGAACCACTATTGTCCACAGGACAAAACCAATAAAATATTAGACATGGCATAATATGTAAAATATTTTTGTATACTATATACACTGAGTTTCTACATTAGTACAGAAGACGTCTTGTGCATTCCAATTCTAGACAAATTAAATGACTACTAAGGAGGGGGGGAAAGTGTAGATTACTTACAGTGGCCACCTTTCAAATTCACACTGACGTCCAGTGTATTGCTTGAGGCAAATACAGAATGATCCCAGGAAACAAGTACCTCCATTATAGCAACATTGCTTATTTAATTTTCGGCCTATGGAGAGGGGAAAAAAAAAAAAAAAAAGGAAGAGGAGGGCGTTCACGTTTAAAGTTTTACCAAGTGATGAAACAATATTTTGTTCATAAACTCATTGTACAGTACAGTCTTAAACCAAAAGTAAAGAGCTTAATGCAAATATGAGCATCAGATACTTCTTTCCGAAGCAAAATGTTGAAATCCTGCAAGCAGGCAGTAAGTGTATATTTATTGAAATATTGTGGCATGTATTTGGCAGGAGTGGCATAAGGGTACATATTCTTTGTACTAATAAAACAGTTTCAGGGCTCAACCAAAGCTGTGCATTTTAGAGCCAAAGATGAAATGTAGGTTAGTACACTTACTGTCAGTTATGCCTTGAAAAGGAATTTTTTCAGAACTTTTTAAAGTGTTGTTGTTGTTGTTGTTAAGAAGCTGGAAATTGGTCAAACTGTCCAGATGACAAAATGATCCCACACACGATTCCCCTAATAGAAAAAAATAAATAAAAATGTACACACATTAAAACATATCTAAAAGGAAAATTAAAAACAAACAAATTGTCATATTCAAACATGAAGTTCAATAACAAATAGCAATTGACAACCCTTATGTGGTATGGGAGCAGTTAACTGAAATCTGGCTATAAAGGAGCAGTATACAGTCTTACCACACAAACACTTTTGCATAGCCTTACCCTAGTACACATGGGCCAAATGTCGAGCAACATTCGGCCTGCGTGTACTGCAGCTGATTGGACAGAAGCACACTGTTCGGCCAGCTTCTCTCGATGGGGCATGACTGAAAAAGGGCTGCCAATCTGCTCCCGATCAGCGCTCTTGGCCAATGGGTAAGAGCACTGATTGGAGTGTTTTGGCGGGACACAATAGCACAGCAGGGGAGATTGCATGTTTATTATAGTGGCTCCTCCAGACCTGTCAGTTTTTTTTCCCCATTCAGCTATGCTGGGTTGAATGAAAAAAAAAAAAACAAAACAAAAAACACACACCACTAGTGTAGCAGGCTTTACACTATGCTTTGAGTTTAAGCATAAGTCTATTTATGTTTTTTACATTTAAAAAGCACAGTAGGGTTGATTTACTAATTGAGTAAAGCCTGGTGCACATTTTTTTTTTTTTTTTTTTTAAGATAATAAAGGGGAAGAGGTCAGCTCCGGTCGGATGATCCAATGTTAGTACAGCAATCTTCTCCGCCGAGCTGTTGTGTCTGACAAGGGGACAGCTTCCCCCCCGCCCGCCAGAACACTCCAGTCAGCGTTCTCAGCCATTGGTTGATCAATAGCTGGTAGGCTGCTGGTTTTCCAGCATGCTTAGCCGGCTTCTGTCGAACCAGTTGGCATGCACACAGGCCAAATGTCAGACGATTTTTATTGAACTGATCGATGTGGCCTGTGTGTGCGGGGCTTTAAGCAAGTTTACCTGCAAAGTGGTTTGTCTTTGTTCTCAGAAAAAAAAAAAAAATAAATAAAAAAATTTTATAATATATATATATAATTTTTAATAGTATTTTTGCTTGCACAGAATTGAATAAGTCAGCGCAAATTCACCTAGCTATACAAATTTTGTCCTTGCAAAGTTAAATTTTCACTTAGCTAAGTGAATAAGATGATATGACTGCTTCAATCATCCAACCTTATTTGGGTACTGTTTGCAAAATGAAGTTTACCTTTATTTCACTTCATAACAAAGATACATGAAAATTCACTTTGCAAAGTGAACATACTCTGCTCCTTTAGTAAACCAGCATCAGGTTTTTTTTCTTTAGCAAAAAACATGCTTAGTTTTGATTCTCTGAAATATACAAGCTACATTGCAAGCAGGAATTGTCTCTGATTAGTTACCATTGGAACTCTGAGGTTTGCTCCCTGGCTTCAGCTATTATGATGCTAAAGTTGGTAGTACAATTAATATCCGTGGTGCATGCCTAGGCTTACCATTTTAGACACCAACAATTCCCCAGAGAGTGAAATTAGAGAAGTAGCTTCCAAAGAGCCATTGGGCCAATTTTGCCCAGAGAATTTCACCACCATCGTCTGCTCTATCGTATACTTATTTTTTGAAGATACAGGAAAATTGATTGTAACAAAAAAATGATAATGAAGATAAGCATAGAAACATTTCTTACCATAGCTAAATCTGATAAAATATGCTGCTGCAATAGTGAAGCTCACCAAAAACCTGTAATAAAAAAAAAAAAAAAATATTTATATTTATATATATATATATATATATATATATTCTCAAATAACAATGGAACACTTGTCAAAATCAATGTGTTATTACAGAGTAAAAATGACTTTGCTGTGCGATGAGGTTTTTATACTTAAATGTTGTAGATAAAGCTTATCTAAATTGAATCTTCAAGGGCCTTGTATAAACCTGGAAATGTTGTGGAGACATTTTTTCTACATTTAGAATGGAGACTAGGGCCTAACCACCTATGAGTAGCGAACGTGCTATTAACCTGTGTGCTACTGTAACAAGTAGTAACACACGTTACTTGCATAATCATCCTTACATCACAACCTAGTCAGCCCTTGCCCTAAAACAAGCATACGACCAACAACGTGTGAAAAACCTGCACTCATCTCCTGTATGCTTGTCAGACACATACTATATACTGGAGACCAGGATCAGACCCTGTATCTAAAGTCATTAAAGACAGTTTCCATATTTCTACCTGGATGATTTTTTTTAAAGTGTTGCTGAAATGCTAACATAAGTTATTAGGATCAACTACATAGGCATTAAAAAAAAAAAAAAAAAAATTATATAATCGGTTGAACTGCACCACAAAAATTAAATAAAAAATTAATAAAAATGTGCTGTCTCAACCAGAACTCAGCTGATGAACTTTAATCTTTTTTTTTTTTTGCCCCAATTGAAATATAACCAGCCTCAGACACTTTAATAGTTACCATCAATACAGAGATTATGTGCTGGTAAAGGTCAGTTTAGACTTTCTTGAACCACAATCTGCCTATAAAATCATACACTCCTGTTTTTTAAATTTAAGAAATTAAAAATGTACAAATATTGAATAATGGAGGATGAACAATATAAATCAGTCCAAGGATGTCTTGGCAGCTCTCAAATGATCACATCTTTTGACTTCTGAACAATGTGGATGGTCACCACAAGATTGCCCATATCTGTCATTTTTGGCTATCATCATGGATGGCCATAGCTTCTACTGGATCAACAGCTCACTATTGACAAGGCTAGGTTTACATTTGAGCTTCAAGGTTTTTAGGAACATTTGTACATACTTTTTTTTGGAAGGGGGATTGAACATTTTTATTTTAGACAATGGAAAGCTAGTTACTGGTAAAAGAATCAGCAAGAAAAAAAAAAAAAAAAAAAAAAAAAAAAAAAAAAAAAGAGCCCACCCCACATAAAATAAATAATAATACAAATTTTTTTAGGCAATGTACTTTGTCATGATGCTCAGGTGTGAATGGGCACCATAGGATACAATGGCAATCCCCGTGTTGAAGCACATCAAGCCAAGCCTAAGGAGTCTTAGATGATCAGTTTGTTCATGAGAAGCTTAACTTTTTGTCAATCTGGCAATTACAGGATTGCTAAAGCTGGCCAAACAACCTATTAAAATAGTGTGAGGGTCTACCTAAATAAATCAATCAACTTTCACTGCATAATTTTTGATAAATCCAAAAGGACGTTTATAAAATGAAATTGTAATGAGCGTGACAATCATAAAACTGCTAGGTTTTTAATCCACTCCTATCACCACAAGCAAGTTACACCCCCCCCCCATTAGCAGGAGTTGTAACCAAATATTTAGGAATTCATTTTTCCACATGACAGCATGTCCAAAATAGTTTTGGGAAGTTGGAACTATTTTATGGAAGAAGAAAAATAAATAAGACAAGTAGAATTAAACACCTGCTATATTGCAAACTAATTAAAAGTAGTACATGAAGAAATCATGAAGGACAAATAACCCATAGCCTCCAATAAAAATAGTTGCATTGATATGGGTTACTGCACTTTAGCCACCATCATTGCTTAGGGCTACCCTTCTAACAGACCTGCATACACTTAAGTGCAGCACATATCCATTGTGTAGAACAGTGGTTCTCAACCTCGGTCCTCAAGTACCCCCAGCAGGCTATGTTTTCCTTTATCTTGCATATGTGCTTTAAATCAGAACCAATGGCTTGGTATTTTGGACAGCTATTGCATCTAAGGCTGGGTTCACATATGAGCCGCATGCGTCTCACAGCAGGGGTCCTTTGCTTCCTGGTTCACCATTTCAGATTCAATTTCAGCCCAAATTTTGGGCTGAATTCGGACCTGAAATGGACCAAAAGATGCACAGCATTTGTGCAAAACGCACCAGACCTGCTGCGGAGATATGTGAACCGACTCCATAAAGAGCCGGTCAAAATCTCCTGCTATTGCGAATTGAATGCGGGGAAATCCTCATCCAAGGGAAGAAGGGGGGGGGGGGAGCCACAAATCCACACGGTGCATACAGGTTAGTGCAGTTCTGAATGTTAGTCGTAAAGTTAGTGCAATTTCTGGAGCATTTGAAAATCTTTAAAAAATGTGGAGATACATTTCCCATTGTAGCCAATAGCACACAGAACTACCAGATTCTATACTGCGCATGCCCATAAACCAGAACAGGATATATTATTGGACTCCAGCCAGAGAGCTAGCCTTTACTAAATGGCACAAACACCAAAATACAAAGTGCACCAACTCACAGTAGGTATATTTCACAATTCATAAATTTATAACAGCCAATCAGAAAGTTATAGATCAAATGGGTTACAGCAAATTCTACTTGGACCTTTGCCAATAAAAGTAACATTTCTTTACATGAAATAATAATAAAAAAAAAATTGTCACATCTAAGAAACCTAGGAAACCATGACAAAATAGCTTTATAATCTGCACAGACTCGAAGAAGCAATCACCAGGGAAACAGACTTACCTTATAAACTGCATCTCTTAACTGTACCTTTTTTTTAGATGCTGCTCACGCAATAGGTTTTTAAAGAAATAAACAAGTACCAAGGAGTACCTGAGAAATGAAACCTCACTTTCTGAACACAAGTTAAGATTAGAAGGAAGCTCCACCTGCACAGCACAGACCTTCAATGACTTTTACCTTCAAGCCCATCTCCTTGCCCCACCCTATGTTTGGTGTTAGCTTGAAACTTGGACTTTGCATATGCTAAATCACCTGGTTTGTATTTTCAATGCCTACATTTCCATAAACCATGCTGTAGGAGTTACATTGTGTATAGTTGAAGGTAGCATTTAGTGAAATAGAATTTCATCTTCTACATTCTTTAGATGGTATTAGATTTGCATTTTTTGCACAACATCTGCATCATTTACAATTTTTTTTGTTTTGCAACTTTTATGGCAATTTATGTTACATTTGAATCTACAAGAAGTTCTGAATAGGAGAGAACCAAATGTGCTGAGCTTGCACAGAATGTTATAGTTCAAGAGGGTTGTGAATTTTGTAATTTCCAGGCAAATTAAATGAATCCAAACATCTGATTTATCCAGTCCACATATTTAAAGTGACCAGTAAAATGATCTGTATACAATAAATGTGTGCAAGAGGATTGTATGAACCTACATGCAACATTTTAGCACAGCATTTCTCTTGCTCGTGATGCTGCTAAACACTGCTGGGTTTTATGTGGATTTCTCCGCATCCAATTCTCACTAGTGTGAACCCAGCCTAAAGGCCCGTACACACAATACGAAAATCAGAAGTAAAATTTCATCCGACGAACGATCTGCCAATTTTTCGGATCGTTAGTAAGGTGCTTTCGACAGCCGATTCCAATTTTTTGTACGAGAAAAGCTGGATGTGCAGACTATAAAATTTTTGTCGGATGTGAACACAACGTCTGGTTTTCATTTAATCAGTATGGTTTTCATCCGAAAAAAATCGTAAGAGCAAGACTACGCATGCTCAGAAACGAAAGAATACATACAAAACTATTCAACACATTAGGTCACTTCTAAAGTTGAATTCTGTCGTTCGAGAATTTTCATATGGTAAATAACCTCTTAACTTTTGACATGAGACTAGCATGCAACCAAAAACGTCCGAAAATCTGGTCGTGTGTACCAGGCTTAAGTGTTGGTTGAAGCTTGTGGCATGCGGTTTTGGAGAACTATACAAATGGTCTTCAATTTTTTAGGCCGGATTCAAACCTTTGTTTTGCATACCACATGAACATTAACGCAAATTATAGCAAGGACGCTCATTTATTTTAAACGAGCTGCCAATTCACCACAACACATCTTTTAAAGCACCTGCACATTTTTCAGTTCTGTATGTCATTTGTATATCACCTCTTTCTGTAGGTACTGGGCTGTGCCCCACCAATATAAAGTAATTTATTTAAACAGCTTTGTTTAGAATCTACTCTTGTTTAATCCTGTGAGTTCCTGATAGAACTGTAATGACACGTACACACGGTTGGAATTTCAACGAATGTTGGATGCGAGCTTGTCAGAAATTCTGACCGTGTGTAGGCTCCATCGGACATTTGTTGTCGGAATTTCTGACAACAAAAATTTGAGAGCTGGTTCTCAAATTTTCCGACAGCAAAATCCGCGGTCGTAAATTCTGATCGTGTGTACACAATTCCGACGTACAAAATTCCATGCATGCTCGGAATCAAGCAGAAGAGCCGCACTGGCTAAACTTAATTTTTCTCAGCTCGTCGTACGTGTTGTACGTCACCGCGTTCTTGGCGTTCGGAATTTCTGACAACATTTGTGCAATCGTATGCAAGACAAGTTTGAGCCAACCTCCGTCGGAAATAAATCCACAATTTTGTTGTCGGGATGTCCGATCGTGTGTACGCAGCATTAGGCTTCATTTACACAAGCGTTGGTTCTCTATCTTTATCTCTTATCAGCCTTGGACCACTCTTCAGATGTTATTTCAAAGTCCTTCTCAATTTACTTACATTTTTTAAACCTGTATCTTTTGCAAAAATAAAAGTTGATCCTGCCGTAAGGATCCTTCTTCGGGAACATAATGCTATAGGCTGACAATGTCCTTGTTTTATATAAGTGCTCTTGTGTTGCCATCTTATCAAATGGCTTCTGTTGGAAAATTTCTAGCATACACTGTACAGGTATGTTATAGGGTGAATTTGCACTTTACCTTTTCTGCAGCTGTCCATTCCTGGCTGCGGTAGGGGACAGTGTGGTGTGCATTCAGCACATCACATGGCTCTCTTTTTTTTTTTTTTGTACAAACTTTATTTGAAGTGTACAAAACATACGCTTCATTCATGGTGCTGTATAGTACAGCACCGCGTTGCTCTGCGCTGCTGTACAGTGCCATGCAATTTTGTATGGTGTGCTGTGATAAAATGCAGGGACACATAGGAAACAATTGTTTTCTGTGTGTCCTTGTGGTGACAGATGTTTTACAATGTAAAACGTCCGTCACCACATACTGTGTGAATTCAGCCTCAGTTCCGGTTCACACTGGGATGACTTGTCAGGCGACCTAGCCGCCTGACAAGTAGCGTCCCGTTCTGTACGATAGAACCGCTCTAATTGGAGCGACGCAAGTCGCTCCGACTTAGAAAAAGGTTCCTGTACGACTTTGGGGAAGACTTGCATTGACTTCTATACAGAAGTTGTTTTGCAAGTCGCCGCTCCTGTCGTGTCCAAGTCGCCTGAGGCAGTCGCGCTGCAAGTCGTGCTGCCTCAGTGTGAA
Organism: Aquarana catesbeiana; assembly: GCF_042186555.1. Classification (NCBI taxonomy): domain Eukaryota; kingdom Metazoa; phylum Chordata; class Amphibia; order Anura; family Ranidae; genus Aquarana; species Aquarana catesbeiana. The sequence goes on along the minus strand of NC_133324.1, from coordinate 365,304,571 downwards.
CCGACACTCACAGTTGTCTCATCAGGGAATCCACCCTGAGAAATTCCATGCAGCAGGGCAAGTGGCTGCAAAGAAGCTGCAGGGGATCAGCAGCTCTGAGCTGTGGCAAAGGATAACAATGTGAAAAGTAGTATTTTCTAAATGAATAAAAAATGTAATATATTTAAGCAAATACAATGTTTCCCAGTTAGGGATTACATCTACTTTAAGCTTTAAAAAGATTCTGCACGCAAAAAGTAGATAACAACCAGTGTCAGATAAACTTTGATTTTCAAACCTGCACTAGAGGAGCCAGGACTACTAGAATCCAATTGTAAGAATTAATTATAAACATCAGTTTAATGATAAAACTGTGCATAAAATGTAATCTTTACATTTATTATGAAATCATCTGATCATACAGTATACAGCATATTGTCCTAAGAATGGTACCTAAAAGACAAAAGAATGAAATCCTATATATAAAAAAAAAAGATTAAAAATGCTGGAATATGGAAGAAATTATGTAACTGCTAGTAAAAGGACAATCAGATTAGCAAAATCGAAAACGTTACAGATTATATAAATGAAAAAAAAAAGATAAATCCCCAAATAATTCCACAGGTACATCAAAGGCAAACTGATTGCAAGTATGATACGTAGTTCTTTTTTTGTGAAACAGACGGGTAAATTGATGATAACAGGTTGGCAGACAAATAAATTATTTCTCATTCTATATCTAATAAAAATGACACTCAAATCAACCATTCAGCATTATAATACCCAAATTCAATTTAAAACTGAATTAGGCTAAAATGTTGCACCTAAATGGAATATTTATAACATTTGGATTCAGAATGACTAATAAATGGTCAATAAATCCACCTTGTAACTCTCTCTATAGCAAGGAGTTATAAATTACATTCAACTGTGCATTAAAAAAAAAATAAAGCTCTCAACAACTCATCAGAACTGACTATATTTTATATAAAGCTTTTGTAATGGAAAATATTTTACACACAGCAAGCTTCATGTTAGTAATCCCATTGAAGGACACAACCACCTTTCAGTTTATAATGACTGGCAACACAGTATATTTTATTTGGCCGCATCTGTATTTTTGTTCAGGTATGGGTGTTTATAAGGACATTTACATTTACATGCGCACCCCTGTTTTCATGCAGAGAAGCTTGCCAAGTTAGGTTAGTCTATTCATTTTGAATAGGCCAGATAAAAACAAAAGGAGAAGCGCCTCTAAGTGTAGTAGGACTGGTCATTTTTAATGCACCCCCTATTAAGGGCTACTCATATTATGTGAGTAGCCCTCAATGGGGTTTCATTAAAAACGACCAGTCCTACTACACTTATGCCCCGTACACACGGTCGGATTTTCCGACGGAAAATGTGTGATAGGACCTTGTTGTCGGAAATTCCGACCATGTGTAGGCTCCATCACACATTTTCCATCGGATTTTTCGACACTCAAAGTTTGAGAGCAGGATATAAAATTTTCCGACAACAAAATCCGTTGTCGTAAATTCCGATCGTGTGTACACAAATCCGACGGACAAAGTGCCACGCATGCTCAGAATAAATAAAGAGATGAAAGCTATTGGCCACTGCCCCGTTTATAGTCCCGACGTACGTGTTTTACGTCACCGCGTTTAGAACGATCGGATTTTCCGACAACTTTGTGTGACCGTGTGTATGCAAGACAAGTTTGAGCCAACATCCGTCTGAAAAAATCCTAGGATTTTGTTGTCGGAATGTCCGAACAAAGTCCGACCGTGTGTACGAGGCATTAGAGGCGCTTCTCCTTTTGTTTTTAATCTCCCTTAAAGTGGAGTTCCACCCACTTTTACAACTTTGTCTTAAAGGAATGACAACCCCTCCACCACATGATTTTGGATAATTATTTTTATTTATTTTTTTTCCTTGCTTACCTTTTATGAAGTACCTTGTGTACTTCCGTCCCAGCGTCACGTCCTCTTCTCCCCTGCTGCCTTCTGGGACCTTTGTGTGTCCCAGAAGATGACGGTGGCCATTCAGGAAGCGCCGCGTGACTCACACATGCGCAGTAGGAAACCGTCAGTGAAGCCTGAAGGCTCCACTGCCAGTTTCCCTTAGTTGAAATGGTGGTGCCTGCACCTGATCCGATGGAAGGATCGGCCTCGGGGGGCCGACATCGTGGGCTCCCTGGACAGGTAAGTGTCCTTATTAAAAGTCAGCAGCTACAGTGTTTGTAGCTGCTGAATTAAAAAAAAAAAAACATTTTGCGGCTGGAACTCAGCTTTAATTCTTAGAGCCTGAACTGTTTGATCAATTACACAAAAGTATAAAAATTAATGAAACCTCCAGGTTTCATTGCTTTTTTACTTTTGTGTAATTGATCATTGTGTATTCATACAATCAATACATTTCTATTTTGTTATAATTAATCAGTTTAATTAATTTTACAGACACTATGGGGTTTATTTACTAAAGGCAAATACACTTTGCACTGCAAGTGCACTTGGAAGTAAAGTCGCTGTAGATCCAAGGGGGACATGCAAGGAAAATAAAAAACACCATTTTTGCTTGTACGTGATTGGATGATAAAATCAGCAGAGCTTCCCCTCATTTCAGATCTACCCCTCAGATTTACAGTCACTTCACTTCCAAGTGCACTTGTAGTGCAAAGTGGATTTGCATTTCGTAAATAACCCCCAATATCTCTGTGGCTCTATATGTGGCATGTTTTTCTATACCTCTCTGCTTGGTGTAGTTTCTTTACTTCATTGTATGGCCAGCCACTGAGCCCCACCCAACTACAGGGTGAGCAGACACGTATCTGTTTTTCCTCTATTGTTTAGTTTGGCTTCCATACCTTTTTCTGTCTTTTCTGGCCACAGTGGAATCCTTATGCTGTATCTATCTTCACACAATGTGAGTTTGACATTGTAGTGTTTTTAACTTTATTATATTAAAGCCGAGTTACACTAGGGCGGCTTTGCGCTCTCTTCTTTTGTGTTTAGTAATATCTTTTGGACTGGTTTTGGTCAAAAACATTTGGATAACACAAGTGTTTCTGTTAGGATTATGCTGGAGAGAAGCACAGCTCACATGGTGCTGACAATTCCAGAATTTGCCTACCTAGGGGCAAAAATAGTGATCAGACTAGATACAGTGTTCTAAACTGTGTGATACCATTAAATGGGATTGTCTGAAGCTACTCACAGACTTTGGGGTTGATTTCATGAAGGCAAATTGATTCACTTTGCAAGGGAATGTGCTCTAGAGCTTAGTAAATGTGGTGATGTTTCACTTTGAAAAGAGCACTCAATCACGTGCAAGAAAAAAAAAATGTATTTGCACATTATTGGATGGTGGAAGTCAGCAGAGCTTCACCCTCACCTCATTCACTAGAATCTGGGACAAATTCCTTTGCAAAGTGCAACTTCCCATGCAAAATGAACAGCCTATTTACCTTTAGTAAATTTGTGATCACCTGGCCCAATAGGAAATGGTCAGAAATGGCAACTGCTATCTCCTTTTAGCATTTTAGCACCCACCTTAAACTTGAGCTCCACACAAAAGTGGAAGCTCCGCTTGTTCGCACCCCCCCCTTCCACTGGCACATTTGGCACCTTTTGGGGGGGGGGGCGGATACCTGTCAAATAAAGGTACCCGCTCCCACTTCCGTGTAAGATCGCCGCACAACGATCGCGGTGATCTATGAATTTTTCCGGCCCCTCCTCCTTCCCCCCGTTGCCTTCTGGGAGACACACAGGTCCCAGAAGACACCGGGACAATTCAGAAAGCGCAGCGCAACTTGCGCATGCACAGTAGGAAACAGGCTGTAAAGCCACAAGGCTTCACTTCCTGTTTCCGTTAGTAAGGATGCCGGTGCCTGCATCCAAAGCCAATGGACGAATCACGGAATACCTGGACAGGTAAGTGCCCTTATATTAAAAGTCAGCAGCTACAGTATTTGTAGCAGCTGACTTTTACTTTTTTTTTTTTATACAGGCTGGAACTCCACTTTAACCACTTCAGCTCTGGAAGTCCTTTTTTCCCTCAAATAGAGCTTTGTTTTGGTGGTATTTGATCACCTCTGTGGTTTTTATTTTTTGCGCGTTATAAACAAAAAAAGACTGACAATTTTGAAAAAAAAACAATATTTTTTACTTTCTGCTATAAAACACACCCAATAAAAAAAATGGAAAGAACTATAGGATATTTTTATGAAATTTTTGTTTATTTATTTATTTTTACTAGTAATGGCGGCAATCAGCGACTTATAGCGGGTCTGCGACATTGTGGCAGACAAATCAGACACTAAGTGACAAAAAGAACCAGTTCCAGTGCTAATTGTCACATTGGTTGTGCTCTCAACCAAACTGTCAAACCATCTGATGGCTGGTGTTATAACTGATCACATGTGCAGCATCATGGCAGTTGAAGATTAAACAGAGGCCAAGATGGCTTCCTTGGCTGAAGGGCTTACTTCCACATTAGGTACATATATATTGTAGAAGTGTTTAAAAAAAAGCATGTTTTGGGAACATTTTTGTGTGCTTTTCTAGCACAAGACCAAAAAAAGGTACTAGACTCATCTAAATAACCTAACAGCCACTTCAATATAGGCGTATTTTAGTTACATTACAATTAAAATGCCTTAATTAAATTGTGTCTTTAACTTTCCATCCTGGCAAGTATTTTCTGAGCCAGGTTGTCTGCTACTTAATTCCCTGCAGTTATTGATGTCCTAAAATTCCAAATGGCCATAAATCTGCTATTTGCAGGTCAATATTTTCCAAGGCTCTAGCACATTCTATTAATCTCTAAGCCTTTAAAAAGTCCCAAGGGTAGCCAGAGCACTCTTTTTAGATATAGGGTAAAGGTATAGAGACTCTCACTGGTCTTGCACTGGACCAGCTGGGAGAATCTAGCAGGTAGGAAGTAGATCCAAAAATTAGGGAGACAAGACCTCCTTGGTATTGGGAAAGATATAGAATCTTTCTCGAAAATTTAGGGTGTTTGTCCTACCAAATGAATCTGTTACTTGAACTATATTATTAGGGTGGGGGTACATAATTTCATGTACGAGATTACTCTATGTATGTTGTATTTACTATAGAACTAACACTTATCTCCTTCTCAGTCCCAAGACAACTTGGAATAATAACTGCATAGGGTCTCAGAAAAGCACATTAAGGAAAGGAAGTGGCCATAGGAGTCTACTAGCTAATGTACCAAATAAAGAACTAGACCAAAACTGGAAAAACAACAGGAAAATGTTGGGGAAACCTATGCCATCAATAGGTACCAAATCCCACTCAGAAAAGAGCAGTGCTTAAGACATCCAATAACAAGGGACCCAAACTGGTTGATACACACATGGGCCAGGTATAGATCCTTTCAGACAGGTGCTTCCTCTCCCTGGCATTCTACGATCTGGCGCCTGTAGTAAGACTGAACAGAGCGGTCTCTCTATCTCGCGGTACACTGTTCCAAAGGGGGTGGAGGAATGTCCATCTCAGGATCTGATAGTAAGAACTTCTGGTACCAATCTGCAGCAAGCATTGGTGGAAAGCTCAGGTGGTCGAAAGAGGCCATCCTGTGTCTGGATGATGGCCATCCTTCTTTGGTGGGTTGTAGCTGAACCAGGGAAACTTCCGTCTGTAGGCTCTGCTATGTTTTGTTATATTCCCTTAATACAGCTTTCATCTGGTGCAGTGTCCTGCGATTTTGTAAGGTTATAAGAGAGAGATCCTGGAATACTTCGGCATCAGATCCATTGAATGTAAAGGCTTTTTGTTCCCTCACTCACTGTGCAAATCCTTCCTTTAGACAAAAGTCCACAAAGCAACATATAATGGGGTTGATTTGCTAAAACTGGAGAGTGCAAAATCTGGTACAGCTGTGAATGGTAGCGAATCAGCTTCTAACCTCAGTTTGTTCCATTAAGCCTAGGTTCACATTGGAGCGATTTGTCATGCGATTTGAGAGATCAAATCGCGTGACAAGTCACAGCCTATTGGCGACAATGGCACTGTTCCAATCAGTCAACAGTGAAAGCAGAGAAAGAGGCTTCTGGCAGTCTCTCCCCAGCTTTTCAGCACATGCATATTTGCTGGGTCCCAGAGTGAGAGATGATGTAATCTCTCTGCTGCCTGTGGCTGTACAGTGAGGGTGGAACTGCAGTGATGCAGGGGGGGCGGTGGGAGATGTAGCCATCTCTCTGCTCGCTCGCCCACCCGCCGGCTCGCCCACTGCACTCGCGGCCTGGCTGCAGAGTGGCCACGGCCTGGCACCAGCCCGTGGCCACGATTCTTGGTGACTGAGCTTTTGGTGTTTGGTATTTATTTAAAAGTTTGGATTGCTTTATTGTTATTCATATTTAAGTTTTATTGGTTTAATTGGTCTGTTTTTAACCCCTGATAAAAGGACCCTGGCCTTAAATTTTCCAATATTATTGTCTTGTTGTTTGTTTAATTATTTACTTTTCTTTTCAAATATTTTATTTATTTAACCACAAAAAGGTAAGTCCAGGTTCTCATCGGAGTCAAATTTACACAATGGCATAACAAATACATTGAAGTAGTCAAGCTATAATTCACATAATAATCAAATCATACATAACACCTTCTATATTTTGTCCTATAGAGGTATTACTCCGTTTTGTAGCTACCTGGGGGAGAAGAAAGAAAGAACCCTCAGTAGCCATACCCGGAATTACCTTATCTATTTTTCATTTCCTACATTGTAAAAAAACAAACAACAACACAAAAAAAAAAAACACACAAGGAAAAAGAGGTAAGGGAGGGGGAGAGGGCAGCCCTGATGGGCGATGGATAACTAGTTTCGGTTGTCTAATTGTAATAGCTACACCCGACAATCATGAGTTAAACAAAGTCAAACCTTTTTCAGAGAGGATAAATGTATTCCACCGTCTCCATAACTCGGAATACTTTTCTTGTTTATTTTGTGCTGAAAGTATGAGATCTTCCATCTTATTAATCTCTTCCACCTTATGTAGCCAACATCCAATGGTAGGAGGTAACATATTTTTCCACCTAAGGGGGATACATGCTTTTGCCGCGTTAACTAAGTGTCTTAAAATAGTTTTCTCGTAATTTTTAGCTGGGATAGTCGTGACATTCAATAGAAAAAAAGCTGTGTCCTCTGGTATATTAAAATCAGAAAGTTTTTGGACAATGTTCCGTACTTCCCTCAGTATGGTGTTATCTTTGGACAAGACCAAAAAATGTGTAGCATTGTACCTCCCTCCTTCTGGCATCGCCAACAACGATCTGGCATTTCGGGATGAAATTTATGTATTTTTTTGGGGTCTGATACCACCGTGTCAATATTTTATAGTCTCCTGGATCCTAGTACAAATGGATGATTTCAACGCAAGTCCAATTGTATTTTGTCTTTGGCTGGTTGTTAACTTACAGTTCATCTCTTCTTCCCTCCTCTCCATCAAAGATAAATATGGTTGTTCCGGGGGGGTAATCAGTAGACCGTACATCTTTGAAAGTGTTTGTGTCAGGGTCCCCTCCTCCGAACAGTACTTTACTAGTCTACTAAAGTCTACTAAGCTTCCCCGGGGACTTCAATGAATAGAGAAAGTGATGGAGCTGCAACGCATTCCAGAACGGTAGGCCAAAGGGGCCCAAAGGCTCCATTAATACAGCTATGGACGGCCATCCGTCTGGCAGTAAAAAATGTGATGCTCGAAAGCAATTAGCCTGTCGTAAAGTAGAAAAGTGATATGCCCCGTACACACGGTCGGATTTTCCAACGGAAAATGTGCGATCGGAGTGTGTTGTTGGAAATTCCGACCATGTGTGGGCTCCATCGGACTTTTTCCATCGGATTTTCCAACACACAAAGTTTGAGAGCAGGCTATAAAATTTTCCGACAACAAAATCCGATCGCGTCAATTCCGACCGTGTGTGGACAATTCTGACGCACAAAGTGCCACGCATGCTCAGAAGAAATTCCGAGACGGAACAGCTCGGACTGGTAAAATTAGCGTTCAGAATGGATAGAGCACTTTCGTCAGGCTGCAATGTTTAAAATTGTTTAATACAGCGCACTCTCTTCTTCTTTATAATGCAGGAAGAACGAAGTAGTTTTGCTGCTGATATTCACACAGAGTTCTCACAAACGTATTTCTTTATTATTTATCGTGATTCCCTCAATATATTATGATTTGTCACAATTTTTTATTTATTTAACATCCTGAATATTTTTGGGTGTGTTTTGTGTGTCAAGTTACCACAACACCATTATTATCTTGTATTATTTAACCACTTGACTACCGCCTCACGCCGATTTACGTCAGCAATGTGGCACGGACAGGCAAAATCACGTACATATACGTGATTTGCCTTCCGCGGGTGGGGGGTCGTCTTTTGTCCAGCGGCGATCAGAGGTGAGGGGGAGGCCATCCGTTCGTGGCCCCCCCCCTCGCGATCGCCGCCGGCCAATCACATCATTCCTTTGCTGCTGTATGCCAAACAGCAGCAAAGGAAATGATGTCATCTCTCCTCGGCTCGGTAATTTCCGTTCCGGCCCGAGGACAGAAGACAGGTATGTGAGTGCACCAACACTACACAACACAGTAGAACATGCCAGGCACACTAAACACCCCGATCCCCCCCCCGATCGCCCCCCCGATCCCCCCCAATCACCCCCCCCCCTGTCACAAACTGACACCAGCAGTTTTTTTTTTCTGATTACTGCATTGGTGTCAGTTTGTGACAGTTACAGTGTTGGGACAGTTAGTATTACCCCCCTGTAGGTCTAGGATACCCCCCTAACCCCCCCTAATAAAGTTTTAACCCCTTGATCACCCCCTGTCACCAGTGTCGCTAAGCGATCATTTTTCTGATCGCTGTATTAGTGTCGCTGGTGACGCTAGTTAGGGACCTAAATATTTAGGTTCGCCGTCAGTGTTTTATAGCGACAGGGACCCCCATATACTACCGAATAAATGTTTTAACCCCTTGATTGCCCCCTAGTTAACCCTTTCAAGACTGATCACCGTATAACTGTTACGGGTGACGCTGGTTAGTTCATTTATTTTTTATAGTGTCAGGGCACCCGCCGTTTATTACCAAATAAAGGTTTAGCCCCCTGATCGCCCGGCGGTGATATGCGTCGCCCCAGGCAGCGTCAGATTAGCGCCAGTACCGCTAACACCCACGCACGCACCGTTCACCTCCCTTGGTGGTATAGTATCTGATCGGATCAATATCTGATCCGATCAGATCTATACTGGCATCCCCAGCAGTTTAGGGTTCCCAAAAACGCAGTGTTAGCGGGATCAGCCCAGATACCTGCTAGCACCTGCGTTTTGCCCCTCCGCCCAGCCCACCCAAGTGCAGTATCGATCGATCACTGTCACTTACAAAACACTAAACGCATAACTGCAGCGTTCGCAGAGTCAGGCCTGATCCCTGCGATCGCTAACAGTTTTTTTGGTAGTATTTTGGTGAACTGGCAAGCACCAGCCCCAAGCAGCGTCAGATTAGCGCCAGTACCGCTAACACCCACGCACGCACCGTACACCTCCCTTAGTGGTATAGTATCTGAACGGATCAATATCTGATCCGATCAGATCTATACTGGCGTCCCCAGCAGTTTAGGGTTCCCAAAAACGCAGTGTTAGCGGGATCAGTTGATCTATTCTCTCTCTCTTGTTCTGCTCTTTTTTACTGTATTCTATTCTGCAATGTTTTATTGTTATTATGTTTTATCATGTTTGCTTTTCAGGTATGCAATTTTTTATACTTTACCGTTTACTGTGCTTTATTGTTAACCATTTTTTTGTCTTCAGGTACGCCATTCACGACTTTGAATGGTTATACCAGAATGATGCCTACAGGTTTAGGTATCATCTTGGTATCATTCTTTTCAGCCAGCGGTCGGCTTTCATGTAAAAGCAATCCTAGTGGCTAATTAGCCTCTAGACTGCTTTTACAAGCCGTGGGAGGGAAAGCCCCCTCCCACCATCTTCCGTGTTTTTCTCTGGCTCTCCTGTCTCAACAGGGAACCTGAGAATGCAGCCGGTGATTCAGCCAGCTGACCAAAGAGCTGATCAGAGACCAGAGTGGCTCCAAACATCTCTATGGCCTAAGAAACCGGAAGCTACGAGCATTTTATGACTTAGATTTCGCCGGATGTAAATAGTGCCATTGGGAAATTGGGGAAGCATTTTATCACACCGATCTTGGTGTCATCAGATGCTTTGAGGGCAGAGGAGAGATCTAGGGTCTAATAGACCCCAATTTTTTCAAAAAAGAGTACCTGTCACTACCTATTGCTATCATAGGGGATATTTACATTCCCCGAGATAACAATAAAAATGATTAAAAAAAAAAAAAAATGAAAGGAACAGTTTAAAAATAAGATAAAAAAGCAAAAAAAATAATAAAGAAAAAAAAAAAAAAAAAAAAAAAAAAGCACCCCTGTCGCCCCCTGCTCTCGCGCTAAGGCGAACGCAAGCGGCGGTCTGTCGTCAAACGTAAACAGCAATTGCACCATGCATGTGAGGTATCGCCGCGAAGGTCAGATCGAGGGCAGTAATTTTTGCAGTAGACCTCCTCTGTAAATCTAAAGTGGTAACCTGTAAAGGCTTTTAAAGGCTTTTAAAAATGTATTTATTTTGTTGCCACTGCACGTTTGTGCGCAATTTTAAAGCATGTCATGTTTGGTATCCATGTACTCAGCCTAAGATCATCTTTTTTATTTCATCAAACATTTGGGCAATATAGTGTGTTTTAGTGCATTAAAATTTAAAAAAGTGTGTTTTTTCCCCAAAAAATGCGTTTGAAAAATCGCTGCGCAAATACTGTGTGAAAAAAAAAAATGAAACACCCACCATTTTAATCTGTAGGGCATTTGCTTTAAAAAAATATATAATGTTTGGGGGTTCAAAGTAATTTTTTTGCAAAAAAAAATAACTTTTTCATGTAAACAATGAGTGTCAGAAAGGGCTTTGTCTTCAAGTGGTTAGAAGAGTTGGTGATGTGTGACATAAGCTTCTAAATGTTGTGCATAAAATGCCAGGACAGTTCAAAACCCCCCCAAATGACCCCATTTTGGAAAGTAGACACCCCAAGCTATTTGCTGAGAGGCATGTCGAGTCCATGGAATATTTTATATTGCGACACAAGTTGCGGGAAAGAGACAAATTTTTTTTTTTTTTTTTTTTGCACAAAGTTGTCACTAAATGATATATTGCTCAAACATGCCATGGGAATATGTGAAATTACACCCCAAAATACATTCTGCTGCTTCTCCTGAGTACGGGGATACCACAAAGTTTGAGACTTTTTGGGAGCCTAGCCGCGTATGGGACCCCGAAAACCAAGCACCGCCTTCAGGCTTTCTAAGGGCGTGAATTTTTGATTTCACTCTTCACTGCCTATCACAGTTTCGGAGGCCATGGAATGCCCAGGTGGCACAAAACCCCCCCAAATGACCCCATTTTGGAAAGTAGACACCCAAAGCTATTTGCTGAGAGGTATAGTGAGTATTTTGCAGACCTCACTTTTTGTCACAAAGTTTTGAAAATTGAAAAAAAAAAAAGTTTTTTCTTGTCTTTCTTCATTTTCAAAAACAAATGAGAGCTGCAAAATACTCACCATGCCTCTCAGCAAATAGCTTGGGGTGTCTACTTTCCAAAATGGGGTCATTTGGGGGGGTTTTGTGCCACCTGGGCATTCCATGGCCTCCGAAACTGTGATAGGCAGTGAAGAGTGAAATCAAAAATTTTCACCCTTAGAAATCCTGAAGGCGGTGCTTGGTTTTCGGGGCCCCGTACGCGGCTAGGCTCCCAAAAAGTCCCACACATGTGGTATCCCCATACTCAGGAGAAGCAGCTAAATGTATTTTGGGGTGCAATTCCACATATGCCTATGGCCTGTGTGAGCAATATATCATTTAGTGACAACTTTGTGCAAAAAAAAAAAAAAAAAGTGTCACTTTCCCGCAACTTGTGTCAAAATATAAAATATTCCATGGACTCAATATGCCTCTCAGCAAATAGCTTGGGGTGTCTACTTTCCAAAATGGGGTAATTTGGGGGGTGTTTTGTGCCACCTGGGCATTCCATGGCCTCCGAAACTGTGATAGGCAGTGAAGAGTGAAATCAAAAATTTACACCCTTAGAAATCCTGAAGGCGGTGCTTGGTTTTCGGGGCCCCGTACGCGGCTAAGCTCCCAAAAAGTCCCACACATGTGGTATCCCCATACTCAGGAGAAGCAGCTGAATGTATTTTGGGGTGCAATTCCACATAGGCCCATGGCCTGTGTGAGCAATATATCATTTAGTGACAACTTTTTGTAAATATTTTTTTTTTTTTTTGTCATTATTCAATCACTTGGGACAAAAAAAATAAATATTCAATGGGTTCAACATGCCTCTCAGCAATTTCCTTGGGGTGTCTACTTTCCAAAATGGGGTCATTTGGGGGGGTTTTGTACTGCCCTGCCATTTTAGCACCTCAAGAAATGACATAGGCAGTCATAAACTAAAAGCTGTGTAAATTACAGAAAATGTACCCTAGTTTGTAGACGCTATAACTTTTGCGCAAACCAATAAATATATGCTTATTGACCTTTTTTTTACCAAAGACATGTGGCCGAATACATTTTGGCCTAAATGTATGACTAAAATTTAGTTTATTGGATTTTTTTTAGAACAAAAAGTAGAAAATATCATTTTTTTTCAAAATGTTCGGTCTTTTTCCGTTTATAGCGCAAAAAATAAAAACTGCAGAGGTGATCAAATACCATCAAAAGAAAGCTCTATTTGTGGGAAGAAAAGGATGCAAATTTCGTTTGGGTACAGCATTGCATGACCGCGCAATTAGCAGTTAAAGCGACGCAGTGCCAAATCGGAAAAAGACCTCTGGTCCTTAGGCAGCATAATGGTCCGGGGCTCAAGTGGTTAATCTCAAGGAGATTGTTTGGTGTTGGTGTCCCTTGTTAATTTCACATTGGATTTTTGAAATGCACCTGCCTACTCACAAACAAACTGTCCTTTTTGAAGGAAAACACACATAGGCGAGTATAATTGAAACAAAAAAACTTTTATTAAGGGCTCACAAACAAACAAAGAGGGAGGCAACGCTGGAGAAACAGCAGAAATTGGTGAAGCCTTTTGCCCCCAGGGCACACATCAATTATTTTACTGCAAAATTGGTGGCCTGAGGAGTCCATATATAAGGGAGTGCAGTCTGGTCCAGAAGTCCCAGAGATCATGAAAGCAGCAGATGACATCTATGTTCCCAGGCTGTGGTCATACAAGAGACTGCATCTTTGGCCAGACCAGACTGAACCCAGGTCATCACTCTCTGGTCTTCCTTCCAAGCTTCCTTCCACGCTGTGGCTGTGGTGGTGGGGTTGTGGCAGGAGGAGGAGGAGGAGGAGGGGGAGGAGGAGGATGGTCCAACTCACTCAGGTGGGTATTGGGTGTGATTTCGCCCCTCACCCCCTTAGTTAAGACTTTATAAAGAAGGTCCTCACAGGCGTTGGCCCTCCTGCATGCCCTGCAGTTTGGTGGTAGACATGCAGGCAAAGGCCTCTTCAGGAGTGGGTAAGGCTCTGAGGGACGCAGAAGCCTCCTGAATGAGCCTGAGAGCTGAATCCTGCATGTGAGTCGCCTTCCTCGCTCTTTTTGTATGGAAGGCGGAGGGGAGGAACTTGCGATTCGGTCAGGCTGCAACTTAGCCCCGCCTCCTCCTGGCTGCAACTTAGCCCCGCCTCCTCCTGTGTGCCACATTCCACAGCCTCCTCCTGTGTGCCACATTCCACAGCCTCGTCCTGGCTGAGGTCTTCCTGTGTATGAAAAAGGGACATAGTTTTAGTTTTTTAGTCATCAATCACACACAATTTTCACCTCATGACTGTTGTGTTAACAAATATAACTGATGATCATTCTGAGCCCAGCATTTTTCATTCTTGTCCCAATTATTTTTGCCCACTACTGTCTATTGATATGTCAAACACTTTAATAAATCAGCAATTAGTGATCAATTATAACATCTAGTAAACATCATTTATTGATTGACCAGAAATCTGTAGAAGAATTCCATACCTGGCTCCAGCTGGGCTCCTCCACTTCTTCCTGGCTGGAAGTCCCAGGTTGGACATCGGAAGCATCAGCTGGGGTGGAAGGAAGAGTGGAAGGAAGAGTGGAGAGGTATTCCCTGACTTCAGTCTGGTCTGACAGAAATCGCAGTCTCTCATAGTACCACAGCCTGGGGACATAAATGTCATCTGCTGCAGCTCCTGATCTCTGGGAATACTGGACCTTCTTGCACTCCCTTAGATAAGTGCTCCTCAGGCCACCAATTTTGGCTTTTAAATAGGGGATGGTTGCTGTGGGGACCACTGGCTTCACCAACTCCAGCAGTTTCTCCAGCGCTGTCTGCCTCTTTTGTTTATTATTGTATTGGGGGTGTTTGACCTGCCACAGACAGGGCAGCTCCCTGTATTTGTCTATGAATGGGGGGAGGAAGTTGTGGTCATTGAAGCCATCCATTTTCTCTGCAAGACACAACACAAGACAAACCCTAATGTCAGGCAAAACTCTCCTAATTGTATTACATTATAGGCCTCAATTTAGAAGCAGTATAGGCCCAAGTTTTAGAACTTACCTTTGTTATCACGATCGGCGCCTCTGATACTCCTTCCTCCACTCACAGATCGTACGTACTACGCACGCGCGTTACGCTTTATAGACACTGTGCATGCGTGAAACTCCGCCCGCCCCTGGTGTTCTTTCTAGTCTATTCCCTGCCCCTTCTCGTTTGTCGCAGTGGGGGAAGAGCACATGGCGGAGACACAGCAGGTGTCTGATAATTACAGCAACGAGGAGGTGGAGGAGGAAAGCCCGGGGCCTGAAACGTCCCGATCCAGAAGGAGACGATTTAAGGCATCAAATATGTCCTTTGGGGAGATGTTGGAGATGGTCGACATCCTGAAGAAGGCCGACTATGACGGGAAGTATGGACCTTACCCCAACCCCAATGTCCGAAAGGCCAAGATCATGGCGAAAGTGGTCAAGAGTCTGCACCGGAATTTCAGGCTACGGGGATCCAAGGATCAGCTCAGGAAGCAGTGGTCAGACCTCAAATTAAGGGGGCACGAGCAGTACAGAAGGATCAGGAGAGTGCTGCAAAAAAGTAAGTAGTAGTCCTGTGTTCCTATTCTTTATGATTAGTACGTTCGTGCTGCTCCATGTGCTTTTCTTTACTGTTGTCCAGTTTAAAATGGCAACTTTCATGTTCATGGGCACATTATTCGTTCGTATGAAACATTGTTCGTTCTGCCTATAAAACACCATTGTTTTGGCCATATGCATTTGCAAACATTTTTTATGGCCTACTTGTCTGAAAATAATATGGTTGTGTAGATGGGTTTGTAACTATAATGAAATGCAAACTAGATTCTGTGTAATGAGAGGACACTCAGCAGCTGTTTACACATCTGGACGCTGGAGCACTAGTGTGGGACCCCAGAACACCCTTTTTATTAGGGGGTCCACACAGGTGCTCCAGTGTCTACTATAGGGGTGTCTCCATCTGTGAAGCTTGTACTAAACAGATAAGTATTCAAGCTTGACAAAGGACAATACAATTTCAACATCTTGTAACTCTGTCAAAAGAGACAATTGTACCCCACTTCCAAGCAATGTTTCATATTCCGATTTCTGCCATCAAATATCTGTGTGCTAAGTACACCTATTTTTTTTACATAGGGGATAAAAGACTCGGAGGACACCCCTCATCCGAGGAGACCACAGACCCCCCACCTCTGGAAGAAGGGGAAATCCCACAAACACAACAGGAGGAGGAGGAAGGAGACGTGGTGGAAATAGTCACCACAACAGGTGAGTGTCTGCGACCACAGGCTCAGGTAAGAGATGGATGCCGGCATATTTATAGTACACGGTGTGTTTTTGTTTCTATCTTTTTAGGGGATCCTGATGTTGTGGATCCAGATCATTTCACCTCTGAAAGTGCACAGATCCTGATCGGGGAGATCATGGGGTGTAATAGGGACTTGGAAAACATCCAGAAAAACATCAATGATGTTCAAAAAAAAATGAAGAACATCATTGATGTTTTAGGGAGAGTTTAAAACCAATCCAAATCCCTTTGTTTTTTTGTGCTTTTTGTGATCTAAAAATGTATACAATTTTTTGACATACTTGTGAAAAGCCAAATTTTGAAGATGCACACAGTGTGTCAACATGTGCTATCTGTCATCATGGGAGATCAATGTAGGTGTTTTGGGGCTGCAACCCCTTCCTCAATAATAAAGTAGCTGTGATAAAGGGGTTGCCCCCACAAAACACATCCCTTGATCCCCCGTGATGGCAGCTAGCACATGTTGACATTCGGCAATTTGTGTGCATCTTCAAAATTTGGCTTTTCCTGGGGTGACTTCACCCCATCTGAATGCAATATCAAACACAGTTTGTAAATACTCATGTCTGATATTGCCTTCAAGTTCTACCAAATGTGAACTTTGTAAGTTCAAGATTTGTGTCTTTCTTGTTGGTTTTAAACATGCCTGTTTTATCTTAAATGGACTTTTTTTAACTTTTTCTAATGTGACCCCAAAAATTGTTATACAACAAACATGTTGGTTTGTTTTAAAAACCTTTTACAAATGCACATGTGATTGTGCTGGTATTAAAAAGATTGATAATCAAGAATGTGTGGATTATTGTTTCAACGCTCCAAAACTTTGGTTGTGCTCTAATTGGTGTTTTCAGTGACAATGGAGGTTATTTCCTAAGGGAAAAGCCACTTTGCACTACAAGTACAGTTTCAAGTGCACTTGTAGTGCAAAGTGTCTTTGCCTTTAGTAAATAACACCCAACAATGCTTTGTAATGTTATACAATCATGCCGGCCTCAGGCCCAACTGAGCCAGCATAGTTGGCAGAATGTTGCCGTAAAAAGTTGTCTAGAACACAGCACGCCAGGATAATATGATTCGGTTTATACTCCGCCATGTGTATGGGTGTAAGAAATAGGCGGAACCGGCTGGCCATGATTCCAAACGTGTTCTCCACCACTCTTCTGGCTCTGGCCAGCTGGTAATTAAAAACCCTCTGGTCCGGGGTGAGGGTCCTTATCGGGAATGGCCGCATAAGATGATCCCCCAGCGCAAACGCTTCATCCGCAACGAAGACGAATGGGAGTCCTTCCACATTGTCTTCTGGAGGTGGCAAGTCCAAGCTGCCATTCTGGAGACGCCTGTAGAACTCGGTCTGGGCGATGACTTCGCCATCGGACATCCGGCCATTCTTCCCCACGTCCATATACAGGAACTCGTAAGTAGCCGACACCACCGCCAACATCACAATACTATTGAACCCCTTATAGTTGAAATAGTATGACCCTGAGTTGGGTGGTGGGATGATGTGGACATGTTTCCCATCAATTGCCCCTCCGCAGTTAGGAAAGTCCCACCGCTGGGCAAAGTGGGAGGCCACAGTTTGCCATTCCTGTGGGTTGGAAGGAAACTGTGGAGTCAAACAAGAAGAAAAAATTAGTCATTTTGCACATAAACACGGAAAGCAGATTAGACACAAACATTCTTGGCCAACATCAAGATAACATTTATTTGAGGGAGTTTTTAAAGACCAAAGTATAAGGTACACCTATCAGATTCCCCCTCCCCCCCCCCTCATGGGCCATTTATAACATTATAGGGGGGGAGCTCTTGGACAGGTAACACTCTCCACTTCATTGAGAGATGAATGCCTAAATAATGTGTGTTACGTTGGCCAGCCCCTCCTTAGTTACACTATTGACAGCCCACTGGACAGGTAAGAAGTGTCATAATACAAAGAGATAAATACACACTGTACACATTTAAGCACATTTGGAAAATCTGCTATTACCTATCAAGATAATAATAGGATACAAAAACTTGAAACAGTACCATTTGAAAGTATACAGGCAGGCCCTTGCACTACATGCTTTGGGGAATTCATCCATAAATCTGACCACAAAAGAGGTGGGTATAGTGTGTATGGGTTTGGCAAAGTCAGCAGATAGGTGATTGAGGATAGATAGAGAATTGGTATCAGACGACTTAGCAGTTGGGGGGAGGGAGGGTTCCAAATGATTTGGGGACCCCAAAAAAAAGCCTCTTGCACTCTGCATGAAGTTTAAGCACCAATCACATTTTAAAACATTTTTGGGGGTATTTAGGGTAAAGCACTACTATGGGGCTGATAAAATACATTGTTAAGTGACTACATGAGGTGAATATAGGGCCTGGAGAGCATGCTGGGGAGGTAAGTAAAGGCAAATATGTATGAAGGACAAAAAAAATTAGATAATAATCCAGCATGCATTTGGACAAAGGGGACATTCGCAGCATATTACAATCATGGTCATTAGGGAATGAGGAAAGAAATACAATATATTAACAAACATTATATACAATAAAATGTGATGTTAAAGGATACATCTTACCTTAATATACTCCTTCTGCAGGACCTGGATGATGGCAGAACAGGTCTCTGGGATAATGATCCCCAGAGCCTGGGGGGAGATGCCTGTCGAGAACTTGAGGTCCTGCAGGCTTCTCCCCGTCGCCAAGTACCGCAGGGTGGCGACTAGCCTCTGCTCAGGAGTGATGGCTTGCCTCATGCAGGTATCCTGCTTGCTAATATATAGGGTCAGCAAAGCCAACAAACGGTGAAATATGGGGTCTGCCATCCGGAGAAAGTTCCTGAAATCATCAGGATTATTCTCACAGATCTCACGGAGCAAAGGCATGTGACAGAACTGGTCACGCTGGAGCAACCAATTCTTGGTCCATGAACTCCTCCCCACCCTGTTCATGGACTGGATTTGTGTCAAGGTAAGGACCCCAACACCAAGCCCCCGCACAGCATGAACTCTACGAGGAGTACGTATACACAACATGGCTAGAAAACGGTCGGCTGCTCAGAACGAAGTAACAGAACGCACTGAAGAACAGCAAGGCCTGTGAAGAGCAAACTGAAAAACAGTAACGAACGAACAAGAACACAATGACAGAGTCACGAGTAACTCGCTGCATGCACTGAAGACCAGATACAAACCCACAAGCACAACGTGAACAGCAGAAAACGATCTGAAAACCACGAGTCTGAAAAAGTGCGAATCGCCTCTCACCAAACTTTTACTAACACGAGATTAGCAAAAGGAGCCCAAAGGGTGCCGCGCTTGGTTCAGACCTGCCCTATTCTAGTCTTGTACGTGGTGTACGTGACCGCGTTCTTGGTGATTGGAAATTCTGACAACTTTGTGCGACCGTGTGTATGCAAAGCAAGTTTGAGCCAACATCCGTTAGAAAAAATTCATGGATTTTGTTGTCGGAATGTCCGATCAATGTCTGATCGTGTGTACGGGGCAATAGTCTCTCAAACCTGGGGGGAATCTTGGATTCCCAGGGATGGGCATCAGTGAGGAATCTGATGACAAGAGCAAAGTTTTGGCAATCACCTGTGAACAAATACGTAATGTAGGGCCTATCAGAGGATGTACTTTTAAACAAGACAGGAGATTGTCGTAACACCATGGTGCCTCTTTCTTTACTTTTCTTTTCAGGTTGTTTTTCTTATTTCTGTTGCTTGGGGTACCGTATGGACTCTGCATATCTATGACTCTGTGATGTTAACACCACAACAGGAAGACACAGACAATAAAAACCTGAAAGAGGTTATAACGCATCCAGAATGTCTTTATAAATACATATCAATGTGATCTGTGTCCCCAATGAAAAGAGATTTCCCATAAATTTGTGCACCAACAGAAAAACAGGAGAAGCCTCTTGAACAGGGTCTCCAACTGCATTAAAAACCTGACAGCTGTTCTGCTCAGTTTGCAGTGTGTCCAGGGTTAAATTGTTACTAAACCCACAACAGTAAAATCATTCTGTATATGTAGTAAGGAATGCTTGTTATACTCACTGTGGAATCTAAGGGGTTAATCCTCCACATTGTGTAGAAAGGCTGCTTGATCCTATCTTCTCTGATCCTCCTTTTTTTCCATTGTCCTCAATCCATCTCCTGATAAGACAGTGCCTTTGCAGTCACTCTGCACATGCTCAGTTTGGTGTGTATCAGCTAGAAAGTTTTTTCTCTTTTGGAAGTGTGAATGTGGTCAGCACAGGGCCAATCAGCACTGTTAGGACAGAGGGTCAGGGGTCCTGCACCAATCTCATAGGACAGTCAGAGTAGAATGAAAATTCCTCCTACAAGCTTTAACCAGACACTGATAGAGGTCACAAGATTGCTATATACTGATGAGAAAAGGTATTTAGCAGTTTATATATACTAAAATAATTGCATTTCCATGTTCTATGTACTGTGGGACACCAGATATAGTGAATTTAGGGTCCTGGGTTTAGTAACACTTTAAGCTTTTAAAATAATACATTTATTGGCTTTGTTTTGTAGTCTTAACGTCTCCAAATGTCCTTGAAGCCCCCTTCCCCCCATTCTGTTTGTGTTTTGCTGGATTTGCTTAAAGACACCCAGACAAAAAATTGAAAAGTGACTACCGTTTCTACTTTTATCCTTACATGTATATTTGATCCTTAGATCTATATATAGAATCAGCAAGGATATACAGCACCCACTTGGAGCCAGTATAGCACGATACATTTGAAGATTTTATTGGTCAATGATAACTAATGATAGCTACAACCTGCACAGGTCGATAACATTTAATGAAAAGTCCTTTTATTCTTTTTTTTTTTTTACATTTATGGGTGAATCTTCCCCATGGCCTTGGAATGCATAATTTACACCATATTTAAAATCTAGATGCTCTCAATGCTTTACATTTATGTCTCCATAACCTAGTCTCACAAATATAGGTATTCTGTTTCCACCTTGGTTTCCCCTGATTTATTATTTAGATTATATGTATGTTTTTCTTTTTAAATTGAGTTCAAGTGCATAAAAAATACATAAACATAGAAAGGCACAATACAGACATTATACTGCATTAAAACCATCTTTATGTTTTTCTTTCCATCTTTCTGCCAATTACAAAATAAAAAAGCTAGATAAAACAGGCCATTCATTTTAATATTATTTTGAGATGCTTTTTTCATAGACGTAACCAAGACATTTACTCAAGCTAGGGTTATAAGATAAAAGGGGACAAAAGACTACAAATAAAATTTCCTCTGAAGCTAAACTTCAGTCTACAGTATACAAAAACACATGCAATTTTGCAAATTACATTAACCCATATACTGTATGTGAGAACAATCATTTTTATAGCAGAGTATCTGTTTTTGAAGTGAATGCCAGAAGAATGTGCATTAAATGCATTCACAAATTATAAAAATGCAATAAAATCATCTTTAATAAAAAATATTCAGATCACATGAACCAAATCCTGTCTGTGAATGCGGAACCTCTCTGTGACCCACAGAAGGTTCTGCAGCAGCACTGACATTTACAAAGAAAAAACGCGTTTTACATTGCTGGTAAATGACTTTTCTGTAGCACATCCTGTGGCAAGAATGAAAAGTCTAGTATAGGGGGTGCCTCATGCAAAAAAAAAAAAAAAAAGGCATGAGGTCCTATAGGGAATCAATATCAGACCCTTTAGGTCTGGTATGGATTTTAAGGGGGATCTCCATGTAAAAAAAAAGTGCAAAGCCCCCCTAAAAATCCATATCAGTCTTAATCTGAGCATACAGACTTCATGCATTCCCCCCAAACCCCAAAAAGGATGGGGGACAACTGTGTCCCCCCCCACCTCCTGAACCATACCAGGCTACATGTCCTCAACATAAGAGGGTGCCTTGCTAGGGGGTTATTCCATGCCAGCACCCACTGCTTCCTTAGCAACTATTGAAAGATGGAAGCTTTCACGTTCATCCACGCTGAATGCTGTAAACATTTGTCATCCAAACAGCCAGTGAGCTCATCCCTAGTCTTACTTTTTTAGCAGTACAGTTCCATGTGTACAGACCCAAAGCGGCTGAATTGTAAGTACAAAATACAATATTTCACTAATTAATTGGAAAGCCTTTGAAACAACATAACACCTGGCCCACTGGAATTTTCTAAAGGAGAGTTTAACAATGCAATGCAATTAATATATTGACTAATAAGTTTCATTTAGCCTTTACAAACATTAGATGACTGTCTTAAGATATGCCTTCCGCTACCAACCAAAGCTTTTCATGAAAAATAGCCAACATATTACTGTTTTCCTTAAAAAGCCAGCATTGGAAGTATATGCAGCATACTTCAACCCATCTCTCTACATAGGCTAAACATGACATGGAACTGTACAACCCTACAAACAACCATCCTGATTCCACACCACCATCACCATCTGATCAATCGTGATCGTAAAGAAAACTGAAGTGTGGAAAATTTTGGCCGTGGCCCCTTTATTTGGCTTTTAAAACAAGTATGATAACCTTTAACCTTCGTTGTGCCATACCTTTAACCTTAAACACATAGATCAATATCACCATTAAAACTTTAACCAAACCACCTGCTCAGTCTTTCAAGATTCAAGCACCAAGTAACTGTACCAACCATCAGTTACCACCATAAACTGTGGGGCGACATTACACCAATAAAGTTAGGGCCGCGACAAAAGGAGGGAGGGGAGATAATAGTTTGATTGAAGATTCAGACAGCAGTGATTAACTTCTGGCAATAGCTGTCTTTTGTGCCTACTTATCAGTGACCAGGATGTGAGGTGAGGAGGGGAGAGATGTCCCAGGACCTGAAAAATAAACAGAGAAAGCCAGCAGAAAGATTCTGTACTTTTATTGGGCTAATTCAATTAAAGTTGGGATCTATGGAAGACCATACAGGAAGGAAAGAAGGGGTTGGCTGTAGGGGGCGGCAAGTCCCATGAGTACACTTGGTTAGCCCCGTGTCCCTAGAAGTCACCTGAGGTGGTCAAATAGACTACAGAGCACAGCAACTGGTATAAAAGCATTAGAGAAGTTTGATTGTAACTGAAATGTAGACTGATCTCCCATGTTTATGGTCAGCTTAAGGGCCTGTATCGACAGGCTTGGGGCTTGATAACTGCATCAGTTTGACATCAGTTCATAATTTAGAGTTAATTGACAGGCGCATTTGACTTGCAGTTGATATCTGTCTGACCTGCATTTGAAACCCGTTTGAAGTGAACAAAAACACCATAGGCACAGGATCTTGGGTGCACTGTGTACTCAGATGGCATAATGCTAAGGACCAGTATAACCTGCTCGGTGCCTTCTCTGGTAATATGCATGATACCAAACTGTAACATGTGATAATGTTAAGAGACTGAGCTGTATATAGGATTCTGTAAGCTTTGCTTGAATTTCCTATTTCTCTGCTCTGAAGAAAAACGCTTTCAGTTCAGTAAGGCCACAATATTTAATACTGGTCCCTTTGTTAGTGTCATCTTATTTTATTCTGCCACAAAAGAATCTGTAAAGGGGTGAAAAAGTGGGATGAGTCAAACTAATAAATGAAAAGATTCTGTAGGCTGAACTGCAATTACCAGCCAATAATGGGAGCTCAGTCAGTTAGGAGAATGCTGTCTGAGAAAAGTATGAACTTGAGCAAGGTCAAACTGCTGTGGGGAATTAAGCTATTGAGTTTCCTTTAGGACTCACTCCTCCACTTTTCTGTGGTTTAGGAGAGTATTATAGTAAGGTATCAAGGACAATATACAGTATATAGAGTATACTGTGCTGGACATTCTGCCACTGTTTCCTGTAAGTGCTCGGTGGATTAAAAATAGACAAAATATACCAGTACCCTCCACAAAATAATAGATTAAAATAACCTTCAATTAACAAAAATATCTCCCATATTGTACAAACAATACAAATTATAGAGATCACAGTGCAAAACACAGCCCACGCCACAAATACAGAAAACACAAGACAACAAATTCATGAACTATCATTGCACTCCACAATCCATCCAGGCCACCAACTTTTTCCCCATCCACTCCACCATCATGTGCAGTGTTTGTAAACCCAGGAAGGCTTAGCAGATATACTGTATTTTTTTTTTTAAGTTTTTTTTATTGCTTTTTAACATGTAAACACAAGACCCAGTGGGCCACACACAAATAGAACTATGTACATTTCTTCAGCATTGACTCTCTCATCCTCCTTCCAGACCCTCACTCAATGACAGGATCAGAACAATGATATTAAGGCCACAATTCCCTAATAACAATCAATAATACATTTCAATATGTCAAATAGTTACATACATGTTGAAACTCACAGCAGGTGCTATAAATTATGTGCCACTCAATCCGCCTCACTCAATGACAGGATCAGAACAATGATATTAAGGCCACCATTCTCTAATAACAATCAATAATACATTTCAATATGTCAAATAGTTACATACATGTTGAAACTCACAGCAGGTGCTATAAATTATGTGCCATTCAATCCTCCTCCGTATTTTCACTATTCATCCAACTGCCCCACACCTTATCAAATTTCTGTGGTATGCCCCTGCTAATGTATGTAGCCTTGTATAAAGGTGTGGCTTTATTTACCACACCCTTCCATGCTGATATAGATGGAGGATTGGGCTTTTTCCATGATAACACTATCATTTTCCTAGCATAATAGATCAGGATCGTCAGTAAGGTACGCGTTACTCTCTTTGGGGCTAGATAGATATACTGTATTTAAGCTCTTATGTCTAAGTAGGCCATAAATCACCAAAAAAATAGGTCAAAGTACAACCAGACACCTCTCTTATTTCCTTCTCCTTTTCCAATGCTGTCACAGAACAAAACACAGCCAGGAACTTTTCTCCTCTCCTGACTACAGAGAAACAAAGTCAGTGTTTTTTTTTCTGGTTGACATAATTGTTTCTTGAGTCAAAAGCGAGGCTGCAATGCCCGGCACGCAAAGGTATAATGTGAAAATGAGAGGAGAAACATTTCTGGCTGTGTTCTGTTCTATAATAGGAAGGAGGAGCAATAATATTTGACTGACTGTATTAAATCACTACCACTCATTGTTTGAAGTTTTATGTACAATTACTAATGTTTGCGGTGTGGGATGTGTTTTGCACTGTGATCACAAAAAAAAAAAAAAAAAATGTAATCCAAATTCCCCTTTTGTTTCTTAATTACTTTTCCAAAGGCATAGCTTATCTGCTTATTAGCAACTGCAGGTGATTTACCAAAGTCTAAGACCCCTTTCACACTGGGGCGCTTTTCAGGCATTTTAGCACTAAAAATAGCTTCTGTAAAGCTCCTGAAAAGCGCCTCTCATGCCTAGCCTGTGTGAAAGCCCGAGTGCTTTCCCACTGGGGTGGTGTGCTTGCAGGATGGGAAAAAAAATTCTGCAAGCAGCATCTTTGCGGCAGTGTAGGAGCGGTGTATGCACTGCTCCTAAACCGCCCCTGCCATTGAAATCAATGGGCAGCGCTGCCGAAGTGCCTGCAAAGCGCTTCTGCAGCGGCACTTTTCGATCGCTTTTAACCCTTTCCTTGGCTGCTTGCAGGGGTTAAAAGCTCCCCGCTAGTGGACGAAAAAGTGCTGCTATAACAGCGGTAAAGCGCCGCTAAAACTAGCGACGCTTTACCGCTAATGCCCCCGCCCCAGTGTTTAAGTAGCCTTAATGTTTTGGAGTAATTTCTAATTCTCTCTTCTTTCTCGCAGACATGGAGCATACCATAAATAAACAGATTGGAAAGCATCTGGCAAAAGAAAACTGTTTTTTGTTCTTTAGTGGGAAATTGTCCCAATTTCTCTGCAAATGTTGGCAACTATGTAATAGTTACATACAGTACATACATCTGTATTATTGTGATATTGTACCTAACAAGTAGATTTTTATTCAACATACCCTAAATACCAAACCATTTATCCTTGAGAGACTTCTGCCTGCTGAAAAGAACATTAAATATACATGGATATTAATAATTAATGTTGTTTGACATGTAAAATGTCAGGACATTTGCTTTGTGTTGATCATTTTATGCACGTTACAAGACTGGTAAATTTCACATATACATTTTGATTAATGGTGAACTCGGACTGTGAGACATTTGGACTGAGTGATCTTTCTTTAATAATGTATAAGTACAAAAAGTAGAAAAAAATTAAATAAAGTCACACATTAGGATCTGAAAAGTTCATGCTAAACCTACAACATGGGCTTTTAACTAACATCTTGCTCTCTTATAATAAAAAAAAAAAGAAAGATAGATATAGTATATACACGAACAATTCCAAAACCTATCAAATAACATTAAGTCTTATGGTTTCACTTTAAAATGGTATTATATTGGGTAAGAAACCTATGCATCTTTGTATGACATCCTGAAATGTTAACAGTTCATTGTGCTGATGTCAGAAAAGCGATCATGTGGTTAACAGAACACTTATCTTTGGAGTCACTTCCTAGTTGGCTAGACCATCAAGATGTCTTCTTCCTTTTCTTCTTCCTCGAGTGTGAAATTTTAAAGCATTCTGGGGAAATGTGAAAGCAACTCTGTTATTGTACATTGACATACTTTTTGAGTCACTAATCTGAAACAGCTGTGTACATCAGGATTTTTCTCTCCACGCAGGTTTCCTCTAAAAATTTGGCTGGTCAAGCAAATCTCGGAAGCACACCAGAAACATGGAGTTGAAACTACAATTCATACAAGCTGAGTAATGTAGGGAAGGGAATTTTAATGTTCTTACTTGAACAAGATTGGAATGCAATACTACTCCAGTTGATTTTTTTGTTCCAAGTTTTGGGTATGTATATGAAGGTTTTCATTTATCCAGGTCATTGTATTTCTAGTAGTAGTTAGTCGCATTCCACTGGTCTTGCTCTGTAATATTGTGGATAGAGGTGGGGAAAAAGACTGCGCTAAATTAGAACACAAGCTGCTAACACTCAAACATACAAAGTTCAAAGTGAATAATATAATAATAGTGTAGCGCTACTAAAAAGTGAAAATAAATCACAAAAAATGGAAAATAAATAACACATCTAAAAAGAAACCAAAAAATAATATGAATTGGCTATGCTGAATATAACCCAGTGGGGGTGTGAGAAAGAATGTCCACAGAAAATCTTAAAT
This sequence comes from Aquarana catesbeiana, assembly GCF_042186555.1. NCBI lineage: Eukaryota > Metazoa > Chordata > Amphibia > Anura > Ranidae > Aquarana > Aquarana catesbeiana. The sequence continues at coordinate 365,277,478 of NC_133324.1, read as the reverse complement.
GGTATATTCCTCTGGTGAGAGTAATCCCAATCGTGAGATGATCAGTGTAAGGTTTGTCTGTAGTCAACAACAGTGGAACTCAAGATATAAATGGGTATTATTAAATGGGTAATATTGTGGATAGTTTGCAGCTTATACAACCAGTTATATCCAACACTGGGCTGAGATGGTAACTACAAACATAGAATCTAAAAACAAAGAACACTGACATATCAGGAGTGCTTTGAAAGTTTGTAGCTACCTAGACTGAGGTTTTGATAAAACATCCACAAGGTCAAGTAAAAACATGGAACAAAGGGGCAAAGCAGAACACACTGGGGTTGACTTACTAAAGGCAAGAAGACTATACACTTTGCAAGTACAGTTGCACTCTGCAAGGGCATTTGCTTCAGAGCTTAGTAAATGAGGTGAAGCTTTATTTCTTTATTTTGCAAAGAATAACCAATCACATCTAAGTAAAAAAAAAAAAAAAAACAGCATTTTTGATGGCACGTGATTGAATGATGAAAGTCAGCAGAGCTTTCCCTCATTTACTAAGCTCTGGAGCACATGCCCTTGCAGAGTGCAACTGTACTTGCAAAGTGTATAGTCTTCTTGCCTTTAGTAAGTCAACCCCAGTGTGTTCTGCTTTGCCCCTTTGTTCCATGGTTTTACTTTGCCTTTAGTAAATCAACACAATTGAGTAATATAGTCATCCCATGCTGTATGTGTGGAAAATTCAGAAGGATCTTTAGTAAACGTCACATCTCTGTGTCTTTCAAGCTCAATAATACACAGAGAGAGAAGCTTGTACTTATAAAAGATGCAACAACCAAATGCAACCAAAGTAACTTTGTATATTGTGTGTAGTGTAGTGAGGAATGCAAAGAACTGTACATTGAGGAGAAAACAATCTCTCAATAAACAATTGGCCCAGCATAACAGAACTAATTCTACAGCCAAAACTTTACCTACACCTTAAGGAGATAATTTTACCTTTCCATTGTGAATGGATCAGGGTGTCAGTGCTACCTGTGGGGATATAAATGCTGTGGTATTTTTCTGACACTTATTAGAACTGAAGAAGGTGATCAGATAAGCTACAGAACATCTTCAACTTTACAGAACAAGTCCAGTTGCATGTTACTAACTACTGCTAGATATTCATTTTGGGTAGATTGCACAGAGTGCCCATGTTGGAACAGGAAGGGGCCATCCCCAAACTGTTCTCACAAATTTGGAAGCATGAAATTGTCCAAAATGTCGTGGTATGCTGACGCCTTAAGAGTTCCCTTTGAAACTAAGGGGCCAAGCCCAGCCCCTGAAAAACAACCCCACACCATAATCCTCGCTCCACCAAATGATTTGGACCAGTGCACAAAGCAAGGTCCATAAAGACACGGATGAGTGAGTTTGGTGTGGAGGAATTTGACTGGCTTCAACCCAATAGAACACCTTTGGTGATGAATCAGAGGGGCGACTGTGAGCCAGACCTTCTTGTCCAACATCAGTGCCATACCTCACAAATGCGCTTCTGGAAGAATGGTCAAACACTCCCATAGACATACTCCTAAACCTTGTGGACAGCCTTCCCAGAAGAGCTGAAGCTGTTATAGCTGCAAAGGCTGGGCCAACTCAATATTGAACCATATGGACTAAGACTGGAATGCCATTAACGTTCATGTGCGTATGAAAGCAGGTGTCCCAATACTTTTGACAATATAGTGTAGATAATCAGATGACAAATGTACAGACCTATCCTGGAACTCTGGTTCTTCAGGTTTAGTCAGAAGGGTTAATTATATTTTCAGTCTATTAGACTGCTAGAATACAATCAGCCTGTAACTTTGCGCATTACTCATCACATCCTAAATTTTTATCCGCCAATATAATCTGCAGCTGCATGTTCTCTGTTGGTTGTTATGTGTCACACCTCTTTTTCCTACTCCAACTATTCTTTGCTTTTAGCATTTTGTTTAAAAAGTGTATTTAAAAGTGTATGACACAAAGCTAATTCAGTTTTAACAATGCAGATGAGCACACAAAAAAAAAAGGCCATTATAATTTATGCTTTGGACCATTCAAGTGAAGTGAAGATGTTTGGAACATTCAATTGGCAGGAGTCTTGCAGAAAAGAAACTTCAGATTGACTCGCACCAAAGTGTTTTGCTGTTGCCTAATTAAGAAGGTGCTTTCATTCGCACTAAAAATCCTTTATTTGATGGCCAAACCATAAACAATGCTGGCAAGAGAAAAGAAGCAGTGAATGAGTTAAGCCATTTGTTTCTGGCGTATCCTTGGAGCATTCTAACTCATGACTTAACGCATTCTGCAAACACAGCACATCTTTGGCCTTGCAACAGACATGCTTTGTTTCCATGCTGATGAAATTCATTTGAAAGGAGGCATACAGAATATTTATTTTATGTGTAAAATATGCACATGCATATGCAATTTCAAAATAAAACCACATAGACAAGAAAGACAGCAAAGTTGAAAGAGTCACGTTTTGAAAAAATTGCAATGTTTAGCATTGTAGATTACTGAAACATTCATGAATGGTCTGTTTAGTAATGCTTCACGTGAATTTCAGACATCTTCTGGTTTACGCTCCAGTTTTATGGGGATTCTTCTTTATAATTCCCAGCCTCTAGTGCCCCATGTTTCATAAATAGCACCCTATTAGCAAAAACATGGGTATCAAATTCTCCGTGAGGACATAATCATCTGAGTATCAAATGGTAGAGTTCTTTTCATGATCTGGATAACTTCAGAGAGATGTAAAGCAGATACTGTACCAGTTTGCAAGCCAGGTTTCACTACTCATCTGTAGTAATTGTAGACCCAATTAAGGAACCTGCTAATGCAACGTGTGATTTAATCTTGAAACCTTTTAACTCCATCCAACATTTTTTTAAATTTATGGGTAGTGTGAGGAAGAGTCTTAATTTATGTAAGGTCCGTGACCACATACAGGTCACAGGAGAGATTTAACTTCACTTCCTGTCTCTGTGACACCAGGACATGAAAAGGGAAAGTGATTGTCGACAGGACAAAACTGCACAGACAGCAATAAAAATGTTTTATGAAGTTCTAACCCTTTCTCACTTTACTAAAAATGTGTTTATGCACCCATTAGATACATTTACAATTGCTTTCCCTCCTGCCACAGACAGCAATATAGGCCTGACCATTGATCTATCCAAAATAAAGTTGATTGGGGTAGAACTTTAAAGTGACTGTAAACCTCAGACATGAAATATGAACAAAGCATATCCCTCTATAGTGTATACTTGTATCAGCAAGTACACTATGGGGTTTATTTACTAAAGGCAAATCCACTTTGCACTGCGAGTGCACTTGGAAGTGCAGTCGCTGTAGATCTGAGGGGGACATGCAAGGAAAATAAAAAACAGTATTTTTGCTTGTACATGATTGGATGATAAAATCAGCAGAGCTTCCCCTCATTTCAGATCTACCCCTAAGATTCACAGCCACTGCACTTCCAAGTGCACTTGCAGTGCAGAGTGGATTTGTCTTTACTAAATCAACCCCTAAATGTCATTTATGTCTGCTGCTTTGATCATTTTTCCTGACAACAAAAGAAAAATGGTGATGGGGAGGGACCACCAGCTGATTCACAGCCTCAGGTCTGTTCACGTGTGATGTATGAAGGGGGTGTGTCTCTTCCATCCAATCAGCTCTCAGACCTCTCCTCACTGAGCTCTGCAGAGTGTAACGTTAGCTCTCAGCCCCCTTTTTTCCGAACTCTCAGACAAGTTGATAAATTCAGCACTTTGAGAAGATTAGACTGCAGACAGATACAACATACACTATATTACCAAAAATGTTGGGACGCCTGCCTTTACATGCACATGAACGTTAAAGGCGTCCCAGTAATAGTCTATAGGGTTCAATATTAAGTTGGCCCACCCTTTGCAGCTATAACAGCTTTAACTCTTCTGGGAAGGCTGCCCACAAGGTTTAGGAGTGTGTCTATGGGAATGTTTGACCATTCTTCCAGAAGCACATTAATGAGGTCAGGCACTGATGTGAACAAGAAGGCCTGACTCGCAGTCTCCTCTCTAATTCATATGAAGGGTTTTCAATCGGGTTGAGGTCAGAACTCCACCCCAAATTCGCTCATCCATGTCTTTATGGACCTTGCTTTGTGCACTGGTCCAAATTATTTGGTGGAGGGGGGATTATGGTGTGGGGTTTTGTTTTTCAGGGCTGGGCTGGTCCCTTAGTTCCAGTGAAGGGAACTCTGATGCCCTGTACACACGACCGGTTTTGCAGTCGCAATAAACTCTGAAGGTTTTTCCAACGGAATTCCACTGAAGTCTTGCATACACAAGGTCACACCAAATTCCGACCGTCAAGAACGCAGTGAAGTACAACAGGTATGACGTGATAACACGTACAACGTCTCGTACTTGCTTCAGAGCATTATTCATTTTTGGTACGTCGGAACAGCATACAGACGAGCTGTTTTCCCGATAGGAATTTGTTCCGTTGGAAAAATATAGAACATGTTCTCTATCTGTCTTAATTTTTGATGTAAAAAGTCTGATGGGGCATACACACGGTCGGAATATACGATGAGAAGCTCCCATCGGACTTTTTCTGTCGGAAATTCCGACAGTGTGTACGGGGCGTCAGCATACCAAGACATTGTGGACAATTTCATGCTCCCAACTTTGTGGGAACAGTTCGGGGATGCCCCCATCCTGTTCCAACATGACTGTGCACCAGTGCACAAACAAGGTCCACAAAGACACGGATGAGCGCGTTTGGGGTGGAGGAACTTGACTGGCCTGCACAGAGTCCTGACCTCAACCCGATAGAACACCTTTGGGATGAATTAGAGTGAAGACTACGAGCCAGGTATTCTCGTCCACATCAGTGCCTGACCTCACAAATACGCTCCTGGAAGAATAGTCAAACATTCCCATAGACACACTCCTAAACCTTGTGGACTGCCTTACCAGAAGAGTTGAAGCTGTTATAGCTGTAAAGTGTGGGCCAACTCAATATTGAACCCTATGGACTAAGACTGGGATGCCATTAAAGTTCATGTGTGTGTAAAGGGAGGCATTCTACTTTTGGTAATGTAGTGTATGTAGGAGGATTTGTATAATCTCTGTGTATCACCTGAGAATAGTCCCTTCACTGGGTATATGCAAGGGTTTACAACTACTTTAACCACTTGCCCTCCGAAAGATTTTATCCCCTTCATGACCAGGTCATTTTTTGCTAGTCGGCACTGCAGTACTGTAACTGGCAATTGCGCGATCATGTAACACTGTGCACAAATGAAATTAATATAATTTTTTTCATACAAATATAGCTTTCTTTTCACAGTCTGTGATCACCACTGGGTTCTTTATTTTTTTGCGATATAAACAAAAAAATTACAAAAAGCTTTAATTTTTGCTTTAATACATCACCAATAAAAATCTTCTTCAAGATTTTAGGCCAAAATGTATGTCCCAATAAGTGTATATTATTTGGTTTAGTGAAAGTTATAATGTCTACAAATTATAGTATAGATTTGATCACCACTGTTTTTTTTTATTTTTTGCTAAGCAAACTAATAAAGACTGACATTTTTGAAAAAAAAAAGTTTTTCTTAGTTTCTGTTATAAAATTTTGTTTTCTCCTTCACTGACAGACACTGATGAGGCTGCACTGATGGGCACTGATGAGGCAGCACTAATGGGCACTGATCAGTTGGCACTGATAAGGTGGCACTGATGGGCACCGATGAGGAGGCACTAATATGCAGAATTGATGGGCACTGATAGGTGGCACTAATATGCAGCACTGATGGGCACTGATAGGTGGCACTGATGGGCACTGATAGGTGGCACTGATGTACACTGATATGTGGCATTGATGGGCACTAAGAGGAGGTACTGATGGGCAATGACAGGTGGCACTGATGGGTGTCACTGATGGGCACTAATAGATGGCACTGTGGGCACTAATAGATGGCACTGATAGGCAGCACTGATGAGGAGGCACTGATAGTCATTACTGATGGCCACTGATTGGCATCTGTGAAGGGCATTGACAGGCGTTACTGATGGGCACTGATTGGCACTTTGGTGGGCACTGACTGGCATTTTGGTGGGCGCTGATTGGCAGCTGTGGTGGGCGCCTCTGATGAGGGCTGCGCTGATAATAAATGCACTGATTATAAGCGCAGAACGCCCCTCTGACAGGAGAGCCGCCAATCGTCTCCCCCTGTCAGCGTGAACTGAGGATCAGCTGTGATTGGTCACAGCTGATCACGTGGTAAAGAGCCTACGTCATAGGCTTTTTACCATGATCGGAGATGCGGTGTGTCAGAGTGACACACATCATACGACGTCCAGTCAGGATAGAGGAGCCACATTGCGGACATCAATCTGCAATGGGGCGGGCGGGAAGTGGTTAAGCATCAGTAAATCACTGCTCATTTAAAAATCATGTTTTTTAGAAACTTTGTTTTCATTGATACATGTCCCCCAGGGCAGTTCCCATACCCCCTTTACCATTGTATGCCCAATTACTTATATAAGCCTTCAAAATTGGCAGTTTTGATTTTTCCAGTTCGGGTCCCATAGACTTCAATGGGGTTCGTTATTCGGTTCCGAATGTTTGTGATGTTCAAAAGTTTTGCTGCGAACTGAACAGGGGGTCGTTTGGCCCATCTCTAATAGCAATACCTGCAAAAGGAGCCAGCATGTGATCTACCAGGACTTAATTTTTTTCATTAAAGTTCCACTTTAATACAAATGAAGGCAACAAAATGAGACAATAAAACTTAGGCCAGAGTCACATCCTTTATAATGTTGCCAAACTACATTCAGTTTATGTGACCTTTTCATTAAAGTCTTAATGAACCACTTCTCCCATTTTTACTTGGCACCCCAAAAAAGACAGAATAGCAGCTTTATACCATAAAATTTGAGTGGAACCCAGATTTATTTACAATTTCACATTTAAAAACATTATGGAGTCCTACTACAGATCATGGCAACTCACCCATTGCCCAATGAAAACTGAATCTACCTTGAGTTAAGCTCTTCTATACTCCGCCAAGACTGGTATATATTTAGCTCCAGAGTCTCTGAAACATTTCTGGCCTGCTTTGGCGCCATCCTGCAGCTGAGACCTCAGCAGCCTGTGGAAAGTTGAGACGCATCCTCTTTTCAGAACACCCACCATGCTGGTCATGTGATTTCTCTGCTTCCCATTTCACTGCTACAGTATTAGAACTCCACAACACAGCCAGAGTTTTTCTTACTTGAAGCCCAGAATGGCATGAATTCGCTGGTGCACCCATCTGCTGGACAGGTCCTTGTTCATGATTAAATCACCCAACAACATAAACAGACATATATTTAGGGTAGGAAAGCTACCTTCCGTGCATTATAGCTGAATGCTGCCACTTCTGCTGCTGCTGCCTTGATGCTTTCTCTTCAACTGCGATGAAACCTCCCCAACAAATCTTACCACTCGCTCCATTTTAGGACAGCACTTTCAGCTTCTTCCCTATCAGGTGCCACCTGCTGGTCATGCTGGCATGTAGAAAAGTAGATGCTGTCGACATGGGAATGGGGCCTTCGGGCCTAACGAGTCTTACCCAAATCTGTAGCTGTCATTCAGACGACCAAAATCAGCATGTGGTGTGATGCATGTTTGCAATTAGATCAATCTCAAGCTAGTGTAAATAGGATTTTGATCAACTAGACAGTTTAAACCTCATAATGTCAGATTTACAACAACAGGTTATGTATCAACTATATATGGGTCAGTGGCCATAAATAGGTCAGTTTTTTTCCTTAATCCAGAAGGTTGAAGAAAAAAACTGACCCGATTTTCCCATCCACACATTTGAGGTAGATGGGGGAATCTTCCCATCTGAGCTATTGTATTCTGACAGTGGGGAGACTTCCCCACTGTCAGAATTCACAAATCGGCTGCCAGTTATAGCCAGCAGTGCTGACTGAGTGCCAAAAATCTGACAGTATAGTTGTTCGGAAGTCAATTGGTAGATTGAATTCTGTACAACCACCATGACCATAAATGGATCAAAATTTCGCTGGTTCCTGCTGAACCATCTGAATTTCAATCCTTCTCTGGGCTAAGACAGCCAAGAAGTAAAGTATGTCTGCAAAATGTGACCTTCAAAAAAAGCTGGCGTGGAAAGTCTCTGAAATTTGCTATGTGTGCAGCCAGAAGACAGTGAACATGTGTTTCTGTAATGCTTTTCTGTGTTGGGTCAGATGACACAAGCCTTCTCAATCGCTTGTATAAAGGCCTAAAAAGTAGGGGAAAGGTCAAGGTGCAGCAGAATGGTTTTCTATGTCTCTATTTTTTCTTTTTAAATACTCCCCAGTCTCAGGTGAATAGCCCCTTGCCTCATGGTATTCTTCAGAGAAGGATGGCTATCCAATCGGCAAGGCTTGCTTATTGGATTGGATAGCTGTAGGTTTGGCACAGTCAGGAGTGTGTTGGTCCAATACAGAGAGACCACTGCTTTCACATAGAGCATAGGGGTCCTTCTATGCAAAATCCTTTAAGGCAAGAAGCTTATTGTCTGGGGCTTAGGGGTGAGTAACAATTAAAAAAAAAGAAAACAAGCGAAACATTAAAAACTGCACTCAACGCTAGAGGGAGACCTTGAAGTATCCCCAAACATTACAGCCAATTGCGGTTGACAGAACAAAAACACAGTACCAGATTGCGGAGCAGTAACAGTGTAAGGACAAGCTAGAGGCCAGGGCTGGCTACAGAAGATTAGTAGGGAACAAACTGAAGGTTAGGACAGGCAGTAGACCAACATAGAAGTGGTTCTGAAGTTGCACCTGAAGGCAAACAGAATTTCCTGTATCCAAGGATGACATGAGAGAAGGGTAATTATGAGAGTCATAATAGGCAACCAGATCCAAAACAGTCATGCAGGTAGTAAACACACACCGCTCATCAGTCACTAACTGGGTGCTCTGCTCCCAATTTAACCACTTCAGACCCATAAGGTTTTACTCCCTTAATCACCAGGCCATTTTTTTGCGTTACGTCATTTTGTTACTTTAATTGACATTTGCACGGTCGTGCAATGCTGTACCCAAATGAAAATGATGTCCTTTTTTTTCCCCACAAATAGAGCTTTCTATTGGTGGTTTTTGATCAACTCTGCAGTTTTTATTTTTTGCGCTATAAACAACAAAAAAAAGCGACAATTTCGAAAAAAACACATCCGATAAAATAATGTAAAAAATCTGATTTCTTCATCAATTTAGGCCAATATGTATTCTGCTGCATATTTTTGTTAAAAGAAGTCCTGTATATTGATTAGTTTGCACAAAAGTTATTGCGTCTACAAACTATGGGATAGATTTATGGAATTTTTACATTTTTAATTTATTTTTTACTAGTAATGGCGGCGATCAGCAATTTTTAGCAGGACTGCGACATTGCGGCAAACAAATCTGACGCTAAGTGACACTTTTTGGAGACCAGTGGCACTAATACAGCGATCAGTGCTAAAAAAAATGCACTGTCACTGTACTAATGACACTGGCAGGGAAGGGGTTAACATCAGGGGCGAGCAAAGGGTTAAATGTGTTCCCTGGGAGTGCTTGCTAACTGTGTGGGGGATGCTCTGACTGAGTGAAGACTTAGCAGAAACACAAAATCTCCATCTTTTCCCCTGTCAGAACGACGATCTACCTTGTTTACATAGGCAGACCGCCGTTCCGCCTCACTTGGGAATGATTGCGGGTGGCTGGTGGACATCGGGTCTGCCAGACCCGCTGATTGGTTCCCTCTCTGTCCAATCAGTGCGTGATCAGGTCCCCGGCGGAGCGCGCATGCCCCCTAGAGGCTATTGCACGAAATGACACACAGGTGCGTGATTTTGTGCAATAGAGTCACTTTGCCACAGTACATGAACGTAACGTTGGCAAGTAGTTAAAGATGTGTGAATGAGGTCAGGTGTGCAGCATGATCACATTGCAGTGCTATACACTGTCCAGCAGATGTCAAGGGCGAGCATCTGTATACCACAGGTTTGAACACCTCAGGATTCAGGAAGACTGCATAGAGTACACAGCGGTATGTAGGCTGATCATTACAGTCATTATCATTACAGTTCTAAATCCTCTTCTTCGCTGTCCAACTCTCTATACTTTCTCATAAAAAGTTATTTATTTAAAATTTTTCATGCATCTATGCCAGCTATCACTTTTGATATTATTTTCTATGACGTATTTTTGTACAGTATATGGTCACATAATGACCCATTAAATATCAATTGACATTGTTGTGTGCTATTATTTTGTTCAAAATGCACAAATTTGCATGGTTTTCTGAAAAAAGGAAAATCATGAAAACAAAGCACAATTATGGTTCAAAATTCATAGGAAGAAGCTTGATAAGCCTTGAGCAATCTCATCTGTCAGCTCCTTCCCTTCACTTGTCTTCACAGGCCTATTGGTAGCTCATGTAATTTTTCTATCTTAGTAATGCAAAATAGTTCTAGATTCAGACTTCATATGGGAGAGAACAATTTGAATGCATGACCTATGATATTCAATATGAATGCATTATAGCGGAATGCACTAAGTGAATGGCATTTGATGTCAAGTGCAGAGAGGAAAGCATCGCGTCTGCATTAGCAGCTCTGTTTTTTGCATAACCAAGTTGATGTGTTCGCTCCCCTCCCTGGAATTTATGAAAAGGTTATTTTATTTCTCTAACACCTAATGTTTGTCTTGCCCCAAAAGAGTTACTTGTGTTCAAGAAGCATCCTATTATTCCCACTTTAAGTTATTTTGATGGTTAACCTTTTATGCAATTAGCGTTACGCTTCATTGAGCTCACATTCAGAAACATTTTGCTGAATACTGATTACCCTTTCTGTTTCACATCTTGATTTTTGTCTCACTTATTGATCTCATTTAGCTCTGGTGACAGTATCCTAAACATTTATATTCTTTCTTTTTCAATTGATAATTTTTATCTAGGGCTAATGAAGTTTTTTTTTTTATTAATTTTTTTTTTAAACACCCTCACTTCTAAATAGGTTTTATTATATGCTTCAGTATTTGTAGTAAAACTAGGTATGCTGATGGATATGCTGCTTGCTAGAAAATCAATGTGTTTTTTTTTTTTTTCCTGCATACATAGTATTTTCGAGAAGAGGCTGCAGAGATTGTAGTCGTAGTATTGGCTAAACATTGCTGGCTGTAGGCACATCCGCAATTTGCCAGAGGGCATGCATGATGATAGCCTAACCTCATGTTCCACATTAAGCTTAATGGCACAGTAGTGAAAATGAAATCAAACTGAAATCGAGCAAAACAAAGACTGCTTTTGGTGTGTGCTTGTTAATGTGTGAATCAAAGTTCAGCAAAGCTAGCAGACATAACAGAGTAAACATATGGTCTAACAATTAAAAAGCTGTACAAAAGTGAAGCTTTAGTTTTGGATGAATCACTGAAAATCTGTGTCCATGCAGCGGTAAAGAAAAAGTGCGGAAATACAAGTATAGTATACTTAAAGCTGAACTCCAGGAATTATCTGTATTACATATTTTCAATGGTCCAGCTCGATACAAAGTAAGTATTCATATTTCATACCTGATGAGCCAATGGGGAGGCTGGAAATCATGATAGTAGTCAGTGCTACTACAGTGGTGTCCTCAGTCTACTGAGTCCTGATAGGGTCTGCCGACTGACCACAGTGGGTCACATGCTCAATACCACCCCCCGTTCATAAGAGCATATTATGTTTTCATTCAATGAATTGAAGGCAATATCTGATTGAACAAGGTAGAGATGAGGGGTGGGACAATTTCTCACATAGAACCTAACCAGTACCCAGAAGACCTGTAGTAGAGCCAACCGCTACAGTGATTTTGAACTTCCCCAGCGGTCCATGAGGTATGAGTAGTGCATTTTGCCCAGCTGAACCAAAGTAAGTATGCAATACAAATAACTGTTGGAGTTTAGCTTTTAAAGTGTTGAGTGTGATTGTTTTTCAAATAAGGTAAAGTTTACCAGCAATTTACACTTTAGCTACCTATGGACACTACTAGACAGTGGTTCGAGAAAATTTGTGAAAGATCGTAGAAAGAACTTTTATACATAAACGTGGCTATAAGCATGGGTTTCTATTTCATAATTTTTTCAGCACTTTATGTCAGCCAAATGCTGTTTTCAGATGTATATTTTATCATTGGAATATTAGGATTGTACACAAACACGTTGCTGTACCTGAAACTATCACTTCAATTTAATCTGGTACCAATGCAAGCGTATCTAGTGTATGAACATTGAATCCTTGATACAAAAGATTAATATACAAGTCTGGATGAGATTATTTATGAAGAAGTAGAAATAAGAGCAGGAACCAATCCCCGGACAACGTTGTGATGACGAAACGCCTTGAAACGTGGCAGTACGGCAACCTGGAGTGATGTTTTGCGCAGGACCGGAAGTGATGTTCCAGAAGTGACAGAAGGTCTGTCGGGTGAGACGCCGATACTGATGACCTGACTAACTGTATCCAGACACTGCAGCAGCTGTTTGTTTATTATTAAGGCATTCAAGATTATTGGCTTGTGAGTAATCGAGATGGGGAAATAAAAGGTGTTTTATACTGCACTATTGGAGGTCCTTTTTTTATTTCTTTTATGAGAAAATTATTGCTGTCTATGAATAAGCAGATGTGGAGAGTCCCTGTAGTGGCTTATGCCATGTACACACGATTGGACTTCTCGTCGGACTGAACTCCAAAGGACTTTTCAACGGAGTTCCGATGGATTTCCGCCGAAACGGACTTACCTACACACGATCCCACCAAAGTCCGCTCGTTTCGAACGTGATGACGTACGACCGGACTAGAAAAGGAAGTTCAATAGCTAGTAGCCAATAGCTGCCCTTGCATTGTTTTCGGTCCGTCGGACTAGCATACAGACGAACATTTTTTTCTATAGGAATCGAGTATGTCGGAAAGATTTGAAACATGTTCTATTTCTAAGGTCCTTTAGATTTTTCAACAGAAAATGTCCGATGAAGCCCACACACGATCGGAATGTCTGAAGGATTCGTTCCGTCGTACCTTTTCTGCCGGAAAGTCCGCTCATGTGTACGCGGCATTAGAGTATCTAAAGAAAACTTGTGCTATGCCGATCATGAGAATGAGAGGCATTAAAACCCGGTAAGTGTGTGTCCTGCAGGGAGTTGGTGGCACTGAGCACGTGTTGTGGTGTGGTTAATTAAGGAGTATTGAGAAGAATATTACCTTATAAAAGACTGTGGAAGTTCACGAGTGGACACTGTTCACTGATTTGGATTACTATTATTATTATTATACAGGATTTATACATCGCCAACAATTTGCACAGCACTTTACAACGTTAGGGCACACAGTACAGTTACAATACAATACAGGAGGAATCAGAGGGCCCGGCTCGTTAGAGCTTACAATCTAAGACGGAGGGTCAAGTGATACAAAAGGTAATAACTGTGGGGGATGAGCTGATGAAGAAAAT